>NC_044558.1:9495821-9857202 GCF_007565055.1 Rhinopithecus roxellana
CAAGACTCTATCTAAAAAATAAATAAATAAGTAAATAAAAATGCCCATGTAGCAGCACCTAAGATTTTTTTCTTCTCCCTTAGGTCTCACCTATTTGTGTCTTGTCATGCTATGACAGAGCTATATGACTTGTCTCCTGGACTGTCTCACCCAGCTTTGCCTTAGTGTACTCGCGACCTGGCTTGTGTTTTCCTTTCATCATGATTTTGAGTATTTCAACCTCACATTCACCATGCATTGCTCATCCTGCTGTGCTGTCTGCACATGTCATTCAGCTCATGCTTATCTCTGAGTGTCTCTGGTCAATCTGTGTATCTGTCTTTTGAGTGTTTTCAGCTTCAGATTCCAAACATGCCTCTCGCTTTCTCTTTGAGATAATAATCATGCCTCTCCTGTTTCCAAAGCTTTTTTCTTACTCCAATCTTCGTGCCCATTTGTATCTTTCTCATTTTTGGCTTTCTGTCTTCCAACCCGAGAGGGGCACTGTTTTCCCACTCTCAGGCCTCTCATTGCTCTTCATTCCCTCCTCTTTAGTTATTTGTCCTGTCCTGATTAAGAGTGCATTTCTTCGTTGATGCAAGTTTTTTCCCAAATGCATGTTTCAATGCTAACTGACTTTGAGATGGAGTTTCGCTCTGTCGCCCAGGATGGAGTGCAGTGGTGCTATCTTAGCTCACTGGAACCTCTGCCTCCAGGGTTCAAGTGATTCTCCTGTCTCAGCCTCCTGAATAGGTGGGATAACAGGCGTGTCCGAACTCCCGACCTCATGCGATCTCCCTGCCTCAGCCTCCCAAAGTGCTGGGATTACAGGCATGAGCCACCTTGCCCGGCCGCTACTCAACTTTTACACGCCTGCTTCTGTGCATCTGTTTGAAACTCTCTTCACAATCTTTGGCAATTCCTTTTATAAAACATACTGCTTCTTATTGTTTCTCTTGGTGAGATTCTGCTGCTCTCCATTTTTAAGGCTCTGAACCCCTCTTTGCCTATTTTTTTTGAGATGGAGTCTCGCTCTGTCGCCCAGGCTGGAGTGCAATGGCGACATTTCGGCTCACTGCAAGCTCTGCCTGCTGGGTTCACGCCATTCTCTTGCCTCAGCCTCCCAAGTAACTGGGACTGCAGGCACCCGCCACCACGCTCAGCTGGATTTTTGTATTTTTAGTAGAGACGGGGTTTCACTGTGTTAGCCAGGATGGTCTCGATCTCGTGACCTCATGATTCGCCTGCCTCGGGCTCCCAAAAGTGCCAGGATTACAGGTGTGAGCCACCATGCCTGGCCTCCTCTTTGCTGTGTAATGAACCAAAACTAAGACAAAACTCTTGAGCTCTAGCTTTTAGTTCTCAAAGTCAAACCCTAAAAACAAGGTACTAATTAAATCATATACTCGGCTGGATGCAGAGGCTCATGCCTGTAATCCCAGCATTTTGGGAGGCCGAGGTGGGTGGATCACCTGAGTTCAGGAGTTTGAGACCAGCCTGGCCAACACAGTGAAAGAAACGCAGTCTCTACAGTTGTTATACTGTATTGTTTTTTAAGTATCTATTTTTATGGTTGTATTAATTTTTTTCCCAAATATTTTTGATCCACAATTGTTTGAATCCACAGATTGTAATAGAATATGCAGATATGGAGGGCTGACTATACCTCACCCACAATTAATGGACTTTGAAGAGAGGGGACCAGATTCAAGTCCCTATTCAGTAACTAGCAATGAAACTTAAGTCAGATGATGTAACCTCTCATCTATAAAATGGAAATACCCTTGTCTAAATTGTATTGATGATAAATCAAATTCACATGTAAATAACTGAATCCAGGGTCTGGCAAACTAAGTCAAGCCTGCTGCCTATTTTGGTAGATAAAGTTTAATTAGAGGTCAGGCACGGTGGCTCATGTTTGTAATCCCAGCACTTTGGGAGGCCGAGGCAGGTGGACTACCTGATGTCAGGCTGAGACCAGCCTGGCCAACATGGTGAAACCCCACCTCTATTAAAAATACAAAAATTAGCTGGGCATGGTGGTATGCACCTGCAGTCCCAGCTACTTGGGAAGCTGAGGGAGGAGAATCTCTTGAACCTGGGTACAGTGAACCAAGATCATGCCACTGCACTCCAGCCTGGGTGACAGAAGGAGACTCTGTCTCAAAATAAAAAATAAAAAATAGGGCGCGGTGGCTCAAGCCTGTAATCCCAGCACTTTGGGAGGCCGAGACGGGCGGATCACGAGGTCAGGAGATCGAGACCATCCTGGCTAACACGGTGAAGCCCCGTCGCTGCTAAAAATACAAAAACTAGCCGGGCGAGGTGGCAGGCGCCTGTAGTCCCAGCTATTAGGGAGGCTGAGGCAGGAGAATGGCGTAAACCCGGGAGGCGGAGCTTGCAGTGAGCTGAGATCCGGCCACTGCACTCCAGTCCGGGCGACAGAGCGAGACTCCGCCTCAAAAAAAAAAAATAAAAATAAAAAATAAAAAATAAAAAATAAAAATAAATAAATAGTTAATGAGAACACAGCTGAAACTCATCTACATATTATCTGCAGGTATTTCCTTGAAACAACAGAGTCAGGGCAGACACCTCATGACCCAGAAAACCTAAAGTATTTGCTGTCTGGTCCTGTAACAGGTAAAATATGCAAACCTCTTAGCTAACTCATTGTAGTAAGAATTATTTTCCTGTTAATGAAAATAAATCTCAGCTTTTCATTCCACAGCACAACAACACAAAAAAGCGTCCTCCTACCACTCAAACACACTGAATGACTGAACAAAAAAAAAAATGGATAAAATCATACTTTACAATCGTACCATAACCATAATCCAACTTACATATACCTGATAGGGAGATAAGTAGAATCAAGATTTAAAAAGATGATGACTTTACCTTTCTCTTGGCTGTCTTTCTGTGTCCTTTTCCTTGTAGCAACACATTTTAACCAGTCTTCTTTTGTACTTTTTATTCCTGAAACTATTTAAATATTCATTTTCAGAACTCTAGATATTGCTAATCATCTCCTTTAGTACTAAAACAAAGGAAAATCATGTAAGCTGAAAATAGATTTTGGAAGGCACTAGATACAACCATATATAACACAACACTAAATAAAGGACTGGAAAAATGATTTCTCCTATTTGAAACGCTTATCTCAAAATTAAAAAATGAGTTTATCTTTACTATGTAATTATGTTCCCCTCACATGGGCTGAACAGGTTAATACATCTCAAGATATTAAAGGACACGAGATAGAAAGTTACACTGCCCCCACCCACTTCCAATGTTCCGATTATATCCACACCTCAAGTTCTAAGGATCCAAATGAAAGGACCTACTGAAATCACCAATATTTTACAAAATGAATATATCCCTATCTCCTTTTCCAGGAAAACGTATCCTGTTTATGCTATTGTTTTATGAACCCCAACAAATATAGTCAGAAAAGCAGAGCAAAGGCTCCAGTTTCCATTCAAATCCTTCAATTTCCCAATCTGAGTTTCTCAGCACAATGCTTTATATATAATATCCACTACTTCTACACGTTCCCTTAGTACCACAAATAACTAGTTATCAATTTTCTCCTTCCTTCTTGCACTACATTGAGAAGTCTACCATTAAGCTACCTAATATTCATAACTGCCAGCTTGGCTTTACAGATTTTAAATTCTAACACTGGACAATGCTGCTTTCATGGTTCTTCTATCTTATGAGTAGGCTAGATGTTACCATTTTAACTATAGTGATAACACAGTCATCAACTGTTTCAAAGAGGACAATTAGTTGACCCATTTCCAAATGAACAAAAAGACTTTAGTATTAATCATTACTTATCCTCTAACATTCAGAAGAAAATTTCAAGTTCACAGGGCTTTCAAATTACAAATCCAAAGGAGAATTAACAAAACCAAGACTCTTAACGTTATCAGCTACTTGACACTTTTCTGACATGCCCACAAGGAATGTGGAATATTTTTCACAGTACAGCCTTCTTGGTACTAACTGAAATATTTCTATCTGGCAAGTTTCATATAGCTTGTCATGACTACCAATTTTCTACAATTTACAGTAAGGTGGCAATAAACATAAAACAAATAGTGCCCAATGAAACACTGGTTTACCAGGCTAAACAAATACTAGGTAGTGGCATAACACATTGAAGTCTTTCCCAGCAGCCCAGACAGCATGAGAGGTGCTAGCCCAAATATTGACCTACAACTCTTTACAATGTTGTAGACACCACCAAGAAAATCATACTGGACCTTGCACAGGGGCTTGCTCCTTCCTGGGATGAGGCTTTACATCCTTCCGTTCCTCCACAGAGTTTGTATTCTTTAGTAAGATATCTGGACATAATTTAAACTCCAGCATGTTTGATTTTTCTGTGTTACCTCTCAAAGGCAAAAAGGTCTTATGTTTATTTTCCTGTCTCTTCTCTTTATCTTTATGAAGCTTCCTGGGTGAACTTTCTAATTTGGTGAGACAAATGCTCTCACGTTCAGTGCATTTAAACGCAACTCTATTCAGATATAATTTATTTTGATCTTTTACTTGGGGAGGCATTTGGCTGAATTGAGCTTCATTGCTTATATTGGTTAATTTCTTGTCTAATTTAGTCTTATCAATCCATATTTTGTCCGGCTGCTTCCCACCAACATTTTCTTGTTTAACATTCCTTAGAATGTTGTACGTTTTAGACTCCTGAGAATGGTGGATTTTGAGGTTTTTACCATGGCTTGTCAAGCCATTTAATGATTCTTTAGAGGTCTGTACACCGCTGCTGTGTTTCTCATTTGATTTCCCACAACTTCCAACCTGCACAGCAAGTTTACTTGGTCTCGTATGTTCAGAATCACATGGTACATTTTTCACACAGATTTTCTTCGATGCTTTATTACTCATAGCTTCTTTATGCTTCTGCCTTTGTAAATACTCCTTAGGAGTTAGAATTCTACTAAATTTAGATGAACTCGCTTTCGTGTCTACAGACTTAGCATTTGATACTATCTTTTCTTTAACAATGGCTCTTTCGTTTGGGTTTGACAAAGAGTCACCTAATTTGAATGTAGCTCCCATACTTCCTTTCTGTTCTTGTTTATCATGTTTCTTCTTCTTTACTTCCATATCTAATACATTCCCTTGGTCTAACTTCCGTTTTTGTTTGAAGCTAACTGATTTGAATTTCAATTTTATCTTTTCTGGTGATGATGACTGTCCCAAAGAACTATGCTTCTTATATAGATCTTTATTTGGCAAAAAAGCTGTTTTTGCTTTTAATGGACGTGAGTTCTGTGTTATATGTTTCTTCTGTCGGGTTTCTTGAGAAGCTTGTTCATAAGATGGTGTCATTTTATTACTAGAGTGAAAGGTTACCTCGTGAAACCTCAGGTTTTTTCTTTTGTGATTTTGCAAGGGATCTAGTTTATCACATTTAGATGAAAACTGACCAGCAGTTAATTCTTGTTCTGTCCTTGGTAAGCTTTTATGTTTTGTTTTGGATGTATCTTTTCTATTGTTGTCTTGTAGTTCAGGAAAATGACTTTTCCCATGTGGAGGAGTTGGAGGAGTCTTTGGATTATTTACAAGGCTCTTAAATTGAACAACAGTGACATCTCTATCAGAGGTTCTCTCTCCTTGTTTACAACTGTTGGTCTCCAAAGAACACTGCTCTTTTTGTTTCTCTTCCTCTGAAGTTGAGTTCTTGATGGAATTACACTGACACTGGGGTACTCCTTCGTAAATCATGGAGAGCCATCCCAACGCACAGCAGTGGATATCGTCTTTCTCTGAGTCCAGTACCACAGAATCAGGACTTTCTCCTCCTGCAGGTGTCTGGGTAACTACTTCTGTGATGAGCTCTTCTTTCTGAGGTTCTGCCAAGTCCTCTACTACAAAGGGTTGATCATCCTGTTCAGGAAATATTTCTTTCATTTGCTCTGAGCTTAATACTGTAATTTGTATTTGATCTGCTGGGTCTTTGGAGTCAGAACTGGTTTTATCAGCAGTTTGATCTTCTGAGGTCTGGTATGCAGTTTGCTGGCCCACAGAACCTTCACGTGTATTCACAGCCTCAATGCCATAAGGAAACTCTTTTAAAAGTTCTGACAGCTGGTCGTGTAGGTATAAGACAGGTGCCTTACCATTGTGAATTTCATTTCTTGCAGGATCTTGGGGAGTATAATTGCCGGATGCATCTATTTCCTGAGGGTAAATATCCTCCTGAATAGCAGCCAACGAGCATGTATCATTAGCTGTGCTTTTTTCAGTGGCATGCTCCACACTACTTTTCTCTAGAATTCCTCTGTTTGTTTCAAGATTGTTACAAGATGACTCTAAGGGTGGCTCTAACTTTGACTGATCACATATTTTATGTGAAACATCTGTGCACTGTACAGGTTTATCTTTTTGAAAACCAAAGTCTTTATTTTCAGGTGTATTATCTAATTGTTTTTCTGGTTCTCTGCTGCCATTCCCTTGCTGATTGGGTACAGAAGGTTTCTGTGGCTCAACTATTTTCAAAGGAAGAGAGCTGAATATCTTTGCTATTTGGGAATTGTAAGAGGTATCACCCTCAACCAGAGAACAAATATTGTCAATCTGTAATATATCACTACTCACAGCAGTACTATTCCTTGATTCCTGTGAGGTCTGCTGATCGTTCATAGGAGAATGGATAGCTGACTCTAATTTGTTATGCTTTCCTTGATTGACATTAGGTGTAACTTCTGAATTACAATTTGTTGACTCATTCTGCTTTTCCTTCTGAGTTAGTGGAAAAATCTTGGTTGATGTTGCTATACTTGCTACTGGTCCACTAACATCGACTTTCAAAGCAGCAGCTGCCTTTGCATTTTCTGCCAATTGATTTTGTAGACTGCAGACACTACCTTCTTTAATAACGGGATACACTGTTTCAGGTAATGCTGCAGGTGTTATTCCTTTGACAGACAATGTTTTGACCTCTGACAGAACTAACGGTGACACTACAGCAATCTGAAGTTCTGTTCCCTTTGTTACATTTATACCTGAAGACTCATAATTGTGCACTACCATCGATAAAGCTGTCTGTTGTGAGGGATTACTTATTTTATTCTGAGAATTTGAATTTCCCACAACCGAACAAGGACTCTTAACGTGGATGTTAGCAGGTTTTGAAATTCCAACTACTGTTGTGTTTGTTCTGAGTTTATCACACTGCTTTTCTTTTGTAGTTTCTGAAGGTTGCTTTTTCCACAGGGAAAGACAGGTTGCTAGCACTTCCATGGAACAGCTGTCACTTTTAGCAGGCATTCCTTTTGTTGAGGATTCTTGTCCACTGCAAAAAGAGTTGTCCAAAACCTTGCCACTTACATTAGAAGTACTTGGAGTTTCCATGGTCTTCAAATTCAGTTGGTTACCAGCCATTTGGGTATTTGGATTCATTTCACAACTGTCTGGTTTAGAATCCTGAATAGTTTGATTAGCTTCTTTTAACACTGTCTTCTGAGTCTTACGTGCCTGTGAAAGCAAAGCGAGAAGTAGCATATTTTCATTTTGAATTTTTGACTTATATTCCTCAGTGGACATGGACTTAGGAACAGAAATTGTTTCACAAACTGCTGGTGAATTCTGCTCAACTTTGGTAACATTTTCTGATGAAAGCCGAGTATTCAACACTGCCTGGGTCATCTCAACAGTTGATGTCTTTGAAGTGAGAACTTTCACATCATGAGACAGGTCTGGCATTGGCCGCTTTTCAGTATAGACAGGATTTGGTAAAACAGAATCAACTTGGTTAAACCTTCTGCAATTGACTTCCTGAATGTCAGAATTCATCATACATTGAGTCTTATTTGTTTCTATAGATTCCACTACTGTTGGTGGTTGTCTCTCTGCATTCTCTGGCGTTACTGGAGTTACCTGGGGTCCAGACTGGATTTTGGCAGTTTGTTTTAGAGACAATTTAGAATTCTGAGCTGGTTCACTGTAAGAAGTATTAGTCATTTTAATACAACCTGCTGCCATCAAAAGATCTTTATTGATTTTAATTTTCCTTGCAAGTTCTGAAAACTTCTGTTTTATTTCTACTAATGTTTTAATATCCCTTACTAGCTTTTCTTTTGTGACATTTGTGTCCAGTACTTGATTTGAAGTTGGATTACAAGAATCCGTTATTTTCTCTTCATTAGTTTGAGCAAGAGTCTGAACACCATCCACAGAAGATCTAATGGGATCGTTAACAGGTTGTTTGCTGGTGGTATTTACTTTCAAGTTAGTGAAATTTCCAATTGTGCTGACATTTTCATTAGGGTTTTGCCACTGCTGTTGAAAGCTGCTCCTTATTTCAGATGAGAGCATTTCTCGACTCTGAGGAACTTCCATAGACAAGTGTTTAGTAACATGCTGAGTACTTTGCAAAGGCTGGCTTATGTATCTACAGTTGTAAGGAGGAGGAGGAGGTCTTTTGTCAGTTTGCGTGGCATACTGCTGTGATGGTACAGCTGCAGTCTGCTTTGATGGTAAAGTTAATACAGAATTTGGAAGCTGACTGTTTTTAACTTGTAATGATGTACGAGGCATAAAGTTTTGTTTTTGAATGGTAGAATCTTGTAAAAAGCTTTGTGGTGAGTAACGGTACAGCTTTGGAGGTGGTCTGTAATCTGGATAAGTCAGTCCCTTAGATATACCCTGTTGTGTCCAATCAACCTGTTGCTCTGAAAAAGACTGGTTAAGTCCCTGATTTCCTTGGTAAGCTACAGGAAGTCGTGTAGGATTAGAAGGGATCATTTGCATTTGCATAGAATAGGTATCTGATGTTACCAGTTGACTCTGTAGTGCAGGCATATTGGGTGCATTAGTTCCAAAATCAGTTTGATGAGATACAGTTGCCCCTATATGAGAATGCACAGGATTCCTCATTGGTGAGTTCAACCATATATTTTGTGTAACTCCCGAAGACATCTGCAAATTGTGAGTTAGTTGTTTGGGTCCGTTAACATTTGCATATGTTATTCTTTCTACTGAAGTGTGTGAGGCCACAACTGTCCCATTATGCACATCAGAAACAGAGATTTGTTGAGGATAATTGTGGATATTCAGCAGTGGCTGTGAAATTGGATTTGAATTACTGGGATACATGCATGCTTCTTGATTACTTCCAGGATAGCTGAAAGAACTTTGAGGTGTTGCGGCAATTTGGTTTATCAAAGACTGATGCAAAAAAGGTGGCTGGCTTTTAGGATACAGTGGTGGTAATGTAGCACTCTTTGGTTTTTCATTCCAATTCATTGTCGGTTTGATATAGTAGCAGTGTATTACAAGTCAGTTATAAGTCAGTTACAAGTCAGTTGTTTGTATGTCAGGAATCTGTAAGAAATAAAGATATTTTATTAAAATGCTGTTTTGCCTAGATAGAATATCTAAGAAAATTAGTAACTGTCCATCCTAATTACTGAATCTTCAGAGCAGACTCATCTTTAATTTGGGAAGTGGTAGAGCAATAGACACAACAATAAATAAGGCAAGTGTCAATGAAATTTCTAAAGTGTTTAACAGCAATTCATTCCACAAAATAACAGCTAGCTTTCTGTTACATTTAAATGCCAATCACCTTCTGTTTTTAATTTTTTTTTTTTTTAATTTTTGTTTTTTTTTTGAGATGGAGTCTCACTGTCGCCCAGGCTGGAGTGCAGTGGCGCAATCTTGGCTCACTGCAAGCCTCCTGGGTTTACGTCATTCTCCTGCCTCAGCCTCCCCAGCAGCTGGGACAACAGGTGTACACAGCCACGCCTGGCTAATTTTTTGTATTTTTAGCAGAGACAGGGTTTCACCGTGTTGTTAGCCAGGATGGTCTCGATCTCCTGATCTCGTGATCCGCCCTCCTCGGCCTCCCAAAGTGCTGGGATTACAGGCGTGAGCCACCACGCCCGGCCTGTTTTTACTTATTTTTAACAGACTCTCTTCTAAGTAATCCATGCTAACTGTATTTTTTTAAAAAGCTAAGATGACAATAAGAATGAGAATTTTTTTAAAAGTTCAAACATATGGTTAAAAAACATTCTCACTGTTCATTCGCAAAGTCTAAACTCCTCAGGGCTATTCAAGGTTACTTTAATGAACTCAGTCAATTTCTGGCATAAGGATGGGTGCTGTGGTTCATGCCTGTAACCTAGCACTCTGGGAGGCAGAGGCAGGTGGATTGCCTGAGGTCAACTGTTTGAGACCAGTCTGGCTAACATGCCAAACCCCATCTTTATTACAAATACAAAAAATTGGCCGGGCGCGGTGGCTCAAGCCTGTAATCCCAGCACTTTGGGAGGCCGAGGCGGGCAGATCACGAGGTCAGGAGATCGAGACCATCCTGGCTAACACGGTGAAACCCCGTCTCTACTAAAAAAATACAAAAAACTAGCCGGGCGAGGTGGCGGGCGCCTGTAGTCCCAGCTACTCGGGAGGCTGAGGCAGGAGAATGGTGTAAACCCGGGAGGCGGAGTTTGCAGTGAGCTGAGATCTGGCCACTGCACTCCAGCCTGGGTGACAGAGCGAGACTCCTTCTCAAAAAAAAAAAAAAAAAAAAAAAAACAAAAAATTAGCTGGGTGTGGTGGTGCACACCTGTAATCCCAGCTACTCAGGAGGCTGATGCACAAGAATCACTTGAACCTGGGAGGTGGAGGATGCAGTAAGCAGAGATCATACCATTGCACTCTAGCCGGGGTGACAGACTGAAGATTCTGTTTCCAAAAAATATGGCCGGGCGCGGTGGCTCAAGCCTGTAATCCCAGCACTTTGGGAGGCCGAGACGGGCGGATCACGAGGTCAGGAGATCAAGACCATCCTGGCTAACATGGTGAAACCCCGTCTCTACTAAAAAATACAAAAAACTAGCCGGGCGAGGTGGCGGGCGCCTGTAGTCCCAGCTACTTGGGAGGCTGAGGCAGGAGAATGGCGTAAACCCGGGAGGCGGAGCTTGCAGTGAGCTGAGATCCGGCCACTGCACTCCAGCCTGGGCGACAGAGCGAGACTCCGTCTCAAAAAAAAAAAAAAAAAAATTCTGGCATAAGCAAACACTAATTCATAAATATACTGTTATTCATAATGAACTGTTTGCACACACCTGAGTCTATGCTACTGCGGTGGCTGTAAGTGGGGGCCCCTAGATACCATCAGGATAGAGCTGATAGTCACCAGGAATAGCAAGTATTAGAGGGTTGGAACTTTTAGTTCTAACCACTGACCTCCATAAAGCTGGTGGGGGGAGCTGGAGATTGCACTCTATAAAAACTCTAGACTGGATGTGGTGGCTCATTGCCTGTAATCCCAGCAGTCTGTGAAGCTGAGGCAGGAGATCTTCTGAGCCCAGGAGTTCAAGATCAGCCTGGGAAACATAGTGAAACCCTGTCTCTACTGAAAATTTAAAAATTAAAAAAAAAAAGCCCGTCATGGTGGTGCATGCCCATAGTCCCAGCCACCCACTCAAAACAGAAGGCAGTATGGGAGGATCACCTGAGCCTGGGGGTCAAGGCTGCAGTGAGCCATGGTAGCACCACTCCACTCCAGCCTGGGTGACAGAGTAAGACTGTTTTTTTAAAAAACAAAACAAAACTCTTGAACATTGAGATTTGATGAACCGAGCTTCTGGGTTGGTGAACAGAACACACTGAAGTGCTGGGAAGGTAGTGACCTCAGAGAAAGTATACCTTATTTGCTTTATAGCCAGTTGGTCAGAAGTATGAGCCTGGACTTGTGACTGGCTTCAAGTGGGGGCAGTCTTGTGGGACTGAGCCCTTTAATTTGTGGGTTCTGATAGTAATGTCAGGTAGACAGTGTCAGAATTGAATCGAATCACAAGCCACCCAGTTGGTATGTGGAAAGAATTGGTCAGTTGGGAAAAAATTCCCACACATCTAGTGTCAGAAGCATCGTGGGGCCGGGTGTGGTGGCTCACACCTGTAATCCCAGCTACTCGGGAGGCTGCGGCAAGAGAATTGCTTGAACCTGGAAGGCTTGCAGTGAGCCGAGATTGTGCCACTGCACTCCAGCCTGGTGACACAGCAAGAGCCCGTCTCAAAAAAATCAAATCCCTACATAATTAAAAAATTATAAAGGATAGAAACTTCTTTTGATAAATGGTAGGTGAAACAATTAAATAGTAACATAGAAGATGCCACTATCACTCCTATTAATCATTTTACTGGAGATCCTAGCTGCTATAAAGAAAAAAACATTAGGAATTATAAGAAGCAGAGAGGAAAACACAAAACTGATTATCAGATGTTATATAGAAAATCCAAAACTATGTAGAGATTTTTTTTTTGTTCTACTGTTTATTACAATCCCTGAAAATAAGGTCAATATGTAGGAATATTATCAGCAGTAATTTTTAGAAATACCATAAAAAAACAAACACTTCAAAAATGAAGGATGTGTCACATCTCTAACAACAAAGAGCTGAGTGTAAAGATATGCCATGTTCAAGTATTTGAAGGCGGCATTAAAGATGCCAATGATCTCAAAATTTAGGTCAAGCGCAGTGGCTCTTGCCTATAATCCCAGCACTTTGGGAGGCAGAGCTGGGCGACTGTTTGAGGTCAGGAGTTCAAGACCAGCCTGAACAACATGGTGAAAACCTGTCTCTACCAAAAATACAAAAAAAAATTAGCCAGGTGTGCACACCTGCTGTACCAGCTACTTGGGAGGCTGAGGTGGGAGGATTACTTGAGCCCAGGAGGTGGAGGTTGCATTGAGCTCAGATTGCACCATTTGTACTCCAGCCTGGGAAACAAAATGAGATCTCGTCTCAAAAAAAAAAAAAAGAAAAAGTAATAAAGAGTCAATGCAATTCCAATAATCCCACTGGATTTTTTTGGTGTAAATTTACAAGCTTGATTATAAACTTTCCATAGAAATGCAAAACAAGCATGAATAGCGAAGACATACATACACTTTTACATATACAGACACTTGTTTTATGACAAAGTTAGGAAAAAGTGCTTTTCAATACTTGAAGCTAGGTCAATTGGTTATCTATATGCCACAAATGAAAATAAGCCTTATCCAATTACACACCCAGAGACATACACAAACAAATCAATCCCAGGTAGATTATCGTTTTAAAGTTTCCAGAAACAGGCTGGGCATGGTGGCTCACGCCTGTAAATCCCAGCACTTTGGGAGTCCGAGGCAGGCAGATCACCTGAGGTCAGAAGTTTGAGACCACACTGACCAACGTGGTGAAGCCCCATCTCTACTAAAAATGCAAAAATTAGCTGGGCATGGTGGCACATGCCTGTAATCCCAGCTATTCGTGAGGCTGAGGCAGGACAATCGCTCGAACCAGGGAGGCGGAGGTTGCAGTGAGCCAAGGTCACAGTGAGTTGAGGTCACACCACCGCACTCAAGCATGGGCAACAAAAGCGAAACTCCATCTCAAAAATAGAAAAGAATATCTTTATGCCCTCGGGATAGGGGAAGGTTTGTCAAACAGGGCACAATGAACAATAAGAAAAAAGGTCCATAAAATGGACTGCATCAAAATTAATCACCCGTTTATCAAAAAACACCATTAAGGAAGTGAAAAAGTAAAGCCACTCTCTAGAAGATTACACTTACAATACATACCAAAGAGCTCATATCCAGCCTGTAAAGGGAATTACGTAAAAAGAAAAATGTAGACAACTCAATAAAAAATAAGCATGAAGCTTAATTAAACACCATGTGATAGACACTACAGTTGATCCTTGAATGTGGCTTTGAAGTGCATGGGTTCACTTATATGTGGATTTTCTTTTGTCTCTGCCACCCTGGAGACAGCAACACCAACCCCTTCTTTTCCTCCTCCTCTGCCTAGTCAAGATAAATGTGATGAGGATAAAGACCTTTATGATGATCCATTTCCACTTAATGAATAGTAAATATATCCTCCTCTTCCTTATGATTTTCTTTTTTTTTTTTTTTTTCTTTTTTTGAGATAAGTCTCGCTCTGCTGCCTAGGCTGGAGTGCAGTGATGTAATCTCAGCTCACTGCAACCTCTGCCTCCTAGGTTCAAGCGATTCTACTGCCTCAGCCTCCCAAGTAGCTGGGATTACAGGGTCCCGCCACCATGCCAGGCTAATTTTTGTATTTTTAGTCAAGACGGGGTTTCACCATGTTGGCCAGGCTGGTCTTGAACTCCTGACTTTGTGATCCACCCGCCTTGGGATTACAGGCGTGAGCTGTAAAGTGCTGGGATTACAGGCGTGAGCCACCGCACCCGACCCCTTATGATTTTCTTAATAAAATTTCCTTTTCTCGAGCTTATTCTAAGACTACGGCATATAATACATGTAACATACAAAATGTGTGTTTATCAACTATTTATGTTATTGGTAAGGCTTCCAATAAACAGTAGGCTATTAGTGATTAAGTTTTGGTGGAGTCAAATGCAGATTTTTTTCTTTACTGCACAAGGGTCAGTTATCCTAATTCCTATGTTATTCAAGGGTCAACTATTTTTAAATGGCAAAATTTTTGGTTAAGTGCTAAATACATTATTAATATCAAAAATGTAAATGAAAACCATAAGGTGGTAATACTATACTCTCACAATGGCTAGAATTTTTTCAACTCTCAATACCAAATGTTGGCAAGAAAGTGGAACAAATGGAACTCTCATACAATGGTGATAAGAGTATATAATGACCCTTAAATTGACCAACACTTTGGAAAGATGTATGGCATCATCTACCAAGGGTTAATAAACGCAAGCCCTGAGACCTAGAAGTTTCATTCCTAGGTATGTACCAAACAGAAATGCATAATTATAACACTGCCAGCAGCATTAGGTCCATTAAGCAAAAACTGGAAACAAACAAAAAAGAAATGTATTCATATTAATGAAACACTATAGTAACAAAAATTCATAAACTCAGCTATATGCAACAACATGAATTAATCTAACAAACACACTACTGAGTGAAAAAGGCCAGAGATGAAGGAATAAACCATGATTCCATTTATATAAAGATTGAAACACAGACAACAACAATCATCTAGGGACTGCAGTGGTACTTTTTACAAGGTGTGATGGAAGAGCAATTGGTAGTAAGTAGCATGAAGACAGCTTTTGACCAGGGTTGTGCTTACACACAAGTGTGTTCCCTACATAACCCACTGGGCTATACACTTAACACTTTTACCCCTTCTTAGGTATGTTTTGATTTCATAAAGTTATTTTTTAAAACTCTCTTATAATAGTAGATGCATAGTATTATGCATTTATCAAAACCCGTAAGACCCACAGGATACAGGGAAAACTCTAAAGTTAGTGAGGGATCACTAATCTAAGTTGCTAATAGTGAAACCTTAGAGTTCTAGAGATGGGAGGTTCCTATAAAGCTCATATATGGGAATGCTCTGTACTATAAGCTCAATTTTCTTTTTCTTTTTTTCTTAGACGGGAGTCTCGCTCTGGCGCCCAGGCTGGAGTGTAGTGGCACAATCTGGGCTCACTGTAACCTGCACCTCCCAGGTCCAAGCGATTCTCTTGCCCCAGTCTCCTGAGTAGCTGGGACTATAGGCATGTGCTACCATGACCAGCTCATTGTTTGCATTTTTGGTAGAGATGGGGTTTCACCATGTTGGCCAGGATGGTCTCAAACTCCCTCCAGACCTCATGATCCACCTGCCTCGGCCTCCCAAAGGGCTGGGATTACAGGCATGAACCACCATGCCCGAGCTCAATTTTCTTTAAACCTAAAACTCCTCTAGAAAATAAAGTCTATCTAAAAAAAAAAAAAAAGGCAGCCACCATATGCTGACACTCATGTTGCCACTCTCACGTGTTAGGACTCTGTTCCTCACTGGTTTGAATAGTCCACAAGGTTGGAAGCAGAATGGGTCACAGTGTTCACTGACAGCAGAAAAGCAGTACTTCTAAGGAGAATTAATGATGCCTAATAACTGCCCCTGCCCCCCTCACTGTCCCCTGGCTTTTACGTCCACTTGGAGGAGGGAGTCTCATCAACTGAATTGTACCCTCCCCAAAATTCATACATGAAAGCCCTAAGTCTCAGTGTATTTGGAGATAGGGCCTTTAAGGAGGTAACTGGTTAAGTGAGGTCATTCGAGTGGGGCTTTAATCCGAATAGCATCCCCCATAGGAAGAGGGACGCCAGCGACGTTGGCCTGCAGAGGAAGGACTATGTTAGGACACAGCAAGAAGACAGTCACCTGCAAGCCACTGAGAGAGAAGCTTTAGGAGAACAGAAATCAAACATACTGACCCTGGACTTCTAGCCTCCAGAACTGGGAGAAATAAATTTCTGTCGTTTACACCACCCAGTCTGTGGCATTACTGTCATAGTAGCCCACAATAAGAAATACATACTTGGTCTCTGCCCAGGATTCCAGACACAGGGCACCTAAAACTCTTGTAGACTGGGGTATACAATCTTTTGCGCTAATACGTGGTCTTTGAACTGGGTTCCTGACACAGATCTCCTGAGACCTCTATAATCTCCTAACAGGAGTGTCTGGTAACATAGAGGTGACCACAGGGTGGACAGGGCATGGAAGCGCTCAAAAATGCATTCCCCCATGCATCTCTTCCACCTGGCTCTTCATCTAATAGCCTTTATAATAAGTAAACTGTTTCCCTGAGTTCTATGAGCTCTAGCAAATTAATCAAATCCACAGAGGGAGTCTTGACAATCCCCTCTTTGTAACAGGTTGGTCAAAAGTACAGGTCACAACCTGGGACCCAGGAGTGGTGAAGTCAGGGGCAGTCTTGTGGGACTGAGTCCTCAACCTGTGGGCTCTGATGCTTTCTCCAGGTAGATGGTGCCAACGTGTAATTGAATTGTAGGATACCCAGTTGTTGTCAGCTGGAAAACAGTTTGTGGACGGGGAGAAATCCAAATACGGTTTGGTGACCAGAGGTGAAGTGGTCAATTGCATGAAGAAGTTTCAGTTTTCCTATCTTAAACATAGCCCTAGCAAATTAATACAGAGCATATGGGTAGGAAGGGAAACCGTCTTTATGTTAAGTTGGGTTTTTTTTTCTCCATCCCTCTCCTTTACTGGCATAGAAGAAAACTGAAAACTGGAAAAGCACTCTTGAACGACCTAAATTGAAGTTGAATTCTTCGGAAGATTGCCTCTAGCTACACAATTAAGATTGTGAAAGGAAAATACAATCGACCCTTGAACAACACAGGGATTACGACTTAGGGTGGCAGATGCAGAAGAAACTCCACGTGTAGCCAGACAAGGTAGTGTGTGGATGCAGTCCCAGCTACTCAGGAGCCAGAGATGGGAGGACTACTTGAGCCCAGATGTCTGAGGCTGTAATGAGCTATGACTGTACACTGCACTCCAGCCTGGGCAATAGAGAGTGACCTCATCTCTCCAAAAAAAAAAAAAAAGTCAAATCCATGTGTATGTGGATCCACATGGTTCAAACTCAAGTTGTTCAATGGTCAGCTGCAGTCATAATCTGCTGGTGGATATAATGTATTCTCAGAACTTTTGAGAATATACTGTAACACAGATTACCATAGACAAGGTTTCCATAGTCCATCATTACCATTTCTCTGAGAAAATAAATTCTTGCCCCAAGTTCTCTTCCAGCCTCCATCACTGATACTTTAAAATAAAAAATACTTTTAAAAAGAATTTGTGCTTCCATGAAGTAACAATAAATACAGTGAAAATATTGTTAAAGAAATTAAAAACACGCGGTAGCTCACGCCTGTAATCCCAGAACTTTGGGAGGCCGAGGTGGGCGGATCACAAGGTCAGGAGATTGAGACCATCCTGGCTAACACGGTGAAACCCCGTCTCTACTAAAAATACAAAAAATTAGCCGGGCGTGGTGGCGGGCACCTATAGTCCCAGCTACTCGGGAGGCTGAGGCAGGAGAATGGCGTGAACCCGGGAGGTGGAGCTTGCAGTGAGCTGAGATCACATCACTGTACTCCAGCCTGGGGAACAGAGCAAGACTCTGTCTCAAAATAGAAATTAAAAACAAAAAAGGAAAAAAAGAAATTAAAATGCTACCTTAGAAAATACTCACTTACGCAAAATAAACCCCACTAAGGAATAAGAAAGGAATAAAAAGAAATAAGACATAAAAACAAAAACAGAGGTAAATGTAATTATATAAAAAAATCACATTTTTATATAAACAATTCTGAGAATATAAGAATAAAGCTTCTCACACTTCTGACACCAGATGTGTGGGTGTCTCACCCCACATAACAAGCAATCACTTCTGTAGTGTACACACCAGGTGGGTGTCCTCTAATTCATTTTAATTCCGAGACCATCTATATGAAGATAGTGTCAGATCTCATAAGTTTAGGGCTCAGTCCTGCAAGACTGCCCCCATCTTTTTATTTTTATTTTTATTTCTTCTTGAGAACGAGCCTTACTCTGTCGCCCAGGCTAGAGTGCAGTGGTGCGATCTCTGCTCACTGCAAGCTCCGCCTCCCAGGTTCACGCCATTTTCCTGCCTCAGCCTCCCGAGTAGCTGGGAATACAGGCGCCCACCATCATGCCTGGCTACTTTTTTTGTATATTTAGTAGAGACAGGGTTTCACCGTGTTAGCCAGGATGGTCTCGATCTCCTGATCTCATGATCCACCCACCTCGGCCTCCCAAAGTGCTGGGATTACAGGCGTGAGCCACTGTGCCTGGCTAAGACTGTCCCCACTTCTGATGCTAACACCAAGCCCCAGGTTATTTTTCCTGTGCTTCTGACCGACCAACTAAACTGGGGTTCCCATGATCTGCTCCTTTGGTTTGACTAATGTGTTAAAGCAGCTCACAGAACTCGGGGAACACCTTATCAGTTTATTTATAAAGTGCATTACCAAGGATATAGATCAAGAGATGTAGAAGGCAAGGTCACATGAGAAGGGGCACATAATTTCCATGCCCTCCCTGGGTGCGCCCCCCTCGAGGAACCTCCACTTGCTCAGCAATCTGAAAAGCCTTCCAAACTCTTATCCTTTCCGGTCTTATGGAGGCTTCATTGCACAGGTTTGATTAATCAAACCAGTGGCTATTGGTGATCAACTTAACCTCACCCCTCCCCCTCAACCAGGTGTACCCTTTTCAACCCTAGAGTTCAAAGGTGTAAGAAATAAATTCCTTTTCTTCATAAAGGCCCCTGTTTCAGTTACTCTGCTATAAGTAACAGAAATGGGCTAAGATAGACAATTGGTACCAGGAATCAGGAGCAGGGCTGAAAAGTCCCAACCCTTTAATCAGGCCTTGGTCTTTCAGGTGATCAGCCCTCCATTCTGAAACTAGGGGATGCCAGCCATAAGTCAACTCATTAGCATACCAAAAAAAAAAAATTATCACTTTGGAGATTGCACGAATTTTAGGACTTGTATGCCTGAAAACAGGGATAAAGACCAGAGATACATTTCATAATATCACAATCCAAAAGACAGAGAATGTCAGTCTGGATTTTAAAAACTATCCAACTATACGCTATTGTCTCCAGGACATACACTTTAGATCCAAAAACACAGACTGAAAGTAAAACAATGAAAAAATATCACACAAATAGCTCCAAGAAAGCTGGAATGCAGGCCAAGCGCGGTGGCTCACACCTATAACCCCAGAACTTTGGGAGGCCAAGGTGGGTGGATCACCTGAGGTCAGGAATTCGAGACCAGCCTGACCAACCTGGTGAAACCCCGTCTCCACTATATACAAAAAATCAGCTGGGCATAGTGGGTACATGCCCGTAATCCCTGCTACTTGGGAGGTTGAGGCAGGAGAATCACTTGAACCTGGGAGGCAGAGGCTGCAGTGAGCTGAGATTGTGCCACTGCACTCTAGCCTGGGCAACAAGAGTGAAACTCCGTCTCAACAAAAGAAAGTTGGAGAGCCTATACTAGTATCAGACAAAACAGACTAAAACAAAAAATGTTGATAAAAAGATGCATTCTATAATGATAAAAGGATCAACCCATCAAGATAACAATTACAAACATATATGCACTGCTGTCTAAAATGAAGGTTGTTGAGGTAGAAAGAATCTGATAAAGGTTTACTGGAGGCCAGATGTGAGGATCAATCTGGGAAGACATACCAACAGAGTTTGAAGTGTTCTGGAGTCCGCTACAAGTTGGAAGGCTTTCATAGGAAACTTTAGGAGAAGGGAGGGGGACTCCTAATACTCAAATTGTTGTTTCTCCTTGGAGGATACAATACTGAGGTTATAATCATTGGCTACTGATTGCAACATATAGGCTAAAATGTCTATGTGCAAGAAAACTTGCATCAATAAAACCTGATGATTTACAAATAAAAGCAGCACCCTTTTGAGTGTTAGGTTATGTATTGATCAGAATATCAATTTGAGGAATGCATAAGATACTCAAGGACAGGATGTCACCACCTTGTATCACAAGACCTCCCCAAAGCAGGTTAATCTGGAAGCCTGTTTACTTAAAACTGTCAAATGTGATCTGTAGGTTATTAATACCTAAGAGAGCATCAAAATACAAGAAGCAAAAACCACAATTCACCAATAAGAGTGGAAGACTTCAATTCCCTACTTTCAATAATGAATAGAACAAATAGGCGGAAAATCAACAAGGAAGTAGATGTCTTAAATTCCCACCCACATTCCCTTCCAGTGAGGGTGAAAGAAAAAGGCCCAGAGTACCTCAACATGTAGGTGGGTGACTAATTGTCCATTAGTTGACTTCTAGGTATAATTCTGCTTCTCTCCTGCAGATTACTGCGGATTGAATCCAATAGTACAAGTATTCTTGGAAGTTGTGAATTGCAAAAATTAATTTGTGAATCAGGAAATAATTAGAAGTAAACAGCTGCAAGAAAGCATAAATATAATTATGGATGTGGATTTTCATATCAAAGATCTCACTAAGATTAACAATATCTGTGAAAATTTAAAAATACTCTATATCCACACAATGCAAATAACTGAAAAGCTGTTAACCCAGCAGCTTCCTTTATTTGTAAATTGGGCTTACTACAGAAAATTACAAAGCAAAAAATAATCTAAATAATACCTATAAGGAATAACCATATACTATCCATGTTAAACACACATGCACAAGCACACATACACATGAATAGAAAGAACTATAAGAAAATAGACCTAGGCTGGGCACAGTGGCTCACGCCTGTAATCCCAAAACTTTGGGAGGCCAAGGTGGGCAGATTACTTGAGCTCAAGTTCGAGACTAGCCTGGGCAACACTGTGGTAGTGCAAGCCTGTATTCTCAGCTACTTGGGGGGCTGAGGCATTGGTTGAACCCAGGAGGTTGAAGCTGTGGTGAGCGGGAATCATGCCACTGCACTCCAGACTGTGCGACAGAGCAAGAAATGTCTCAAAAACAAAAGAAAACCAACCAAACCAGAAAATGAACCTAATACTGTGCATATGGCATGGTGGCCAGGTCTGCCGTAGGTCAGATAAAATAGCAAAAAATAGAATATGGAAGTATGAACTGAGTCACAGCAAGAATTTGTTTTTTGTTTTTTTTTTTTGAGACAGGGTCTCACTATGTCACCCAGGCTAGAGTGTAGTGGCATGATCTCAGCTCACTGCAACTCCGACTCCTTGGCTCTAACAATTCTCTCACCACAGCTTCGGCTAATTTTTTTTTTTGTTTTGTAGAGATGAGGTTTTGCCATGTTGCCTAGGCTGGTCTTGAACTCCTGAACTCAAGCGATCCACCTACCTCAGCCTAAGAATTGTTTTATATATAGGGGTTACCACTGGCCAGGTGTGGTGGCTCACACCTATAATCTCAGCATGCTGAGAGGCTGAGGCAGAGTCCAGCAGTTCAAAACCAGCACGGGCAACACAGTAAGACCCAGTCTCTACAAAAAAATAAAAATAAAAATCGAAACATTAGCTAGGTGTGGCGGTGCATGCCTATAGTCCCAGCTACTTGGGAGGCTGAGGTGGAAGGATTACTTGAGCATGGGAAATCGAGAGTGCAGTGGGCTATGGTAGTGCCACTATAATCCAGCCTGGATGGCACAGCAAGATCTGTCTCAAAAAAGGAAAAGTGGGTTGACAATTTATTAAAGGTAAGAGCAACATTATTAGAGTAAATCAAAGTACTATTAACAGCCAATACAACAGGCATAAAAAAGTCTTTCGGGCCAACCCAAAAGACACATGCCATCTAGATAATGTCTAGCAGGTTTCAGTGTTTTCTAAATAAACAAACATTATCTGAACACCACATTAAAGAGAAGTCCTAATGTAAACTTCTAAATGGGAAAAAGTCCTGACCCCTTCTGTTTCCTTTTCTATCTATGCCAACCACAGACACAGCATGATTTCATCTGTAAGCATTTCAGTACCTAAAACACATAGGACTTAAGAAATATATAATATACATTGAAATACTATTCTCATACCTAAAATATGTAAATTTGCTCTCGTATTTTAAATTGAAAATTTCCCTTATGGCTTTGTAAGTTCCGTCTCTTATGTTCCACAAAGCAAAGTTTATTTGAAGAGTATCCACTGACATGGTTAAATTGAGAAAAGTCTATTTTCCATTGAAAACCTGATTTGCAATATAAGCATTAGAAAAATTAGAGATACCTCTAGAAAGTTAACAAAACCACCACTACTAACAATTCAGTGTAAAAAGCCACTTTTCAGGAATTCCAAATGTAACACAATTTATTCAACCTGTACTAGCTCTGGCTTTCTGTATCCTTAGTTATAGAAAAAATTAGCCTATCAGTCCTTAAATAGGCTTTCTAGAATCCATTTTTCTAAGCCCAGATGGTCCTGGACCACAATGCAATGGTATGACTTAATAATTTTGACTTTACAATGATGCAAAAGTGATACAGGCATTCAGTAGAAATTGTACTTTGAATTTCGATCTTTTCCCAGGCCTGTGATAGGCAGTATGATATTCTTTCACACTGAGTGGTGGTAGCAAGCCACAGCACCCAGTCAGTCACGTGATCACGAGCATTAACAATCAACACAAAAAAAATCCCTCCTGCGGAGGCACGCTGGTGTTTTGGCGGGGTGGGGGGCGGGGGGCGGGGGCTGCCCCTCCCACAGCACCTTAAAACAAAACAAAACAAAAACGATCAATGGTGTACTGTGCTAGCTAAGTTTTTTTGGACGTTGTGTTTTCGCATCCCATCGTGTCTATAAAACCCCATTTCTGACTTTATTTTCTACTTAATATGGGTTATTGAGATGTAACTCCATCATAAGCTGAAGTACATCTGTACTATTATAAACAACTAACTTTTGAACATCTGTATGTAAAGAACTATGTGGAATGCTTTATATACTTTATCTCATTTAAATGTTACAACAAATTAACAAAGACTTGCAATCGTCCCTCTACAGCACAGTGGTTAGAAGGGGCAGAACAGTTCTCCACGCTTCTGTAAGTGCAGTCGGCAAAAGGCCAAATGGATTCATATATTACTAAATCCAACAGCAAAATCAAGATCAGTATCCTCAGCCCCACAGGATGACACCAAGTCAGATGAGAACACCAAACTGTGGCCATTTTATAGCCAGCAACTATACCTCCCAAGGTGGTAAAGTCCTATGCTCAATTAAAACCAAGGAAGCAGATGAGAAACAGCTTTGTGACTGTTTCTCACAGGGCTGCTTTTCTCTCACTTTGTTCTTGGAGGACCTGCAGGGTGTCCGGCCAGAATATGGGTCAGCCTGTGATTAAGACTAAGCTTTGCCTCCATGGTCTATGAGAAGAGCAAGTCATCAGGGTACCATGGTGAAGCTGTTCACCTACAACTCTGCCTTCCCATCTTTCATGTATCCAGCTACAAACTCTATTCAGAACCACAGGCCATCCGATCAGATACCCTAATCCATTGTACTTTGTCTTAAGCAACAATGGATTAAAAAGTGCCTGCAATGGTGATTCCCAGCAGGATGATCACACCTATTGTGGAGGACATACCGCAACGTTCCCCATGCAGAGCCAACTAAATATATCCCAACTACAAAGCTTCACCAGTGAGAGTGACAGGGCTTTCTCCCTTAAAAAGGAAGAAATAAATTGCTCTACTTTTTCTGACTCATTAACACAGGTACAGCATGAAGTGCTGGCAATCACATCTATCTTGACTGGCCAGCAGAAAGTTCAGACCAATGCAACAGACTATCATCATTCAGGCTAGAATATTGACACTAATCTGTTGTGCCTTCAGAGCAGAGATGCCACAGACAAATTTTAGACCATGTTTTATATTGTATTATTCCCTAAAATGGGAATTAAAGACAATAGAGAATACATGAAGTGGAAGCCACTTACCCCACCAGAATTCTGCCGAGTAATTCATTTTGGAGCCCTCTGGATACCCACCTCAAGCAAACATTTACTAGATCAAGCTTGTCCAATCTGCGGCCCATGGGCAGCATGCAGCCCAAGACGGCTTTGAATCAGGCCCAACACAGATTTATAAACATTCTTAAAACATAGAGAATTTTTTTTTGCAATTTTTTTTAAAGCTCATCGTCTACTGTTAGTGTATTTTATGTGTGGCTCCAGACAATTCCTCTTCCAAAGTGGCCTAGGGAAGCCAAAAGATTGGACACACGGTGTACTAGAGGTCTGGTGATCTTAAATATCTGAAAAGCGCTGACAAGTACCCCCAAGTACACATGACACATCAGTGTGTGGCAGGCGGGTACAAACCATATTAAGACAATACTGTGTTGAGGTAAAAACTGTATTCGAAGTATAAGTATCACTTCCTTTTTTTATTTTTATTGTTTTTGAGACAAAGTATCATTCGGTCACCAGGCTAGAGTGCAGTGGCGTGATCTTGGCTCATTGCAACCTCCACCTCCTGGCTTTAAGTGATTCTCCTGCCTCAACCTCCCCAGTAGCTGGGATTACAGGTAGCGCCACCACACCCAGCTAATTTTTGTATTTTTAGTAGAGATGGTGTTTCACCATGTTGGCTAGGAAGTATTGCTTCTTATAATAGGAGTAAGCCAATTTTCGGCCACTGAAGATAGACAAAAGGCCTTCAGTGGAACAGAAGAGTTCCTCTAAAGCATGCAGTTGAGGGTAGTTGTCCAGGTTCTTGGCATCTTAAAGAAGAATTGAACAAACTACACAAGCAAGACAGCCAAAGCAGAGATTTATTTTAAAGTAGAGTACACTCTACAGGGTGGGAACAGATGCAGCAAGTGGCTCAAGACAGTCAGTTACAGAATTTTCTGCAGTTTAAATACTCTCTAGAGGTTTCCCATTGATTCACTTTATGTAAGTGAAGTAGTGGCCAGCCACTAGCCTGATTGGTTGTGGGAGGGGACCAATTCAGAGGTACTTTCATTTTCTGACTGCCACTCAGCAACTTCCACGCAGAAAAAGGAGGGGTTGAAAAGGGAGTAGTCGGCAGGGAGCAGTGGCTCACGCCTGTAATTCCAGCACTTTTGAGAGGCAGAGGCACGCTGATCACTTGAGGTCCGGAGTTCGAGACCAGCCTGGCCAACATGGTGAAACCTCGCCTCTACCATAAATACAAAAATTAGTGCGGCGTGGTGGCGAGTGCCTGTAATCCTAGCTACTTTGGAGGCTGAGGCAGAAGAATTGGAGGCGGGGGTTGCAGTGAGCCAAGATCACACCACTGCACTCCATCCTGGGCAACAGGGTGAGACTCTGTCTTAAAAACAAACAAAAAACAAAATGACAAAACTACAATAAATAAGACCATATAGTACTGACACAGGACAGGCATTGATCAATGGAATAGAACCTAGAACCCAGAAGTAAACCTTCACACTTATGGTCCCTAGTAAGGAATGAGAAGAATCTAGGATACCTTAAAAACTTACAACTTGACAATCCAAAGACAACACAAATTTAAGGCCAAAGGTTTTGAATAGATACTTCTCCAAAGAAATCAATATGCACATACAAAGATGCTTAACATCACTAATCATCAGGGAAATGCAAATCACAATCACAATGAGCGACCACTTCAGGCTCACTTTAACGGCTATAAAAGTTAACTATGGATGTAGACAAATGAGGACTCTAAAACACTGCTTTATAAAATGGTGCATGTCTATTCACAATAGCAAAGACCCAGAATCAACCTAAATGCCCATCAATGGTAAACTGGATAAAGAAAACAGTACACATACACTAGGGAATACTATTCAGCCATAAAAAAAAATGAGATCATGTCCTTTGTAGGTGCTTGGAGCTGGAGGACATTATCCTTAGCAAACTAACACAGGAAACCAAATATTGCATGCTTTCACGTAAGTGGGAGCTAAATGCTGAGAACACATGGACATGTAGAGGGGACTAACACACTGGGACCTACAGGCGGGCGAAGGGTGGGAGAAGGGGGAGGATTCAAAAAAAAACAACTAATTGGGTACTAGGCTTAATACCTGAGTGATGAAATAATCTGTACAACAAACTCCCATGACACAACTTTACTATATAATAAACCTACACACGTACCCCCAAACGTAAAACAGAAGTTAAATAAAAAATAAAAATAAAACGGTAAATCTACTTTGGATAACAGTCGGGCAGTTCCTCAAAATGTTAAACAGTTATCATAACCAAGGAATTCCACTCCTAGGTATTTACCCAAAAGAATTGAAAACATATGAATGATCATAGCTGCACTATTCATAGTAGCCAAGAGTGAAAACATGTCAAAGGTCTGTTAACTGACGGAAGAATAAGCAAAAGTGGCATTTCCATACAATGGAATATTTGGCAATAAAAACGAATGAAGTAACATACATGTGTTAACATAAATGAGCCTTGAAAACATGCTGGGAAAAACAACATCACACCACATATTATGACTTTAGTTACGTGAAATGTTCAGAATATGCAAACCTACGAAAATAGATTAATGGTTACCTGGGGAAAGGTGCATTGGAGAAAATGGGGAGTTACCACTATTGAGTATGGAGGTATTTTGGGGGTCAATAAAATGTTCTTAAATTGATAGTGGTGATGGGTACACAATTCTGAATATACTAAAAACCACTGAAACTGTACACTGGGTGTAAATGGGTGAATCAATGGCTTATAAATTTTATCTCTAACTACAGCTACAAAAGGCATGCTCTGAACAACTTGAAGCTGCTTGCATATATATCTGGAGACGTCAGGGCTGCCCAGTGGAGAGATGGTCTGCCTGAGAACCAAGGCAGAGGACAGCAGAGCTCAAAGATACAGTGTCACAAATCTTTAAAACTTTCCTTCAGATTTAGAGCCTGGATCTATCAAAACCCAAAGGTTCTGATCCGTGAACCTTTTTTTTTTTTTGAGACACAGTCTCGCTCTGTCGCCCAGGCTGGAGTGCAGTGGTGTGATCTCAGCTCACTGCAACTTCCCCCTCCTGGGTTCAAGTGATTCTCCTGTCTCAGCCTCCTGAGTAGCTGGGACTATAGGCACATGCCACCAGACCCAGCTAATTTTGGGGTTTCACCTTGTTAGCCAGGGTGGTCTCAATTTCCTGACGTCATGATCCACCTGCCTTGGCCTCCCAAAGTGCTGGGATTACAGGCATGAGCCACTGCGACTGGCCCATGAACTTTATTTTCTGAGACAGTCTCACTCTGTCACCCGAGCTAGAATACAGTGGTGCAATCTCGGCTCACTGCAACCTCTGCCTCCCGGGTAGCTGGGATTACAGGCATGTGCCATCACACCAAGCTAATTTTTTGTACTTTTAGTAGAGACGGGGTTTCACCATGTTGGCCAGGCTGGTCTCCAACTCCTGACCTCAGGTGATCTGCCCACCTTGGCCTCCCAAAGTGCTGGGATTACAGGTGTGAGCCACCACGCCCGGCCCTGCTCCATGAACTTCAAAAGTATGTCATCTAATGAATTCTCCTTTGGGGCTTGGAAAATAATAATCCCCTTATGGCTTCTGTTTCTTGAAACTTAACTGGACAATACAATTTCTTTTAATACACTTTGTCATTTTAATCACAAGACTTTATTTACAAACGAAACCTTGTAATTTGATACATCAAAAGAATCTAAGTTACTGTCATTAAATCTTTGCAATCATGAAAACCAGGAGCATAAAATGTATAGTTCCAATCTCACTTGAAATATTTACCTCAACAGCCTCCAACTTTGCTCTTCATGTACAAATACACTTAAGGTATTAGGAATAGTATAAGTATTGCATGGTTGCCACCCAACAAAGCATTTAGAATTCCTCAAGATCCAAGATTCTTTCTTCACAACCTCCTTCCAAAGTGAATTGTTAACTTGCGTATTTATAGCCAGGGTTGGTCGACTGTTCTCCTGGACTTACCTCAAAATGAATATACTCCCTGTCTGTTTTACAGAATAGAGTGTGCCTCTAATGGGGAAGGGAGGGAGGCCTGATTAGATTCTTGAAATTCACCTTCATAAATACCTTTCTTTTTTTTTTAAAGACAGAGTCTTGCTCTGTTACCCAGGCCCACAGTGCGATGGGGTGACCTCAGGTCACTGTAACCTCTGCCTCCCGGGTTCAGCCACTCGAGTAGCTAGGATTACAGGCGTGTGCCACCATGCCTGACTCATTTTCGTATTATTAGTAGAGACAGGGTTTCGCCATGTTGGCCAACTTGAGTCCAGAGCTGGTCTCGAACTCCTGGCCTCAAGTGATCTGCCCACCCCAGCCTCTTAAAGTGCTGGCATTGTAGACACGAGCCACCACACCTGGCCTACAAATAAGTTTTAAGCAACATTAAATCAATTCCCTAAGCATTTGAGCTCCAACTATCTCCAAGACACTGATAATCTAGGAGGGAAGACAGATTCCTGTACAATCACAGAGATAATGTAGAAGAACAAAGCTTTGGGGCAAGTTTGTCCTGCCTAGGAACTCAGTGGAGGCATTTTTTATTTCAAACAACACTGCAGGTAAATCCAGATGTGGACCAGTAAGTGACGGATACTTGCTAACAAAACAGGACCTACAAAAAAGAGAATCTAAGAGGATCTACAGTGATGGGTTTAATCAACAAAAAGCTCATGAAGTTAGAGCTTAAATGAACCAGCTGAATTTCTGCTAAGACAGCATTACATGTCCCAGGCCACAAAATCTATTTCCTCTAACACGACAATAGCTAACATTTATTGGGCACTCACCATGTTTCAAGAGCTGTTTAACTGTGATATGCATGAAACTCCTGAAACTCTACCATAACAATCCTATGACATTAGTACTTTTCCCCATTTTATAGATGAGAAAACAGGCAGAGGTTTATTTTTCCAGGGTTGTACAGATACTGCTGAGTGCTACAGCCAAGATCTGAACCAAAGCAGTGTGGTTACAGGGACCATGATCTTTATCACTAGGTGAGACTTCCTAAGACATTTTGTGGTTACAGATGAAAGCCCTGGACATGCCCACTTTGGCTGTACGGGATGCATCCTTCCAGAGTGGTGCTCTGTGCCACATTCCCCTATGTGCCACCAACAGTAATAAAATATAGTAAAAACAATCAAATAAGAAACACAGCACAGACAGAAGCAGACCTCTGCCCAGGTAACTTCCACTACAATCACCTTACCACAGACCTCTTTGCTATTGCGCTAAGATTAACAACTGATTTTTCAGTACTGTGCCGACATTTCTTCTTCTCAAGCTTTGTTGTCAAATCCATTGAGTCCCACAGTTTAATTTTTAACCAATGTTGATTCATTGAGCTAGTAATTTTAATTCGGTAACAGGTAAATTACTCCATAGTTACGTGTGAATAACTGCCTGGTTAAATCAGGGTGGGTTTCTTAGAGGTGATATACTTACCGTTAAGCACAACTTTAGTCTTTAATTATCGTGTATGTTCCCATTTCACTCCAAACACATCAGTTCCCCTCCACACAGTATTTACTTCTTTGGTCCTAGGGACAACAAGAAACGTTTTATAATAAAAGAGGACATGCTAATGTGTTTACTAGATATGACACTGCTGTGCAAAACTGTTTTCTTTTAAGGCTGCACAGAAAGCATGCTAACTTTACTGAATTCTTATTAAGTGTCCTAAGTAACAGAAATAGAAACTAGGTCTAGCCTGAAAATACCATTCACTTAAGTCAGAATCTATGTGCGCTCCTCTAGGTCGGCTATTGTAGTATCATTGCAAAACAGTAACACTTTATCTCTGCACTTGTCTTTATTGGATTACTGTTATTTAACAGAAAAAAATCCGACTGCACAGGGAAAAAAATCTAAAACTTTAACATACATGCACATTAACAATGAATGAAACATGATTAAAGCTAACATATTTAGCAGAAAAATACAATCTCCAAACAAGCTCTGCGGCCCGCCTACTGAGATGCATCGGCCCCCCACAAAACGAAAACGCGCCTCAAGCTCATACACATCCTTGTCTTAAGACGGTTATGCACTCGATGCACTACAAATTGTTTCCACGGAAATTATTCCCCGAAAGTTTGCTGCTAAACTCAGGACCCTAAGGACGTTTGCTTAGGGAATCCGTGTCCCTCGAGAACACCTAAGATGGGTACGCGTTTGTGCATTTAAAAATGCCTCAAGGAACTAACTATTGCAGAGGAACAGAAAGCATCGCCGGCGCAGAAGCGTTCGCGGACCACTTGGAGACAGATGCCAGTACAGCAATTCTGTTCCAGGAGGCTTCGACTTAAGAGGGCAGGGGAGGAGGAGAACGCTCGGGAAATAGGAAAACAAAGATTTTTTTTTCCACTCCAGTGACAGGAAAGCCTTAAAAATATAAGCAGCCCTCATACCCACCCGCCTCACCAGCCGCGCCTCGCAGTTCAACAAAACGCGTCCTCGCCCTCGCCACTCGCGACCTCTACCGCGCAGAGCTAGGCAATGAGGGAAAACAGCCAGCGAGGCCCGCCCTCCGGTGCAAGGCTCGGCGTCCGCAGAGGCCCAGGGCCGACCCCAGTACGGCGGGCAGAAGCGAGCGCGGTGGCCGAGCCCAGCTCCGGGCGGCGGACGGCGGGACGCGCGAGCCGGCGGGTCCCGAGGCCCGGGTTCCGGGGCCGCCTGCGACTGCGTTCTCGCCGCAGAACAAAAGCGCTCCGCGCCGCGCGCCGGCCCCGGCCGTGAGCGCCTCTGGCTCCCGGTCCCCGCCCCGCCTGCACCCCGGAAGGCGAAGGAGGGACCTCGGGGTGCTCGCCTAACACTTACCGACAAGGGAAAAGGACCACCCCACCAAGCAGGGGTAAAGCCAGCGGCCTCCCGGGCCCCAGAGTTTAAGTCAAGTGGGGTCCGCCTCCAGGGGCGGGTCGAGGAGCCAGGCCCAGGATCCAGGAACAGCTAGGCCCCGCCTCACGCCCGAGGCGGTGTCTGCAAGGGCCGCGCCGCCGCGGTCCTAGTGCCACCCGAGAAGCCGCGGAACGGGCCCGCGGATCGCAGCAGGGTTTGCAGAGCGCTTTCATCTGCCCGACGCGGAAATCTCCCGCAGCGATCTTCTACCTTTAACGGGCAGCCGCAGCACCCAGAAGGCATGTTAAAGAGAGATTGAGAACCGCCAGCAAAACTACTGATTCAGTAGGTTTGGGGTGGGGGCTGAAAATGTGCATTTCTAACAAGTTCCTGAGACCGACTGTTGCTGCTGGCCTCAGGACCAATGTTTTCTATAAAGCGCATGGGAGTCAGAGTGCACCCAAGAGATTGTTAACCCTTAAAAAAAAAAAGAAAAAAAATCAACAGCTTAGAGGCAAATAAGTGTGAAAGACAGTGGGTAATCTATTTGGGGCTTCTGAAAGTCCCTGAGGAAAGTTGACTTTGGAGACCAGATCACAAAGCACGACCTCTTAATTGCCAACCTTTTGTTATAGATTAACTCCCTTATTTTCTTGTTCCCAGCTCAGACCAGATAGCATCTGAGTTACAATACGCCTTGAATAAGATAAATGACCCCTTGACTATTACATCCTTAATGTGGAATGTTAAATAGACCCTTCCCAAAAAGAAACACTGGCTAGAACCAATTAAATTGCTATACGTTAACCTTCTATGGAAAATGTTGACATCCTGTTAAGCTTCCCAGACCCTGCCTGTATAAACGACCCTCAGACTTCTCGCTTTCGAAGCACTGACCCCCATCTTTTGGAGTCTGTGGCCTACCAGGTCGCCGTCCTCAAAATTTGCCCTCAAATAAACCAATATTTAATCATATTGCTCGAATCTCATTATTAAGGTTTACATAAGCGTTTACTCAGTAATGAAGGTTGCAACCAGGATAGCAAATCAGAGATTGTGCCACTGGAGAGGAGCAAGGGAGCTTATGTTTATAGGAATTTATTTGTTACATAAATTGTCAGATTATTTCACTGGTGGATTAAACGAAGAAGTCTTTAATCAGTAGTAGAAGGGTGCATTTGCGTCTGTCAGAAACAAAACAAAAAAAACTATATACAGAATATTCTTTTGTGTGTGTGTGTGTGTGTGACAGTCTCGCTCTGTCGCCCAGGCTGGAGTGCAGTGGCGTGATCTCGGCTCACTGCAAGCTCCGCCTCCCGGGTTGACGCCATTCTCCTTCCTCAGCCTCCCGAATAGCTGGGACTACAGTCGCCCGCCACCACGGCCAGCCAATTTTTTGTATTTTAGTAGAGATGGGGTTTCACCGTGTTAGCCAGGATGGTTTCGATCTCCTGACCTCGTGATCCGCCCGCCTCAGCCTTCCAAAGTGCTGGGATTACAGGCGTGAGCCACCGTGCCCGGCCGGAATATTCTTAAAGATTGGGGGTGGCCAGGCGCCCTGGTTCAGGCCTGTAATCCCAGCACTTTGTATCCCGCGCGTCCGTGTGAAGAGACCACCAAACAGGCTTTGTGTGAGCAACAAGGCTGTTTATTTCACCTGGATGCAGGTGGGCTGAGTTAGAAAAGAGAGTCAGCAAAGGGTGGTGGGATTATCTTTAGTTCTTACACGTTTTGAGATAGGCAGTGAAGTTGGGAGCAATGCTTTGCCGGCAGCGGGTGGATCTCACAAAGTACATTCTCAAGGGTGGGGAGAATTACAAAGAACCTTCTTAAGGGTGGGGGAGATTACAAAGAACCTTCTTAAGGGTGGGGGAGATTACAAAGTACTTTGATCAGTTAGGGTGGGGCAGAAACAAATCACAATGGTGGAATGTCATCAGTTAAGGCTATTTTCACTTTTGTGGATCTTCACTTGCTTCAGGCCATCTGGATGTATACTGCAGGTCACAGGGGATATGATGGCTTAACTAAGTCTTGGAGGCCTGACAATTTGGGAGGCTGAGGCGGGTGAATCACTTGAAACCAGGAGTTTGAGACCAACCTGGCCAACATGGTGAAACCCTGTCTCTACTAAAAATACAAAAATTAGCGAGGCGCGGTGGTGGGCGCCTGTAATTCTTAGCTACTCCCGAGGCTGAGGCAGGAGAATTGCTTAAACCCATGAAGCAGAGGTTGCAGTGAGCTGAGATCCTGCCATTGCACTCCAGTGTGGGCCACAGAGTCTGTCTCATGAAACAAAACAAACAAAAAAAGATTGGGGATTGGGCGTGGTGACTTATGCCTGTAATCCCAGCACTTTGGGGTGGATCACTTGAGTCCAGGAGTTTGAGACCACCCTGACCAACATGGTGAACCCCATCTCTACAAAAAATATACAAAAAACAAACAAAATTAGCCAGGAGTGGTGGCATGAGCCTGTAGTCCCAGCTACTTGGGAGGCTGAGATGGGGGGATCACTTGAGCTTGGGAGGCAGAGGTTGCAATGAGTCAAGATTGAGCCACTGAACTCTAGCCTGGGTGACAAAGTAAGAGCCTGTCACAGAAAAACAATAATAATAATATTGAGACCAGCTTTCTTGGGTTGTGTGTTGTTGAGAAAACGGTTGTGTTAGATGTGAATTCTAAATTTCTGTTCAAAGAATCAGTATGTCAGTATGTTCAGTTCTTTGCCTTCTACTTTTAAACTTAACTTCCTTGTAAAGCAACCTTTTTCGATCACCTGCTCCACCCTGACTCATTTCAGTCACCTGCTCCACCTTGACTCTGTAATGCCCAGACCCGCGTTGACCCAAAAGCAACCACCAGAGTCCAGAGACAAAGCCAAGCGGCAGGGATCGCTTTATTTCGAGTTCGAACCCGGATCTCTCCGGCCAGGTGTCAGATCCTAGGGAGAGATCCCGAGCTCGGTGCTTTGCCGTCTTTTATAGTCAGACACAAACAAGTTACAGCAAGTTACAAAGTCACTGGGGATTTTTACAGTTGTAGGTTTACAATTGGCTGACATTTAAAGTTGAACATTAGTCAGTTGTTCATTGGTTCCCGCCCTTTGACCAAACCACAAACGGCCGTTGCTCTGCTAGGGACTTTCCAGATAACTTTGTTGTTTTTGCATTAAGGGGAGTTTCCTGACTTTTTCTGACCTCTGATGTTCAGCATTTTTCCACTTCTCAACTCATTCTGATTACATGCTCCACCCTGACTCATTCCGATTTCCTGGGCTGCCTTAACCATTTTTCTTGCCAAACCACTCACCCCATCACTCTCTTTAAATTAGCCAATCGGAATTAGTTTAGCTTGTGCGGTCTAGCCCTAGCCAACACGGGAAGGACAGAGCAGCAGGGGCCACGTGCGTCAGGAATAAGAACCCCTTCCCTTCCCTTGCCCAGGTGTGCGCTCACAATTGCTCCATCTGTGAAGGTGCACCCTTCTATAGAAGTACGTTGCCGCCGGGCACAGTGGCTCACGCCTGTAATCCCAGCACTTTGGGAGGCCGAGGCGGGCAGATCACGAGGTCAGGAAATCGAGACCATCCTGGCTAAAACGTTGAAACCCCCTCTCTACTAAAAAATACAAAAAATTAGCTGGACGTGGTGGCGGGTGCTTGTGGTTCCAGCTACTCAGGAGGCCGAGGTAGGAGAATGGAGTGAACCCGGGAGGTGGAGCTTGCAGTGAGCTGAGATTGCACCACTGCACTCCAGCCTGGGTGACAGAGCAAGACTCCGTCTCAAAAAAGAAAAGAAACAAATGTACATTGCCTTGCTGAGAATTAAGATGATTTTATATTCGAGTGCTATTTCTTTTGCAGTGCTGAAACTTTATTTATAACAGTTGTTTGTGGAGGAAATATTTTTCACAGTTCCTTTGTGGCCCTCAAAGTTTAGCAGCAGCTCAGCCTGGAGTCAGTAGCCCGAGATGGAGTCACTGATACCAAGCCTGGAAAATTGCTAAGCTGCATAAGGAGACTTTTTTTTTTCTCACGCTATTGCAGTAAGGACAACATTCATTAATGCAGAGGAATCTTTTCAAAGAAAAGGAAATAGACGTAGGGATTTTATAGGAGGAAGTAAACAAGGAAATCTTGTCTGAATGATTAAGGGATGAGAAAGAGTAGAGGTGGTTAGTTAGTGCTTGTGATACAAGAGGGCAGACTATTCCTTTGCCCTTGAGGTTTGTTGATTTTGGTTTTTAATTTTTGTAGTCTTCAATATCTGTGGTATCCATCACCATCACTACCTCCTCTATATGGATCTCCATAATCTTTTCCACCATAATCTCCCCTCCCACCATCATCTCCTCTGCCTTGGAAACCTCCTCTACCACTTCCACCCCACCTCTTCCTCACTACCCTTCTCCCTCTCCCCTATTTCCCCATCCTCCTCCACCCAGCCACCTCTTCCACCTTCACCCCCACAGCCTCTTCTACTACCACCTCCAGCTCTACCACCACCACCCCAACCACCCCTTCCGCCACTACCTTGTATCTTTTGCCAAGGGGGCATTTCAGAGGGTGGTGGTTCAATTCCATCTCAAAAAAAAAGTTTGTTAACTTTTTTTTTTGAGATGAAGTCTTGCTGTGTCGCCCAGACTGGAGTGCAGTGGCAAAATCTCAGCTTACTGCAACCTCCACCTCCCAGGTTAAGCAGTTCTCTGCCTCAGCCTCCCGAGTAGCTGGGATTATAGGCACCTGCCACCAGGCCCAGCTAATTTTTTTGTATTTTTAGTAGAGATGGGGTTTCACCATCTTGGCCAGGCTTGTCTTGAACTGCTGACCTTGTGATCCACCTGACTTGGCCCGCCTTGGCCTCCCAAAGTGCTGGGGTTACAGGTGTGAGCCACCGCAACCAGTCAAGGCTTGTTAACTCTTAAACTTATAAAATATGTTTTAGAACATATTTTAATGACATCTTTAACATATCTATAGTAAAAATTATGTTGGTTTGCAAAAAAAAAAAAACGCCTAAGTTGTAAATGAGGTCATTAGTTCTTTTTCTTTCCTTGATTGCTCACTATAATCTGTTTCCCCTTCTTCTTCTTCTTCTTCTTCCTTTTTTGAGATGGAGCCTCACTCTGTCATCCAGACTGGAATGCAGTGGCATGATCTTGGCTCACTCCAACCTCCGCCTCCCAGCTTCAAGCGATTGTCCTGCCTCAGCCTCCCAAGTAGCAGGGATTACAGGACTGCACCACTACACCTGGCTAATTTTTGTATTTTTAGTAGAGATGGGGTTTCACCATATTGTTCAGGCAGGTCTAGAATTCCTGACCTCAAGTGATCTGCTTGCCTCAGCCTCCCAAAGTTCTGGGATTACAGGTGTGAGCCACTGTGCCAGGCCTCCCCTTCTTTGTTTGTTTCCCCTTCTTATTAGTAAAAGTTAGCTGGGTACAAAGTCACTTTGTATGTAGTCACTTGGAATGTAAGTAGAGATTACATTCCCCCAAGTCTCTCTTGCAGCTAGATGTTTTCAAGTTTCAGTTCTCACAGTGACTATAAGCAGAAATGTTATATGCAACTTCTGTCTAAAGGAATGGCTTACCGTGAAACTCTTCTTACATTTACTTGGATTGGAATGTGGAAATGGCAGTAACTTAATTTCAACCTTGCAAAAAAAAAAAAAAAAAAAAAAAAAAAAAAAAGATAACTCCTGAGGGCAGGAACTCGTCTCTGTTTTTTTGACCATAAACCTCTTTGGTAGTTTGGTAGAGCCCATGGACACCTTCTTAGAATAATCTTTTTTTTTTTTTGAGAAGGAGTCTTGCTCTGTCGCCCCAGGCTGGAGTGCAATGGCGCAATCTCAGCTTACTACAACCCCTGCCTCCCAGGTTCAAGCAATTCTTGTGCCTCAGCCTCCCCAAGTAGCTGGGATTACAGGCATGGGCCACCATGCCTGGCTCATTAGAGGCAGGGTTTCACCATGTTGGCCAGGCTGGTCAGAAACTCCTGACCTCAAGTGATCTGCCTGTCTCGGTCTCCTAACTTGCTAGGATTATAGGCGTGAGCCACCATCCCGACCAGAATAATCTTTTGAATGCATAAAATAAAATATGTGAGATTACAAAGGAAATTAATTCAAAATGAAAGTTATCAAATATTTTTACAAAATCAAATGTGTAAGCTGTGGTAAGGCTCTGTTTCCCCACCCAAATCTCACCTTGAATTATAATCCCTATAATTCCCATATGTCAAGAGAGAGACCAGGTGGAGGGAATTGGATTATGGGAGTGGTTCCCCCATGCTGTTCTCTTGATATTGAGTGAGTTATCTTGAGATTTGATGGTTTTATAAGGGACTCTTCCCCCTTTGCTCAGCACTTCTTCCTGCCACCTTGTGAAGAAGGTGCCTTGCTTCCCCTTCTGCCGTGATTGTAAGTTTCCTGAGGCCTCCCCAGCCGTGTGGAACTGTGAGTCAATTAAATCTCTTTTCTTTATAAATTACCCAGTCTCGGGCAGTTCTTTATAGCAGTGTGAAAACGGACTAATACAGTATTTATACATTTCTTTAAAGGGGAGAAGGTATGTGGGAAGGAGGGGGTAGGGTGGTGAGGCAAATGGTTATACTTTTGTGGGACTATTAATTAATTAGAGCTCAGTAAATCTACATTTTATACAAGATAAGGTGAATATTCAGAGAAAAAGGGAGTAGAGGAAGAATCAATTATGCAAACGTCTCAGGGTAGGTGGAGGAATGATTTGTTCTGCACCTGGGAAGATAAGCTTGTAATTGACATTATCAGTGTGACTCTAGCAAACTTTAGTTTTAGGAGCTACACTTAGATGGTACACCTAAAGTTACAATGGACATTTTCTTCTTTTATGGGAGGATGTACATCTTGAAAGGTTTTGAGGCCAGCAAAGAGTTTACTTGGGAAAAATTTATGAGGGCCATCATCTGGAGATGTATGAGGCCTTCTGCCTTTCTGAGAGGGTCTGGGTAATGTGTGATGCTTTGACACCAAGTCATAAAGTAATAGCTATCTATTTGGGATAAGGATAGCAGTGCTGCATGACCCAGTCTTTAGGCATAACTTTCCCTTTGCATAACAAGTTTGGGGGTCCTAAGATGTTTTATTTCTCCTTTACAAGTCACAGGGACTGCTCAGCTGAATGAGCCCTGCTTCCAACCATCTCTCAACTTTGAATCATCACCTCAGCCTTGTTTTTTTGTTTTTTTTAATTGGGATGAGGTCTCACTCTGTTGCCAGGCTGGAGTGCAGTGGTAAAATTACGGCTCACTGCAGCCTCAATCTCCCAGGCCCAAGAGATCCTCCCACCTCACCCTCCAGGGTAGCTGGGACCACAGGTGTGTGCTAGCACGCCTGGCTAATTTTTGTATTTTTTTGTAGAGATGTGGTTTTACTATGTTACCCAGATTGGTCTTGAACTCCTAGGCTGAAGTGATCCACCCACCTCAGCCTCTAAAAGTGCTATGATTACAGGTGTGAGCTACTGTGCCTCGCCCACTTAAGCCTTTTTTTTTTTGAGACGGAGTCTCACTCTGTTGCCCAGGCTGGAGTGCACTGGCACAGTCTCAGCCCACTGCAACCTCTGCCTCCCGGGTTCAAGCTGTTCTCCTGCCTCAGTCTCCTGAGTAGCTGGGACTATAGGTCTAGGCAACCATGCCTGGCTAATTTTTGCATTTTTAGTAGACACAGGGTCTCACCATATTGGTCAGGCTGGTCTCGAACTCCTGGCCTCAGGTGATCTGCCCTCCTAAAGTGCTGGGATTACAGGTGTGGGCCACCATGCCCAGCCCCACTTAAGCCTTTTTTATCTTTGTTGTCCTTGATATAAACCTCTGGATGTGATTTGTTTTTACTACTCAAGGTTCTCACAGATGACCTGGGCTCATAGTTCCAAGAGATTTTTGAGGCCTGTGTATTTATTTCTTCTTTGTTCTTTTTATTTCAATATGAGCTCAACATTGTGGGGCAAATAGAATTAAACAGTGGATGCTGTGGCAGAATCTTATTAAGGACATTCTAGAACTTTAGTGGCTGTTCTGGTGAACTTTGGATGTGAATAAGCTAATCTATTTTTGGCACCTTACAATCACTGGTTAAAAGTTTCCATATATTCAATAGTTAGTGTTTTTAAATGACCAGGAAGAGCCCTCTCAAAGGAAATTTCTAAAATAGCTTCTATTAAGGACTTATTAGAAAAGGCCAATAAAAATGTAGAGAACCTAAAAGCCAACCTTGAAATCTCTTCTCTGTCTTTTGCCTAACCCAGGATTAACTTACATCCTAGACCCCTGGCCCTCAACTTCCTCCTGCCTTTCTATTGGGGGAACCTGCCCCCAATATTTCAATGTAGGTTCTTTCTATTTTCCGTTAAGTGTCGTCTGGCTGAGAAATAAAGAGAGACAGTACAAAGAGAGGAATTTTATAGCTGGGCCACCGGGGTGACATCACTTATTGGTAGGACTGTGATGCCCGCCTGAGTCTCAGACCAGCACGTTTTTATTAAGGGTTTCAAAAGGGGAGGGGGTGTAAGAACAGAGAGTAGGTACAAAGATCACATGCTTCAAAGAGTGAAAAGCAGAACCACTGATAAGAGTCTAACAAAGATCACATGCTTCATAGGGAACAGGGCAAAGGGCAAAAGCAGAACCACTGATTAGGGTCCAACAAAGATCACAGGGCAAAGGGCAAAAGCAGAACCACTGATAAGGGTCTATGTTCAGCGGTGTATGTATTGTCTTGATAAACATCTTTTTTTTTTTTTTTCCTGGTTGTCAAATGATCCTTTATTGAAATATTTTCCTTTGTGCTTAACTGGCTGGGCATTCCACAGCACCACTGTTGATGTCATCTATCATGTCATGAGGGTGGCGGCCATCAACAGTACAGCCCACAGACTGGGCAGTCCCCAGGATCTCTTTAATTGTTCCAGAGAGTTCTCTGGCTAAGGATAGGTGCCACATCTGTTGAGCAATGTTGATGATCTCATCTAAAGTGATATTCCCACTGTGTTTAATGTTTTTCTGTTTCTTTCTGTCTCTTGGTGGTTCCTTGAGGGCTTTGATGATCAGGGCAGAGGTAGAAGGCACCACCTCAATCTGGGCCTGTCTGTTCTGAGTGGTCAGTTTCAATGTAATCCTCAGGACCTTCCAGTCACCTGTTGTCTTGGCAATGTCATCACCAGCCTTTTTTGGAGACAGACCCAGGGGGCTGATCTTGGGGGCCAGCATAGAAGTGGCACCGACTTCACCTCCAGTGCACCTCAGGTATACTTTGATCTCATTGGGGTTGAACTTCGGCAGCATGGTGGAGGCGGCTGGTGTCGGATGAACCCGGATTTGGGACGACCGAAGAAAGTTGCACCTTGGCCTCCTCTGAGCCAAAAGCCAAGAGCGATAAACAAAACAACAGAAAACAGGGTTCGAGAGCAGAGAACCAGTCTGACCACAAATTTACCAGGGCTGAGTTTTCCCAACCCTAGTAAATCTGAGGGTTCTGCAGGAGACCAGGGCTTATCTCAGTCCTTATCTCAACTGTACAAGACAGACATTCCCAGAGCAGCTGTTCATAGACCTCCCCCAGGGACACATTCTTTCCCCAGGGTATTAATATTAATATTCCTTGCTACGAAAAGAATTTAGTGGTATATTTCCTACTTGCACGTCTGTTTATAGGCCCTCTGCAAGAAGAAAAATATTTTTGCCCGACCCCGTAGGCAGTCAGACCTTATGGTTGCCTTCCCTTGTTCCATAAAAATCGCTATTATTCTGTTGTTTTTTAAGGTGCACTGATTTCATATTGTTCAAACACACATGTTTTACTGTCAATTTGCACAGTTAACACAATTGTCACAGTGGTCCTGAGGTGCTGTACATCCTCGGCTTACAAAGATAACAGGATTAAGAGATTAAAGACAGGCATAAGAAATTATAAAAGTATTATTTGAGAACTGATAAATGTCCATATTAAGATGAAATCTTCATAATTTCTGTTCCTCTGCTGTGGCTCCAGCAGGTCCCTCTGTTCAGGGTCCCTTACTTCCGGTAACGCCTTTCTTCTACTCATTCCCTTCCTGCTGTGTCTTCCTTAGGTCCTCTTCGCTTTCCTCCATTCCTCCTTCCTAAACACCCCCCTTTCAATGGACAATATCCCTTCGTGATGCTTTACACCTAAGTGATGATGATGACCAACTTAGCTAACTTTATTGTTTTAAACCTTAGTCAAGTTTAGGTTTGCATAATCTAGTTAAGAACCTTCTAAATCCTCCTACACAAAGAGGAAAATTCATTGAAGAATTTAGGATTATTTTAAGAATTTATAGGGTGGAGGCCAGGTACGGTGGCTCACGCCTGTAATCCCAGTACTTTGAGAGGCCAAGATGGGCAGATCATGAGGTCAGGAGTTCAAGACTAGCTTGGCCAATATGGTGAAACCCCATCTCTATTAAAAATGCAAAAATTAGCCAGGCGTGGTGGCTCGCGCCTGTAGTCTCAGCTACTCAGGAGGCTGAGGCAGAAGAATCACTCGAACCCGAGAGGCAGAGGTTACAGTGAGCCAAGATCATGCCACTGCACTCCAGCCTGGGCAACAGAGCAAGACTCCATCTCAAAAAAAGAAAAAAGAATTTATAGGATGGATACTGTAATCTCTATCCATGAGTTCATCTCCTTACAGAATTCAGAGATGATGAAACTCTTATATAATTAATGGATCTTCTCTTATGCTCTCCAGATAGAAGATCTTGAAGAATTTTTATTTTTTATAAATATATTTTAAGAGACAGGATTATGCCATGTTGCCCAGTCTGGTCTCAAACTCCTGGGCTCAAGCTGTCCTGCCTCATCCACCCAAAATGTAGGGATTACAGGTGTGAGCCACTGTGCCCAACCAAATCTTGAAGAATTAGTTAGGGATATAACTTCTCAAAGGATAAATCCAGTTTTGTTTTGTTTTTGAGATGGAGTCTCACTCTGTCACCCAGGCTGGAGTGCAGTGGCACAATTTCAGCTCACTGCAACCTCTGCATCCCAGGCTCGAGTGATTCTCCTGCCTCAGCCTCCCAAGTAGCTGAGATTACAGTCGCCTGTGGCCACGCCTGACTAAATTTTTGTATTTTTAGTAGAGATGGGGTTTCACCATCTTGGCCAGGCTGGTCTTGAACTCCTGACCTCCTAATCTACCCGCCTCAGCCTCCCAAAGTGCTGGGATTACAGGTGTGAGCCACTATGCCTGGCCATAAATCCAGTTTTATCAGACTAAAGTGAATTATCTTGATCATAATATCATGCAAAAGAGAAAGTCTCTTTACCTTCAAAGGAAGCTGTTTATTATTTTACCTGGCCAATTACCAGAACGTAATTTAGAGAATTTCTTGGACTCATGATATTGTAGACATTGGATTCTGAATTTGTCTATACTGGCTCCCCCTTTATATAATCAAAACTAGTCGACACACCTGAGTTCTTGTCCCAAATAAACTCACTACCCTTGAATTCCCTAATGGTTATAAACTCTACTTTCTATTTGTGTATAAAAAATCAGGAGAAATTTTAGAGGTGTTAACAGTATGATGGACATCAAACACCCATTTCTTGTTACATCTTCTCATTTGGCCCTGTAGCAGATGCCTATCCTCTTTGGGTACTTGCAGCTGCAAAGTTAACTAAAGCCACTGAAGACTTAATCTTAGTAGCTTCACTTAACCTCATGGTCAAGCCATTCAGATCTTATTGTTCTTTTATTTTTTAGAGATGGAGCCTTGCTATGTTGCCTAGGCTGGTCTTGAGCTCCTGGGCTCAGCAAACCTTCCATCTCAGGCTCCTGCGTAGCTGGGACTACAGGCAAAAGCCACTGTGCCCAGCTCAGCCCTCATTCTTGAATGAAAACACCACTTTTCTGCCTCTAGATTTGAGGCAGGAAAATAGGGTCTGGAGGCAGGGAACCTAAGGCTGATTGCTGACTGGATATCAGAGGCCACTCCCTTTTCAACCCCTCCTTTTTCTGAATGGCAGTTGAAAAATGAACATACAGCCAGGTGCGGTGGCTCACATCTCTAATCCCAGCACTTTGGGAGGCTGAGGTGAGTGGATCACCTGAGGTCGAGAGTTTGAGATCAGTCTGACAAACATGGAGAAACCCCGTCTCTACTAAAAATACAAAATTAGCCGGGCGTGGTGGTGCATGCCTGTAATCCCAGCTACTCAGGAGGCTGAGGCAGAAGAATCACTTGAACCTGGGAGGTGGATGTTGTGGTGAGCCGAGATTTTGCCGTTGCACTCCAGCCTGGGCATCAAGAGCGAAACTCTGTCTCAAAAAATAGGAAAAATGAAGATACTTCTGATTGGACCTCTCTCACATCCAATCAGACTGATTATTGGCCACTACTTCATTTGCATGGAACCAGTGGGAAACCTCTGGAGGGTATTTAAACCCCAGAAAATTCTGTACCTTGGTACCGCTTGCTGGAGATCGCTCCAACCCTGGGGAGTGTGCTTTCATTTAAACTAAATCTCTTGCTTTCACTCTCTTGCTTTGTGTGTTTGTCCAATTCTTTGTTTAAAATGCCAAGAACCAGGACAATTACCCTCAACTGGTGACATATTTTGGTGAGCCAGCCAGGAGGAGCCCAAAGTTTGGGATTTATTTTTCTCTTTCTCCTCTTTCTCTTTCTCTCTTCCTTTCCAATTTGGGATCCTTGGTGGACAGTACCTAAGCATGGAGGCAACAACATGTTTCTGGCCAGGGCCACTCTCCATGTTTCAGGTGACTTAAACCTTCTTTCCTTATGCTGAATTCTTTCCTTCCCTACTCAACTGGCTAAGGACAAGCCAGAGGGCTTGGACATGTTGTAGATGGTCTGTGTGAGTCATGGGGGTGGATTCATAAGAGGGAATTTATATACAATTTAATCTTGCCTAAAAATGTAGAGAATTAAAGAATTATTTTAAGTGGGATAGGAAAAAAATCCAAAGGTTTAACTACAAATTAATTATAGAAGTCAAGGCTTTCATCCAAGGACAAGAGGGAAAGCTCATGGTGGGCCATCAGTAGTAGAGGGAACCATTCCAAAGTGGTGCTAGCACCCATGTGAGTTTAGTGATGTCTGACAGACTAAGATGGGGCCCTTAAGGGGTACGCTCTCTGGGAACCCCAGTCAGGGGCCAGAATTTTTTCAGTGGGATGCTCCAGCTAAAATTTGGGTTACCTAATGAGCCCTTGACTTTTCAAAATTCTCTTCTCTTTTCCAGACCACTATGGGCAACTCTCCATCGATTCCACTTGATTCCCCACTTGGCTGCATCCTCTAGCATTGAAATCAATTTGACCCTGACAATCTAAAGAGAAAACGTATGATTTTTGTTTCTGCAATACTGTTTGGTCCCATTATAAGCCTGCCCAGCCTGGAACAATGGGTGGTCAATAGTAACCCTAATTATGACACCATCCAGCAATTAGACAAAAAGGCAGGGCAAATGGTCAGAAATTCCATATGTACAGGCTTTCATGGCCCTATACCAAAACCTAATAATTCCCCCAAAGGGAAGTCCAAAGGCAGAACTAGATATTATAGATGACCCCCTTTTACAAGGGCCACCTGTCTCAGGGTGGACAGCAACTGCCCCCATATAGCCCCTTGCCAAGTGTTCCTGAGGCTAAAATCCAAACACTGGGGACCCTACTCGGTCCCCCTCAAACTCAGAGGGGAACAGCACATTCAACTCTCTCTCCAGCCCTGCTACCCCTTAGGAAGTAGCAGGAGCTGAGGGGCCAGTCCTAGTGCAGGTCCCCTCCTCTATAACTAATATACAATAATGTAAGGGAAAGCGAGGAAGCTATTCTGAGAATTCCAGGAAATTCGTAGATGGGCTCCAGACTTTGACCTTAGCCTTTGATCTCTCATGGAAGGATGTTCAATTCATTCTAGCAACCTGTTACATCCCCTTTGAAAAGGAATGCATCCTTGAGGCTGCCCTCCAGGAAGCAAATGATTTATTTGCCTGAAACCCTCTGGGCAATCACCCAGGACCAGACACGGTCCCTACTACTGATCCTAACTGGGACTATAACACACCCATGGGAGTGAACAACTGGGCTAAATTTCTTTAGGCTCTCCTTGGAGGAATGAGAAAGGGAATAACTAAAGCAGTAAATTATGATAAAGTAAGGGAGGTTACACAGGGAAAGGAGGAAAATTCAGACATGTTTCATGGCAGGCTGGAGGAAGCTTTTAACAAATATACTAATCTGGACCCTTCCTCTCCCAAAGGCAAAATATGAATGGCACAACATTTCATTAGCCAGTCTGCCCCAGCCATTAGACATAAGCTCCAAAAACTACAGATGGGGCCACAAACTAATCAAAATCAGCTTCTTGATATCACCTTTATGGTGTATAACAATCGTGACCTGGAGGAAGAAAAAAGGGAGCAAAATAAAACGGCAAGCAGGCCGGGCACAGTGGATCACGCCTGTAACCCCAGCACTTTGGGAGGCCGAGGAGGGCAGATCACCTGATGTTGGGAGTTTGAGACCAGCCTGACCAACGTGGAGTAACCCTGTTTCTGAAAATACAAAATTAGCTGAGCCTGGTGACACGTGCCTGTAATCCCAGCTACTCAGGAGGCTGAGGCAGGAGAATTGCTTGAACCTGGGAGGCAGAGGTTGTGGTGAGCCAAGATTGTGCCATTGCACTCCAGCCTGGGCAAAAAAAGTGAAAACTGTCTCAAAAAAAAAAAAAAAAAAAAAAAGAAAGAAAGAAAAATAGCAAGCCAAAATTATGGCAGCCATCATTGGCGATGCCCTGAATGCCCAAAGAGTGTCCAAAGGAAACCAGAAGGGCCATAAGGATAATGCCAGCAAGGGTTCTTGCTTCAAATGCAAGAAAGCTAGACATTGGGCAAAGGATTGTACTAAGCATATGCCAGGCCCTTGCCAAAACTGTGAGGGTACTGGTTATGACCCCTGGCACTGGAGGATTGACTGCCCCAGCTCCCACTGAGGGGCTCAGTCAGTCAAAACTCTAGCACTGCAAAAGGAGGAATTAGATGAAGACTGAAGGGGCCTGGGGTCTTCCTCACTGCCCCCGTCCAGGAACATTATAATTGCTACTGAGGAGCCCTGGGTAACTCTGGCCGTGATGGGCCCCCAAATTCCGTTTCTTTTTGATACAGGAGCAAATTAGTCTGTCCTTACTGCTTGTGCAGGAAAACTTTCCTCCCAGTTCATGAGTGTTATGGGAATGGAAGGAAAGCCACAAACAAGATTCTTCACTCCTCCGTTGATCTGTCAATTTGAGAAACAAATCTTCCAACAGGAATTTCTAGTAGTACCAAGCTGCCCAGTCCTCCTGTTGGGAAGAGATATTATGGTTAAAATAGGGACACTACTACAATTGAAGCATCAGTCAGTGCAATTGCCAATAGTCAAAAGTACAATGTCCCAGACCACATTAATAAACAGGCTAACCTGCTAACATGGTATACTGGGAAACCGGGGAAGGCTAAAACAAGGGGAAGGCTTTGAGGGAATACCAGCTAGTACAGGATCTCAGAATAATTAATGAGGCCATTATCCCTGGCCACCCATTGGTGGTGGATCCATATATGCCCTCTTGGCTCAGGTGCCAGGGGATGCAAAATAGTTTTCAGTCCTAAACCTAAAAGATGTTTTCTTCTCCATTCCTCTGGCCCCAGAGTCCCAATACGTTTTTGCTTTTGAATGGGAAAATCCTAGTACCAGAAAAAAATTAAATACACTTGGATAGTGCTCCCTCAGGGCTTCTGGGATAGCCCCCATTTCTTTGCCTTAGAGAGGGATCTGAGGGGTCTGCAATTGGAGAATGGGAGTTTAGTATGTGGATGACCTTCTTGTGTGTAGCCAACCTGGGTGGCTTCTGACCAAAATACTATACAAACTTTGAATTTCCTGGAAGATGGGATACAAAGATGGCTCAGATTACCCTCCAATGGGTCCAATATTTGGGATATGTCTTAACACCTGCAGCCTAGCAAATATCCCCAGTATGAGCACAAACCATATGTGGTTTGAGCGCTGTCCCCCGCCAACACCAAGCAGCAACTTCATTCTTTTTGGGGAATGGCTGGGTTTTGCAGAATATGGGTACCAAATTTGGGCTCATAGCAAAGCCCCTATATGAAGCAACAAGTGGGCCTGAAAATTAGCTAATGGAATGGGCCCTAGAAATGAGAGTAGCCTTTGCCAAGCTAAAATAGGCCATTACCCAGGCTGTCACTCTTGGCATCCCAGACCTAACTAAGCCCTTCTCCTTGTATATAGCGGAGAAGAGGGACATAGCTGTGGGAGTACTAGCCCAGAAATTAGGATCAGAACCCAGACCAACTGCCTACTTTTCTCTTTTTTTTTTCTTTTTTTGAGATGGAGTCTCACACCGTCGCAGAGGCTGGTGTGCAGTGGCACAATCTCCGCTCCCTGCAACCTCCACCTTCCAGGTTCAAGCGATTTCCTGCCTCAGCCTCCTGAGTAGCTAGGATTACAGGCGCCCGCCACCTCGCCCGGCTAATTTTCTTGTATTTTTAGTAGAGACGGGGTTTCACTGCATTGGCCAGGCTGGTCTTGAACTCCTGACCTCGTGATCCGCCCACTTCGGCCTCCCAAAGTGCTGGGATTACAGGTGTGAGCCACTGCTCCTGGCCCCAACCGCCTACTTTGCAAAGAAGTTGAATGGAGTGGCCTCACGATGGCCAAGTTGCCTGCAGGAATAGCAGTCACTGCTATGTTAGTGAAGGAAGCCACTAAAATCAACCTGGGCCAACTGCTGGAAGTTCTAACCCCCAATCAGGTAAAGTCAGTCTTAGAGATAAAGGGACACAGCCAGGTGCAGTGGCTCACACCTGTAATCCCAGCACTTTGGGAGGTGGAGGTGGGTGGATCACCTGAGGTCAGGAGTTCAAGACCGGCCTGGACAACATGGTGAAACCCCATCTCTACTAAAAATACAAAAGTTAGCTAGGCATGGTGGTGGGTGCCTGTAATTCCAGCTACTCAGGAGGCTGAGGCAGGAGAATTGCTTGAACCAGGGGGTTGGAGGTTGCAGTGAACCAAGATTGCGCCACTGCACTTAAGCCTGGCAACAGAGCAAGACTTCGTCTTAAAAAAAAAAAAGATCAGCTTCTTCCAGATTCTGAGGGTGACTGGTTCATAGATGGCAGTAGTTTTGTGTCAAATGGGGAGCATAGGGCTGGATATGCGATAGTAAATCACAACACCATTATTGAAGCCCACCACTGCCCCCTGGCACATCAGCACAAAAGGCTGAAATAATTGCTCTTACTGGACCATTAATGTTGGGACAAAGGAAAAAACTTAACATCTATACAGATTCTAAATATGCATTTCTTGTGGTTCATGCTTGTGCTACAATCTGGAAAGAAAGAGGACTACTACTAATGAGCAAACACTGCCTATAAAGCATAGGCTTGAAATTCTTCAGTTGTTACCAACAATACACCTGCCAAAGGCCGTAGCTATAATCCATTATAGGGGGCATCAAAGGGACTTAATTCCTATGGCACAAAGGAGCAGAAAGGCTGATAGAGAAGCCAAAGCTGTAGCCCTCAGGGTGCAATCCCAACAGATCCTAGCACTTCTTCCTTTCTATGATTCCCCAGTAGAACCTGAATACACACTGCAGGAAGTAGAGTTAATAAAGGAGAGGGGGACAAAAACAAGGATCCTGGTGGTATATGGGATCAAAAGCATATCTGCCTCAAACAGTCCATTGGAGAATTGTAAAAACCCTGCTTGACTTCTTCCATGTGGCGAGAGATGCCACCCTGGCCATGGTTAACAGGCTCTTTGTTGGGCCTAACTTAGCAGGTCTGTCAAGTCTGCTCACTGGGTGCACTTAATAACCCAGGACACAAAATGCCACCCCTAATAGAACTAGTCCAGAGGAGAGGAACTAACCCAGGGGAAGACTGGCAATTAGACTTCACCCATATGCCAGCTTGTAGAGGATACAAGTTTTTTTTTTTTTTAAGATGGAGTCTTGCTTTGTTGCCAGGCTGAAGTGCAGTGGCATGATCTTAGCTCACTGCAATCTCCACTTCCCAGGTTCAAGCCATTGTCTTGCCTCAGCCTCCCGAGTAGCTGGGATTACAGATGTGCGTCACCACACCCAGCTAATTTTCGTATTTTTTTTTAGTAGAGATGGAGGTTTCACCATGTTGGCCAAGTTGGTCTCAATCTCATGACCTCAGGTGACCTGCCTGCCTTGGCCTCCCAAAGTGTTGGAATTACAGGTGTGAGCCACTGTGCCTGGCTAATTTTGCATTTTTTAGTAGAGACAGGGTTTCTCCATGTTGGTCATGCTGGTCTCAAACTCCTGACCTCAGGGGATCTGCCCCCCTCGGCCTCACAAAGTGCTGAGATTACAGGCGTGAGCCACCTCGCCCAGCCTAAAGTTTCTCTTAAAAGAAATAATCCTTAAGTTTGGGTTACCTCAGAGTCTCCGAGGTGATAATGGCCTGACCCTTATCTCTCAAATAACTCACAGTGTTGCTAAGGCTGTCGAAATCTGTATTAGTCAAGGTTCTCTAGAGGGACAGTACTAATAGGACAGATGTATATATAAAGGGGAGTTTATTAGGGAGTATTGACTCACACAATCACAAGGTGAGGTCCCACAATAGGCCATCTGCAAGTTGAGAAGCAAGGCAGCCAGTCTGAGTCCCAAAGCTGAAGACCGTGGAGTCTGATGTTCAAGGGCAGGAAGCATCCAGCATGGTAGAAAGATATAAGCTGGGAGACTAAGCCAGTCTAATCCCTCCACATTCTTCTGCCTGCTTTTATTCTGGCTGCACTGGCAGCTGATTAGATTGTGCCTACCCAGATTGAGGGTGGGTCTGCCTTTCCCAGTTCATTGACTGGAATGTTAATCTCCTTGGCAACATCGTCACAGATACACCAAGGAACAATACTTTGCATCCTTCAAGTTGACACTCAATATTGGCCATCATAGAATCAAATACTATTTATATTTAGCACGAAGGCCTCAATCCTCCAGGAAAGTAGAAAGGGCTAACCAAACTCTAAAATGAGTGTTATCTAAGCTGTGTCAGGAAACATTAGAAACTTTGGTCAGTCTACTGCCCATAGCCCTCTGAAGGATCTGTAATACCCCTAGAGCAGAAATTAATATAAGCTCATACCAAATGTTATACGGAAGGCCATTCTTAACTAATGATCTAATTACTGATTCAGAAACAGTCGGTTTAGTAAAATACCTAGCTAACCCAAGTCAGTTTCAGCAGGCTTTACAAAAGTTTGGAACTCAAAGGCTCCCCATACTGGGAACTAACCAGTAACCCAAAATCAAGCCAGGAGATCAGGTACTTGTTAAAACATGCAAGGAGGGATCACCTGCTCAACGATTGCAACTCAAATGGAAGGGACCATTTTCAGTGGTAATGGCCATACGTTCTGTGGTCAAAGGACTGGGATTAGATCATTCAATACATCTTTCAAGGATCAAGTCTACGATACCTGAAGCCCCAGACCTGGAACCTGAAGTTCCCGTTAGCCACTACACTGTGAACTATGGAAGCCCTGAAGTACCTGTTTAGAAGGCAGCCAAAAGAGAAGAAGCAGCCTACCAATTTTCCTTGGAGTTTTTTTTGCATAGTTACTATAGGCTGGATAACAATAGCCATGTTTTATATTTTTTGCAGATTAATTTCCATCTTTCAAACGGTTGGAATAACTTCCTTTGTAGTAATTAACAGAATTTTTATTTTTTATTTTTATTTTTTATTTTTTGAGAAGGAGTCTTACTTTGTCACCAGGCTGGAGTGCAGTGACATGATCTCCACTCACTGCAACCTCCGCCTCCCGGCTTCAAGTGATTCTCCTGCCTCAGCCTCCTGAGTAGCTGGGACTACAGGCACGCACCACCACGCCCAGCTAATTTTTGTATTTTTGGTAGAGATGGCGTTTCACTATGTTGGCCAGGATGGTCTCGATATCTTGACCTTGTGATCCGCCCGCCTCGGCCTCCCAAAGTGGTGGGATTACAGGCATGAGCCACCGCACCCGGCCTAAACAGAATGTTTTAATTCATTCCTATAACAAATATCCCTGACAGCATAGGTATTCACCTCTGAAATTCACATTAAATCTTTTAACCAAATTCATTTCCTCTCGCCTAGAGACCATCAATCTTCAGATGATCATGCAACAGGGTTTCCAGCCAGTTCCAAATGAAGACAGCACCCCGGCCACCAAGAAACTACTCTGTTGGCCGGGTGCAGTGGCTCACGCCTGTAATCCCAGCACTTTGGGAGGCTGAGGTAGGTGGATTACGAGGTTAGGAGTTCGAGCCCATCCTGGCCAACATGGTGAAACCCCGTCTCTACTAAAAATACAAAAATTGACTGGGTGTGGTGGCTCACGCTTATAATCCCAGCACTTTGGGAGGCGGAGGTGGGCAGATCACCTGAGGTAAGGAGTTCGAGACCAGCTTGGCCAACATGGTGAACCCTATCTCTACTAAAAATACAAAAATTAGCTGGGTGTGGTGGCAGGTGCCTGTAATCCCAGCTGCTCAGAGGCTGAGGCAGGAGAATCGCATGAACCCGGCAGGGTGACAAGAGCGAAACTCCATCTTAAAAAAGAAAAAAAAAAAAAACTGTCTGTGGGTGGGCGCTATGTGAGAATCAAACAAGGAAACTATCAAGCTGCATACACTGTCACAACCCACTGAGATTTGTTCAGATCCAGCCATCCCTCAGGCCAAATCTGCACAAGAGTTTGATAGTTTTTATTTGAACAAATTTGTATTTAGTATGATATATAATTCATTCAAAATTACATCTTCTGAAGCAAAACAAATTTCTTTAATTTAAGAGTCAGGGTCTTGCTCTGTTGCCCAGGCTGGAGTGCAGTGGTGCAATCGTAGCTCCCCTGCAACCTCAAACTCCCAGGCTCAAGTGATCCCTCACCTCAGCATCCCAAGTAGCTAGGACTACCAGCACCACCACCATACTTGTTGTTTTCTGAACTATTGTAGGAGAGCCTAAAAGTCACCTCTACTCATCTTAGTTCTTAAGTAGGACTTTCAGCTGGGTCCAGAAATCAAATTGGCACAAGACATCAAAAAGAGAAGAGCATACATGTTTTATTAATTTTTGCATGTACATGGGGACCCTCACAAGAGAGTGAAGACTTAAATGACAAAAGTAGGAAGATTTTTTACTTTTCAGATAAAGTGATGAATTTGTGAAGAAATGACAAGACAAAGGTATCTGGGCTGGAGTAGTAAATTCCAGGACAGTCACTAGGAGATTTATGGAGAGGTGTAAAGCTAGTGGAAGATAAGGGTTAGTTTAGTCAGTTTATTTATACAGGCCTGTTGTAGCATCAGTTCCCAGTCTCTAGAGATAGGGGTTATTTTCTCACCCTGGTACAAAGAAGCATCCTCTTCAAAGGAATTTTTATGGATTGTAACAGGTAGGAAAGGACAGGTCAGCTACCTCTTTCTTTTTTTCTTTCTTTCTCTCTCACTTTCTTTCCTTTTTTTTTTTTTTTTTTTGAGTCAGGGTCTTGCTGTATCTCCCAGGTTGGAGTGCAGCAGCATGGCATGGCCTTGACTCACTGGAACCTCTGTCTCCCTGCCTCCCGGGTTCAAGCAATCCTCCCACCTCAGCCTCCCGAGTAGCTGGGACCACAGGGCATGCTGCCACACCCAGCTAATTTTTGTATTTTTTGTAGAGATGGAGTTTCACTGTGTTGCCCAGGCTGGTGTCGAACTCCTGAGCTCAAAAAGATCCACCCGCCTTGGCCTCCCAAAGTGCTGTGAATAGAGGCATGAGCCACAGCACCTGGCCCTTTCTTTCCTTTCTTCTTGACAGTGTCTCACTATTTTGCCAAGGCTGGAGTGCAGTGGCATGATCATGGCGCACTGCAACCTCAAACTCCTGGGCTCGAGTGATCCTTCCACCTCAACCTTCCGAGTAGCTGTGGCACAGGCAGAAATGCAACTATAGTTTCTCAAGTGTCTTCAGCTTGAAACGTTCAGAATACTAATTCAGCAGATTTTGGAGTGGCACATCCTTCACTCCTTCACTATGAATTCATCTCACAGAAATGAAAAGGTAACTGACTTTGCTGTTAGAAGTCCTTGAATTTCAAAATAAAAGTCCTGGGCTTAAAAAGTCTGAATGTTATGCTGTGTGTTTTTTGCCTCCGAGTTTTTCGTTTCAGACTAAAGTAGCTAGGGTTATAAGTAATATAAGAAGTGTGATGGCTTTGTACTCTGTCGACTTAGCTAAATTCAAACTAAGCATCCCAGCTTCCTTCCCTGAATGATTCTAAATTACAGTTCATCACGGGAGAAACATGAACAAGTTTTAGAAGCCACAAGTGAAGCATCTGCCATTTTCTTTGTGCTGAAAGTAAGGATATAGTGGCAGGCGTTATTGCAGTGAGGCGTTATTGTTGCTGATTCCCTAACTGGTCTTGATGGTGTGGGGCAGGGTGGCATTATGATATATATTGGTTTTCATTCATGGTCCCTGCCTTGGTACAGTCTTTTTATAATGTGGGGTGTGTCAGACCCCAGAGGCGGGCCTCTGAGCTTCTCCTGTCCTCCTTTCACCTGCCCCAAGGCAGGACACTGTTTCTCTCCTTTCTGATTGTGGGTCTTAAGACCCTTGTACACCCTGGGGGAAGGAATGCTGACATCATGAAGCTTCCATAAAAACCCAAGAGGGTCCAGGCGCAGCGGCTCATGACTGTAATCCCAGCACTTTGGGAGGCTGAGGCAGGCGGATCATTTGAGGTCAGGAGTTAGAGACCCTGGTCAACATGATGAGACCCCCGTCTCTACTAAAAATACAAAAACTAGCCAGATGTCATGGTGCATGCCTGTAATCCCAGCTACTCGGGAGGCTGAGGCAGGAGAATCACTTGAACCCTGGAGACGAAGGCTGCAGCAAGCTGAGATAATGCCACTGCACTCCAGCCTGGGCAACAGAGTAAGACTCCGTCTCACAAAAACAAAACAAAACAAACAAGCGAACAAAAAATCCGAGGACTGGGTTCAGGGAGCTTTCGTATAGCAAACACGTGGACGTTCCTGGAGGGTGGTGCACCTAGGGAGGGCGTGGAAGCTTCCCCCAAACCTCACCCTACACATCTCTTCATGTATATCCTTTGCAATATCCTCTATAATAAACAGGTAAACATCAGTAAGTGTTTCCCTGAGTTCTGTGAGCCACTCCAGCAAATTAATTGAACCCAAAGAGGGGGTCATGGGAACCTCAACTTGAAGCCAGTCAGAAGTTCCAGAGGCGCAGACTTGTGTTGTGACTGGTGTGTGTGTGGAGGCAGTCTTGGGTACTGAGCCCTCAACCTGTAGCATCTGACACTCTCTCCGGGTAGATAGCATCAGAATTAGAGGGCACCCACATGATCTTCACAGCTTGGTATGTGGGAAAAAACATCCACACACACATGGCCACAGAAGTCTCCTGTGTTGATTGTTGTGGTGTGAAAGTAGAGGAAAAACACAGTTAGGGAGAGTTTTCCCTACACAGTAGCATCCATGTCTCCTCAAGCTCCTACCCTATCTCCTCCTTCAGCTTTTCTTAGTCCTGGGACAGGTGCTTGGGTGGTTCTGTGGCAAAGGGCAACAGCTTCTCCTGCAGGTCACCCAATGTCATTGCTTGTCCTTGTGATTTCTAGTCTTTCCATATGCATTCCAGGTCTTGCTCTTCCCTACTTTACATCTAGCCTTCCTGACTGCCAGCCTGGGTGACTTCAGACCCTATACAACCCACAGCCCAAGGTGACAGCCTTGTGTAGACTTCTCCAACAGCTCCCACAACTGTCTATACTCTAATCCCTATGATAAATCCTCTCTATAATCTCTATCATAAACCGTACTCTGTTACTCATAGTGTTTATGTTTCTCTGGTCAAACTCTGACTGATAGTAGGAGTCCATATACTTATGAAATAAACATCTAGCTGGGTGCGGTGGCTCACACCTGTAATCCCAGCACTTTGGGAGGCCGAGGTGGGCGGATCATGAGGTCAGGAGATCGAGACCATCCTGGCTAACATGGTGAAACCCTGTCTCTACTAAAATTACAGAGAATTAGCCGGGCGAGGTGGTGGGCGCCTGTAGTCCCAGCTACTCAGGAGGCTGAGGCAGGAGAATGGCATGAACCTGGGAGGCGGAGCTTGCAATGAGCCGAGATTGCACCACTGCACTCCAGCCTGGGCGACAGAGTGAGACTCCGTCTCAAAAAAAGAAAAAATGAATAAAATCTGAAGAGGAATACAAACTTTTGTGCCATATGCCAGACATTTTGCTAAGTGTGCCTCATCTCACTTGATCTTCACCAGAAGACCGTTGTATCGGTGAAGACATTGAGCTCAAAGAAATGAATACATTTTCCCAAGGGCACATTGCTAGACTATGGAAAGCTGTGTAGTCAAGAGAATTTCTACTTATAAACTCTGTGCCATCTTGTAACGACCCAGTGGGTTCACCTTGCTCGCTGCCTAGACAGACAGGGTCTCACTCTGTTGCCCAGGCTGGAGTGCAGTGGCATGGTCTCGACTCATTGCAACCTCCATCTCCCAGGTTCAAGTGATCCTGTCATGTAAGCCCCCCAAGTAGCTGGGACCACAGGTGCACACCACCATGCCCTGCTAATTTTTGTGTTTTTAGTAGAGACGGGGTTTCGCCATGTTGCCCAGACTCCTAAGCTCACGTGATCCACCTGCGTCGGCCTCCCAGTGTGCTGGGATTACAGGCATGAGCCATGGCGCCCAGCCTGAGAAACGATTATTCATGAAGACCTGGCTGTGTTGGGGATCAGAGTTTTATTATTACTCAAATCAGTCTCCCCAAGGATTTGAGTATTTGGTGATCAGAGTTTTTTTTTTTTTTTTAGATGACGTCTCACTCTGTTTCCCAGGCAGAAGTGCAGTGGCACGATCTTGGCTCACTGCAACCTCCGCCTCCCAGGTTCAAGCAATTCTTCTGACTTAGCATCCCACGTAGCTGGGACTACAGGTGTGCTCCATCACGCATGGCTAATTTTTGTATTTTTAGTAGAGATGGAGTTTCACCATATTGGCCAGGCTGGTCTCGAATTCCTAACCTCATCGTGATCAGAGATTGTAAGAATAAATTGATGGGTGGGGAAGCCAGTGAGCTGGGAGTGCTGATTGGTTGGGTCAGAGATGAAATTACAGGGAGTCAGAGCTATCCTTTTGCTTGAGTCAGGTCCTGGGTGGGGGGGCCACAAGATTAGATGAGCAAGTTGATCGACCTGGGTAGTGCCAGCTGATCCATCAAGTGTAGGGTCTGCAAAATATCTCAAGCACTAATCTTAGGTTTTACAATAGTGATGTTATCCTCAGGAGAAATTTGAGGACAGTCAGAATCTTATAGCCTCCAGCTGCGTAACTCCTAAACCATAATTTCTAACCTTGTGGCTAATTTTTTAGTCCTACAAAGACAGTCTATCACCAGGCAGGAAGGGAGTTTGTTCTGGGAAAGTTAAACTATAAACTGAGTTCCTCCCTGAGTTAGTTCTACCTATACCCAGGAGTCAACTTGGACAGCTTGAAGCAAGATGGAGTTGGTTAGGTCAGATAGTTTTTTTTGTTTTTTTTTTTTGAGATAGAGTCTTGCTCTGTCACCCAGGCTGGAGTGCAGTGGCGTGATCTCGACTCACTGCAAGCTCCGCCTCCCAGGTTCACGCCATTCTCCTGCCTCAGCCTCCCGAGTAGCTGGGACTACAGGCACCCGCCACCACACCCAGCTAATTTTTTCTATATTAGTAGAGACAAGGTTTCACCATGTTAGCCAGGATGGTCTCAATCTCCTGACCTCATGATCCACCCACCTCGGCCTCCCAAAGTGCTGGGATTACAGGTGTGAGCCACCGTGCCCAGCCAGATCTCTTTTACTGTCATAATTTTCTCAGTTATAATTTTGCAATGGCAGTTTCCATCTTGTCTCTCCAAAGAGCATAATCTTTACCTGGTGCCTTCAGAATGAGGAATTTTTACCCCATAGGTGTTTTTACTTTATTCATCTTTGTTTGAAGGGGATCTGAATATGCCACCCCAAAATATGACACATTGTCACAGGAAAATTTTGAGCTGAAGGTAATTGAGAATCAGGAGATGCAGGTGGTTGGGAGTGGTGGCTCATGTTTGTAATCCAAGCACTTTGGGAGGCCAACGCAGGAGGATCACTTGAGCCCAGGAGCTCGAGACCAACCTGGGCAACATAGTGAGACCTCATCTCTGTGGCAGGCAAATTCTCTCTGACAGTCACACAGACAGGGCTCCATAGCACTCCAGTTACATAGACGAACTTCCACAGTGCTTGCCTTAACATTGGGCTAACAATTAAGTCTAGGGAAAATCAATACCCGGATGTCAGAACCAGAAATGAAACATATGTTCAGTAAGTGCCTTGCACAGGCTTCTCCTAAAACCTGGAGCACGTCAAGATAATGGGGACAGCCTTACATTCCTTGTACCAGGATCTGTCTCGGGTCAACATCTGGGGCAAGTCAAGGTAACACAGACAGTCCTTGAATAGATTTATTTTAAGGGGGAGGGTCTGGAGCAACTCTTAGGACCAAACCGTAGGTAAGATAAAGTAGAAGTAATCACTCTGGTGCCAGGATCCTCCTTAAGTAAATTTAGGAGACATTTCTTAATCACCCTGGTACCAGAACCCTCATGGATTAGGTAGATTTAGAGGGCATTTTTGGCCTCTGACCTAGCTGAAACAAAATTAATTACTTATAAACAGGCAAATGTGATACTGTACATAGGCATGTAGTCCAAACACATATAACCATGGGTAATATTGTAATATCTTGAGTTGGTCTGGTGAATAATCTCTGACCTTCTCCCTGTATCCAGTTACAGAAATAAACTCCCTTCTTTCCTAGTCCATCTGCATCTCATTATTTGGCTGTGAGAACATACAGCCAGGCCTGGTTCGGTTCGGGAACATCTCCACTAAAAAAAATTTTTTTTAATTAGCCGAGTGTGGTGGTGCTCGCTTGTGGTCCCAGCTACTCAGGAGACTAAGGCAGGAGGGTCATTTGAACCCTCCAGGTCAAAGCTGCCATGAGCCATGATCATGTCACTGCACTCCAGCCTGGGTGACACAGCCTAAAAGCAGGGCATAAATTTCCCATTGAGGAAGGTGCCTCCCCACCCACCTAGTACCAGGGAGAGAAGAGTGATTTTTACCAAAGATGGGAATTAACACCAAGATGAATTTGCATAAACAGATCTTTCTAAAATAGCTCTTATCTTCCATTAATTCCCCCATATTTCCTCCTCAGTGTCCCACAATTTGTTCCTTGAAACCCAAACCCTCCTTCCTTTGTTAAAAAGGTACATAAAACCACAAGTCTAACTACTTCTTTCCTGAGAACTCTTTTGCATGCAAATATTAATAAAAATGGTGTGCTTTTTCTCCTGTTACTATGTCTTTTATTAGTTTAATTTGCAGGCCCACAGTTACAAAACATAACAGGGTTGAGGAAAATTTTTCCTCTCTGACATGTTTCAGTTAAAAAGGAACCAGCCTGACCAACATGGTGAAACCCCGTCTCTACTAAAAATATAGAAATTAGCCTGGTATGGTGGTGCACGCCTGTAATCCCAGCTACTCAGGAGGCTGAGGCAAGAGAATCGCCTGACCCTGGGAGGCAGAGGTTGCAGTGAGCCTAGATCCTGCCACTGCACTCCAGCCTGGGCAACAAGAGTGAAACTCTGTCTCAAAACAAAACAAAACAAAACAAAACAAAACAAAACAAAGCAAACCAGCTGAAGAAGTTCCTTTGATTAACAGCACAGCATGGAAATGTTAGATATTCTTAGCCAAACCTTGAAAGATACTCTCTTATTTAATCACAGTTTTAAATGTTAGCTTGCTTACCTTAAAAAAAAAAAAAAAGAAAGAAAGAAAGCCAGAAGTCAGATATTCATGATGTGAGATAAAGTTCTTAAGTGTGGAGGGAACAAAAACTACAACTTTTTGTAAAAGTCACAAAAGGCCAACCTATTGTATCACATATCCTCAAAGAAGAGTCAGGGCATGCTGAAACATGCTGTGTTTTGTTTTTACTGACATTTTCCTTATTACAAAAATAATACATTCTCATTAGATAATAAGAAGAATACTAAAAAAATAAAATATTATCAATATCATTAATGCATTGGTGTTTTTCCTCCTATAACTTTTCTGTGCATAGTTTTCCCTTTAATTACATGTTATAATGTAATCCTTATAAACATAATTTTAATTATTGAATATTTTTCCAAGGAAAAGATGTATATCGTTTACTAAACCATTTCTCTAGTCGTGAACAAAGAGTTCATGGAGACATTTATTGTGTGTGTGTTTTTACAATGACATTTTAAAAATAAGAACTTCTGAAAAATACAAAAGTACAAAAAGTTGCAAAAATTCAATTTCCTACTTTCCTCCCCAGAAATAACCACTATTTAATTTTATTTTGTGCATATCTTTCCAGAGCTTTGTCTTTGAACATACAATCATATTGAAAGGCAAAATCCTTACACAAATTTGCTAAATTCATTATAAGATTGCTCAACTTTCTCAGGGCAAGAAAGACCTGGAACATTTGGGATCAATGTCTCTATCAGGAGGCAAGCATCCTAACAATTTATCAAAATTTACATATTTATAATCTTATAGTGCAGTAGTTTTTCTGTACCTTTGTCAGATGTTGATTCTTGTCGGCTCCCCATATCTGTGGGTTTTATATTTAAGGATTCAACCAACTGCAGATCAAAATATTTTTTAAAAAAAAGCAGTTGGGGGCGGTGGCTCATGCCAGTGATCCTAGCACTTTGGGAGAACAAGATGGGGGAGGATCATTTGAGCCCAGGAGATTGAGACCAGCCTGAGTGACATGGGGAGACTCCATGTCCACAGAAAATAAAAAAATTAGCCAGGCACTGTGTTGTGTGCCTGTGGGACACAGCTACTTAGGAGGCTGAGGTGAGACGGTCGCTTGAGCTTGAACAGTCAAGGCTGCAGTGAGCCAGGATTGTGCCACCGCACTCCAGCCTGGGTGACAGAGCAATACCCTGTCTCAAAAAACAAAAACCAGGCTGGGCATGGTGGCTCAAGCCTGTGATCCCAGCACTTTGGGAGGTGGGCAGATCACCTGAGGTCGGGAGTTTGAGATCAGCCTGACCAATATGGGGAAACCCCGTCTCTACTGAAAATACAAAAAATTGGCCGGGCACAGTGGCTCATGCCTGTAATCCCAGCACTTTGGGAGGCCAAGGTGGGTGGATCACGAGGTCAGGAGTTCAAGACCAGCCTGACCAATATGGTGAAACCCTGTCTCTACTGAAAATACAAAATTAGCCAGGCATGGTGGCAGGAGCCTGTAATCCCAGCTACTTTGAAGGCTGAGGCAGGAGAATTGCTTGAACCCGGGAGGCAGAGGTTGCAGGGAGCCGAGATTGTGCCATTGTACTCCAGCCTAGGCAACAAGAGCAAAACTCTGTCTCAAAAACAAACAAACAAACAAACAAAAAACCCAAAACTTAGCCAGGCATGGTAGTGGGCACCTGTAATCCCAGCTACTCGGGAGGCTGAGGCAGGAGAATTGCTTGAACCCAGGAGGCAGAAGTTGCAGTAAGCTGAGATCATGCCACTGTACTCCAGCCTGGGTGACAGAGCAAGACTCCGTCACAAAAAAAAAAGAAAAAAAAAAAAGACGAAAACAGAATATATTATAGTGCACATGTACATGGGTTTCTTTTCTTTTTTTTGAGATGGAGTCTTGCTCTGTTGCCCAGGCTGGAGTGCAGTGACGCGATTTCAACTCACTGCAACCCCTGCCTCCCAGGTTCAAGCCGTTCTCCTCCCTCAGCCTCCTGAGTAGCTGGGACTATAAGCACACGCCACCACTCCCAGCCTATTTTTGTATTTTTAGTAGAGACAGGGTTTCACCTCATTGGCCAGGATGGTCTTGATCTCTTGACCTCGCCCAGCCAGCATGTGGGTTTCTTTATGGCATATTCCTATGAGCAGAATATAAGCCATTGTGTATGTTCAGTGTCAAAGTGTTTTGCAAAGAAGTTGTACCAGTTTACATTCCCAATAGCAGAGCATGAAGGTTCCTGTTGCTCACTTTCTTACTCATAAACCATGTTGCTCATGTGGTTTTATCAGCCTTTTAAACTCAGTCATTCTGGGCTGGGCACAGTGGCTCATACCTGTAATCTCAGCACTTTGGGAGGCTGAGGTGGGTGGATCATGAGGTTAGGAGATCGAGACCATCCTGGCCAACATGGTAAAACCCTGTCTCTACTAAAACACAAAAAATTAGCCAGGTGTGGTGGCCTGCTCCTGTAATCCCAGCTACTCAGGAGACTGAGGCAGGGGAATCACTTGCACCCAGGAGGTGGAGGTTGCAGTGAGCCGAGATTGCGCCACTGCACTCCAGCCTGGGCGACAGAGCAAGACTCTGTCTCAAAAAATAAACAAAATAAAAATAGCCGGGCATGGTAGCTCACACCTGTAATCCCAGGACTTTGGGAGGCTGAGGCGGGCAGATCACAAGGTCAGGAGATTGAGACCATTCTGGCTAACACAGTGAAACCCCATCTCTACTAAAAATACAAAAAATTAGCTGGGCGTGGTGGCAGGCACTTGTAGTCCTAGCTACTCAGGAGGCAGAGAATGGTGTGAACCCAGGAGGCGGAGCTTGCAGTGAGCTGAGATAGCACGGATACAGCGAGACTCTGTCTCAAAAAAATTAAAAATAAATAAATAAATAAAATAAGCTCAGTCATTCTGGTGGATAACACAGATAACTTTGTGGCTTTCCTCATCACTATGGGGGATAACAGCTTTAACTGTTTATTTGCTATTTGAAATTCCTGTTTTATGTAATGCCTGCTTAACACTTTAGCATGCTTGGGAAGTGGATGTACATCTTTTCCTTGTTTTCATTATGGATTTACAACTTTGCAAAATGTTTACATCTTTGAGTCACCTAGAATTAACTGTGATGGAAAGTAAGCTGTAGGAGTTCAACTCTCGTTTTCCAGCTGGCTACTCAGTTGTCACAATACTATTTATTAAATAATTCATCCTAGATAAATATAGAATCAATTTTTATGCACATCCATTTTTTATCTATTGGCAACTAATAAAAAGTAAAACCAACACTGCAGAGCAGCATACAAGAGAAAGTATTTGAATTGAGATCTTTTATAAATTGCAATTTGAGAGACACAAATTGAGCAAGCAGCTAAATCATGTTCTATCCAGACAAGTCTGGGCAGGGACTTGTAAAGGTTCCTGGCAAGTTTATACAAGTGAAAAATTTTAGCAGAGTCTATGATTGACAATGCCTGATTGACAGCTTAGATGTCTCTTGGTGATGAACAACCTAATTTGGCATGGCTGTCTTCTCAGGAGATTTGTGATCAGGCCCAGTATAAACAATTCACATAAAATTCAGCTGCTTCTTTAGGATGTTTGTGATTTCGTCCAATTTGAACGTATCAGATTTCATCTGAGTATATGGGTGATGGGGGTCCAACTCCTTAGGCACTCCTGGCTCCTTTTTAGAGACCTGTGACATAATCATCTCCATTTTGGATTTCTTTTCAGATTTCCCCCTTTTGATTTAAATCTTTCCTCAGAAACCACTGAGATCAATTATTTCACTAAAGCCTTTGGTGCTGGAATAGATTTGTCCCAGGAAGTCATGTCCCATGGAGGAGGGGGTCATGGTGATGATAGTGGATGATCTGTGTCAAATGGAACAGTTTAAATTTGAGCAACAAGGAGGAGTTGAGGATGTGGGCCCCAATTGTGGTGCACATATGTGGATGGAGTAGGATTCATGACTGTAGGCCTAATCTGTCACTTCCATGTGTTGAGCCACCATAATTTTAGTTTCATTGACAGCAACAATGTGGCATCAAGCTGAGAGAGGAGAAAAGAAAGAACCAGCTAGGAAGGCAGTTACAGCAGGTGCTCAGTAGAATTCTTTCAAACAAAGGAACAACCTGAAAACTCAGGCTGCAGATACAGATGAGGGAACTACCACAAGCAGCTTGCCTAGAATATGCCCATAGCTGCACAGATAAGGAAGCAAGGCCCAACACAGAAGCACCTTTGTTCTTTGTGTAAGCAGCAGCCTTCCAGGAAATAGTTTTTTTCCTTTTGTGGGCATGTAGATGGTAGGCTGTGGTAAGTACATTCCTTGCCTTTTCTGGGCATACTTTGGACTGTGAGCCAAACCTCTATGAATCATCACTCCAACACTAGGCTGGTTGTGAGCCAAGGCTCCAACTGGTCCTTTACACCATTGTGCCATTTTCTAAGTGGTGCCTTTTCTAAAGACAACCACCAGCCAGCCAGCACACTAGGGGTACAGGGTGGAGCTACCAAAAATTCGCAACTTATGCAGTTTCAGTTATGCAAATGAAATGCCCAGACCCATCTTGTTCCTCTGGGTTCCTCATAACAGCCTTTGTACTCAACTGTAAAATGGCAACCCTCTCAGGTCCCCTCTCTGAAGTGGAGAGCTTTCCTCTTTCACTTATTAAACTTTTGCTCTAAACTCACCCTTGGTGTCCACATTCCTTATTCTTCTTGATCATGAGACAAAGAGCTCCAGGTAATACCTCAGACAACAAGACTACTTCAAACCATTTAACAAGAATATAGTTTAATGAAGATAAACATGACTAGTATCATAATCAAGAATAACAGGAGAAGTTGGAACCCAGATCTTAAAATATTTCCAATACCTGTAGGAAGTCAACAAAAAAGATCAGAAAATTCAAGATTAACCCAATTAAAAAGACTACCAGAAGGTATACCTTTTAAGGATCTGACTACTCTTGGAATCTTGGAGGTTTCCAGTACTACCCGAATTTTTAAAAATTATTATTTTATTTTTTGAGACAGGCTATCACTTTGTCACCCAGGCTGCAGTACAGTGGTGGGATCTCAGCTCACTGCAGCCTCAACATTCCAGGCTCAAGTGATCCTCCAACCTCAGCACCCCCTAGTAGCTGGGACTACAGGTGTGCACCACCACACGCAGCTAATTTTTGTAGTTTTATTAGGGATGGAGTTTCACCATGTTACCCAGGCTGGTCTTGAACTCCTGCCTGCCCTGGCCTTCCAAAGTGCTGGGATTAGAAGTGTGAGCCACACTACCCAGCCTTGAATTTTTTATTTACCCAAGCAGAACAAGAGGTGTTGGATATAGCAGACTCCTCCTTGAGCAGTGAGTAAATAATCTGAAGGTATTTTATTATCTAGTCCTTCACATGCTAAGAATTCTAAGGAGTTTTGTTGGGTCTAATGTCTCTTCCTACAAAGAGGGCAAATTGTTATTGAACTTATGCAAATGACTATATTGCCATAAAAGAAGATTAATCACAAATGGTTTCCAAATTCTGAAGGAACCAAGTAGACAGAAATGCAAATGTTTCAATTCAGTTCACAAAAGTCTACTTTACCCAATTGATCTAAGCTATAAATAGCTTAAAAGAAGAATAAAAGTTTTCTTGACTCTGAAAAATAAAATATAAAGAAAGTGGAATGTTTCAGATAAAAAGAAGTCATAAAAAAGTTCAATTCTTTATCAGTTGAGTCCCATGTAATTAATTCTTGTTTTTCTTGATGTCGGATTAGGAATCTTCATGAACACTTTAGTTTACTAATTAGAGTTCTGGAAGTTTTTACCGAGTCCAATGGTATGATCTCAAAAATTATCAAAAACCTGTATTCAAGAATACTTGTTATGTTTTTTTGTTGTTTTTTTTTTTTAAATGAATTTCCTTGAAGAAGCAGTAAATTTGGTGCTGCATGCAGTGTTTTATGCCTGTAATCCTAGTACTTTGCAAGGTCAAGGTGGGAAGATCACTTGAGCCCAGAAGTTCCAGAGCAGCCTGAACAACATAGTGAGACTTCATTTCTACCAGAAAAAAAAAAAAAAAAAAAATTTGCCAGCCATAGTGGCAGGTGCCTGTGATCCTAATTACTTGGGAGGCTGTGGTGGGAGGATCACCTGAGCCCAGGAGGTCAAGGCTGCAGTGAGCTATGATCACACCACTGCATTCCAGCCTGGATGGTGACAAAGTGAGACCCTGTCTCCAAAAAAAAAAAAAAAAAAAAAGCAGATTTTGGACTGTAGCTGTTTATAAACCACCTTTTGAGGAGAATCAAGATCAAGGCAGGCCGGGCGCGGTGGCTCACGCCTGTAGTCCCAGCACTTTGGGAGGCCAAGGCGGGCGGATCACGAGGTCAAGAGTTTAAGACAAGCCTGGCCAACATGGTGGAACCCTGTCTCTACTAAAAATGCAAAAAATTAGTCAGGCATCTTGGCAAGCACCTATAGTCCCAAATACTCTGGAGGCTGAGGCAGGAGAATGACGTGAACCCGGGAGGCGGAGCTTGCAGTGAGCCGAGATTGTGCCACTGCACTCCAGCCTGGGCGAAAGAGTGAGACTCATTCTAAAAAAAAAAAAAAAAAAAGAAGGTAAAATAACAAATGCCTGTGGATGACAAAAGAGAATAGTCATGGTTAATGATGGAACTGATAAGGAAGTGTGGTTATTTCTGTGGTGTACAACAATTTAACATAATAATCAGAATTATGACTGATAATATATAACAAGATATACCAGATCTTTTTAGAAATTTTATACAATTTTGAAACACATATTAAAAATGCATTTATACAAATACAACTTCAAGAAGGTAAAACGTTATTTCTTATTTGACAATGTAATACCTCCTGTATAATTTAAGTATAAGTTTATATTTAGGCTATATATTTATACATATATAATACATATACATCTTTTTTTTTTTTTTTTTTTTTTTTTTTTTTTTTTTTTTTTTGAGAGAGAGGGTCTCACTCTATCACCCAGGCTGGAGTGCAGTGGTGCAATCATAGTTCACTACAGCCTCAAACTCTGGGACTCGAGGAATTCTCCTGCCTCAGCCCCAGGTAGCTGGGATTACAGGTGCATGCTGCCATGCTGGCTAATAAAAAATATATATATTTATAGAGACTTGGTCTCACTACATTGCCCATGCTGGTTTTGAACTCCTGGTTTGAAGCAATCCTCCTACCTTGGTCTCCCAAAGTGGGGGCCATCTCACCCAGCCTGAATTCCTCTCCTCTTAAACTCCATGCTGACTATATGTGCTCCACCTCTCTGCTTCTTTTCTTGTTGACATTAATTTTGCCAAAGATAATGTAAAATTTCTTTGGCCTTTTGGGAACAAGATCTCAAACTGACTCCTCTAAGACTTGCTCTTCCATTTATGTTCCTCCTTCCTCTTGCCACCTTTGCTACCACATGAGGGCAACTAACAAAGACTTCTTTTTATTTTTGATTATTTTTGTTTAATATTATTGAATTTTTATTAATTGTAGAAAGAGGGTCTCACTGTGTTGCCTAGGCTGGTCTTGAACTCCTGACCTCAAGCAATACTCTCACCTCAGCCTCCCAAAGTGCTGGGATTACAGGCATAAGCCACTGAGCCCAGCTGGTAATGAAGACTTATAACAGTCCCGGAACTCCCTGAGGACCCCTTGAAAGCCACAGACTCCTTTTCTGGGGTTGGGAGGACCACGGTTTTCCTCTTAGAGTCCCAAGAGTTGTGGGTAGATAGGTTCCTCTCAGGTCTAACTCTCTACTCTTTTTCATATTTAACCTTGATCCTTTTGGCTTTTAGATACGTACATGTGAGTTGAGCATAGTGGCACATGCCTGTAATCCCAGCTACTCAGGAGGCTGAGGGAGGAAGATCATTTGAGCTCAGGAATTTAAGTCCACCCTGGGCAACATAGCGAGACCATGTCCCAAACAAAGAAACAAAACCAGATGGACACATACATGTGTATGATATATGTTGTATCTACATGTATTTATATGTCTATACATATGTTTGTGTATTGTCTACATGGTACCAAATTAACTTAAAAATAAATGAGTGCTCATAAATATGTTGAAATATTTTTTAAGTTTATGTGACTTTAGTAAATCTTTTAGTAGACAAGGCTAGTTTAATATTGTTGGTTTAATAAAAACAACTCTGTCTCCTGAGTTGTCAGCAAAATATGCTTGTATTTAAGTTTCTTACTTTTATGATATTTACCTAACATACAGTAATAAAAAATGGTTACACTTAGAATTTTGCTAAGCTAAATTAAATTATGGATACTTGTTGCATATCTAGGTCGTTTCCAAATAAGATATAATGCTAAGACATTAATTACTAAATTTGAGTTTAAGCTTATATACTTTTGGCTCTGTTTGTCTGTTTGTTTGTTTGAGACAGAGTATCACTCTGTCACTCAGGCTGGAGTGCAGTGGCATGATCTCGGCTCACTGCAACCTCTGCCTCCCAAGTTCAAGGGATTCTCATACAGTCAAAAGTCGATTTTTGACTGTAGAGCTCTTAAAAAAATCTTTTGACCAGGTTTTAGATGGACAAACAACAAACATTCCTGTTTCTTGGCTTCCTTTCTGAAATTTGCACTAAGAACAAGGTTTTTGTTTTTGTTTTTTTTTTGTTTGTTTGTTTTTGCAGGGGTGGGGTATATTTGCCTATTAGAGGTCTAGAATAATCACTATTTTATTTATTTATTTGTTTTTCCTAAGACAACTCTGTCACCCAGGCTGAAGTGCAGTGGCTCAATCTCGGATCACTGCAACCTATGCCTCCCAGGCTCAAGCGATTCTCGTGTCTCAGCCTCCTAAATAGCTGGGACTACAGGTGCATGCCACAATGCCTGGGTAATTTTTGTATTTTTAGTAGAGACAGGATTTCACTATGTTGGCCAGGCTGGTCTCAAACTCCTGGCCTCAAGTGATCTGCTTGCCTCGGCCTCCCAAAGTGCTGGGATTACAGGCGTGAGCCACCATGCCCAGCACTAGAATAATCACTACTTAAAGCTGTTGTCTTTGAAATGTTTTAATAAACTTTCTTGTTGAGGGGATGTGGTTCCATTTAGCTCAGGAGAGAAGGCTGAACAAACAAAGGAACAAAAAGTTTTCATCCTATTTAAATATAAACCGATGTTTAAAATCAAAGATATACCTGAACAAATGAGAAAACCACAAATAAACACACATGAGACCAAAACCAAGAAGCCCTTTTAAACCAAGCCCTTCATTAAAACTTGGCTTTAACCAAGTTTCCCAAAGACGGAGCAAAAGTTAGCAGCCCTTACAAGATCCAGACCTCTCCCGAGGACAGCTTAGAGAATGCTTCCCTAGCAACATCTGGGGTGCAGCCCCACATTTGTTCACCATATTCTTTATGGCCTCAGTTTTTCAGCCAAGTGTCTGCCAGACCTTCCACAAAGGCAAACCTTCCCGTGTGTGCCCAGCAGACAGATGATGAAAAGAGACAGTCACTAAAAGAGGAAAGCAAAAGCTGCCCTTGGGGGTGGAAAGAATTATAAATGGGCACCTGAAAACCTCAAGAGTCACACCAAAAATTCAAAACAAGTAACCAAACCAACTCTTATAAATATTTCTCTCCTGAGCTAAAGATATTCCCTGAGGAAAGGAATTTTTTGGTTGGTCCAGAGAACTTGAGCTCTGTTTCAAATCCAATCTCAGCTGGAATGCTGCTTAACTACTTCCCTAAATGCTAACATTTGAAAAACATGGTAAGGTTTACATCTCCAAAGGACTGAGAAAGGCCTGGAAAATGCTGGAGTGACTTTTATAAATCCTGCAGCAAAGTTGAGCAGGCAATTTGAACATTTAAAGAATTTTCTGCAGGTGTTAAAGGAGAACACTCCAGAAAAAAAAGTTTTAGCCTTAAGAGTCCAAATTTCCAAAGGTTGGCCAGGTGCATTGGTTTATGCCTATAGTCCTAGCACTTTGGGAGGTCAAGGCTGGAGGATCACTTGAGTCCAGAAGTCTGAGACCAGTATGGGGAATATAGTGAGAATGCCATCTCCACAAAAATTTTTTAAAAAAATCAGCCAGGCATGGTGGCACATGACTGCATAAGTCTCAGCTACTTGGGAGGCTGAAGTGGGAGAATCACTTGAGTCTGGGATGTCAAGACTACAGTGAGCTGTAATTGTGCCACTGCAACCTCTGCAGTTTGTCTCAAACAAAACAAAACAAAATAAATTTTCAAAGATATAACTGGGACTCAAAACCTGTAAGACTTTCTATGGTGTATAACCAGATGCATAAATTATGCCTGAAGAGGGTGCAAGTATGCAGTTCCCCTCAAGATCTGAAGTTTCTTCCAAAGGTAGCCTAAGAAAGTAATGACCCTCATTATTATCAAGGCAATGAAGGGTGAGACAATTAAGATGAATTTCCCTGAGAGATGGCACATTTGAAAAAACAGACATTTTCAGACCCCCGGCTGACTCACAGCTGGTCATCTGACATAAGCCCAACAACGTATGCTCTCTGAGGTGGTAGAGACTGGAGAATAAATTTGCTGGTGACAAAGCCAAGCTTCTGAAGAAATTAAACAGGATGAAAGGAGAATTTTATGATTTTTCCTCCTTATGACAAGCCCTACAAAGAGACAGCAACAAGGGAAATAAAGACCATCTTTGGAAATTAAAGAGCAATAACCAATAGTACCTGAAGCAGATTCACAAGAGTCACAATTCAAAAAATTAATTGTTTTTTCTTTATTTGTAATTTTTTTTTTCCTGCCAATCTGAACCTGGAAAAGAAAAAACAGGGAAATTTTTTTACCTTCTTTCTTGACCAGGTACCAGAAATAGAAGTCTGGGAGAAGCTGTTTGGGTGCAGTGGCTCATGCCTATAATCCCAGTACTTTGGAAGTCCAAGGCAGGTGAATCATGAGGTCAGGAGCTCGAGACCAGCCTGGCCAACATGGTGAAACCCTGTCTCTAATAAAAATACAAAAATTAGCTGGGTGTGGTGGCAGGCACCTGTAATTCCAGCTACTCAGGGGGCTGAGGCAGGAGAATTGCTGTAACCCGGGAGGCAGAGGTTGCAGTGAACCGAGATCACGCCATTGCACTACAGCCTGGGCAGCAGAGCGAGACTCCATCTCAAAGACAAACAAATAAATAAAACAACAAAACAACAACAAAAAACAGAAGTCTGGGAGAAGCTGACTTTAGTAAGAAATCCTACCTATTTCTATTGGCTTCTGCAAATTCTCCCAGGATTCCACTCATAGATCTTGGAGTGAGTGGAGTGTCTCTACTGGTCCCAAATGAGTTGCCAAATTGTAGAGGAGAAAATATAATTTTTTTCTTTTCCTCATAGGTTCTTATTTGAGACACTCTCCAAAACAATAAAGCCATCCTTGTAATCAAAGCTGGCAACAGAAAACACCTGAAAAAAGGCCTGAATCTCAACCATTCAGGAGGTTTAGAACACAAGAGACTTACCCAGTGAATTCCAGGGCTGTCAAGATCAATATATTGCAAAAGGGTCCTGCGGGTACCTTTGCTTGGTCCATGGTGGCACCAGAGATCAAGAGGGAACGTCTCTGTATCCCACTTCTGACACCATGTAATATAAACTAATAAGAAAACCAATGCTGTGGATCAGCAAACAGAAGAGAAGATATTTTAGCCCAGCATGATGGCTCACGCCTGTAATTTCAATACTTCGGGAGGCTTAGGTGGGAGGATCACTTGAGCCTAGGAGTTAGAGACCAGCCTGGGCAACATAGTAAGACATTGTCTCTACAAAAAATAAAATTAGCCAGTCACGGTGGCACATGCCTGTAGTCCCAGCTTGGGAGGCTGACGTGGGAGGATCACTTGAGCCTGGGAGGTGGAGGTTGCAATGAGGCAAGATTGTGCACTGAACTCCAGCCTAGGTGACAGTGCAAGAGACCCTGTCTCAAAAGAAAAAAAAAAGAAGGTATTTTAATTGGGGTCTTTCATGACTTGTGATTTAGGAGACACAAATCTGTTCCATTCAGACAAGACTGGGCAGGGGCTTATAAAGGTTTCTTGCAAGTTTACACAAGTGGAAAATTTTAGCACAATCCATGATTGACAATGGTTGATTGACAGCTTATATGTCTCTGGGCAATGATCAGCTTAATTCAGCACAGCTGTCTTCTCAGGCGGTTGGTGATTAGACCTGGTGTAAATAGTTCAAATCAAATGCAGCTGCTTCTTAAAGAAGTTGTAAATTTGGCTCAGTTCAAAGAGGTCAAATTCCTTCTGGGTATGTATGTGACTGGGGTCCAACTCCTTATGCCCTCTTGGCTCCTTTTTAGAGACCTCTGACATAATCATCTCCATTTTGGATGTCTTTTCACTCTCTCTCTCTCTCTCTCTCTCTCTCTCTCTCTCTCTCTATCATTTATCTATAGTATGTGTGTGTATGCATAAATGCTGTTAAGTATTCCTTTGTATTTCACAGAATGCGTAGATTAATTGGAAGATATTTTCCTGTTTTTAATTTTTAATTTTATGTTGAGTCCTCTGATCCAGAGATTGTCTCTCCATTTATTTATCCAGGTATTCTTTCATATCTTTTTTTTTTTTTTTTTGAGACAGGGTCTTTCTCTGTCACCCAGGCTAGAGTGCAGTGGCATAATTTTGGCTTACTGCAACCTCCGCCTCCTGGGCTCAAGTGATCCTCTCACCTCAGCCTCCCAAGTAACTGGGACTACAGGCATGCACCACCACACCCAGATAGTTTTTCTTTTTTTCTTTCTTTCTTTCTTTTTTCTTTTTGAGACAGAGTCTTACTCTGTAGCCCAGGCTGGAGTGCAGTGGCTCAATCTCAGCTCACTGCAACCTCTGCCTCCCTGGTTTCGGTTCAAGCAGTTTTCCTGCCTCAGCCTCCTGAGTAGCTCAGACTACAGGCATGCGCCACCATGCCCAGCTAATTTTTTTTTTTTTTTTTTTTTGAGACAGAGTCTCGCTCTGTCGCCAGGCTGGGGTGCAGTGGTGCAATTTCAGCTCACTGTAACCTCTGCCTCCCGGGATTCAAGCAATTCTCCTGCCTCAGTCTCCTGAGTAGCTGGGATAACAGGCACACACCACCATGCCCAGCTCATTTTTGTATTTTTAGCAGAGACAGGGTTTCACCACGCTGGCCAGGATGGTCTTGAACTCCTGACCTCATGATTTGCCCACCTCAGCCTCCCAAAGTGCTAGGATTACAGACATGAGCCATTGAACCTGGTTGTTTATATCTTTTTATACAATCATACAGTTTGATGCAGTCTTTATAGTTAGGTAGCCTAGTTTCTCCTGCTGTTGTAAAGAAAATTTTTCCATTGTATTTCCTGATGTATTCTTTTGTTCCATATATTTAGTTGTGATAAGTATATATAATATGAAACTTTGCCATTTTAGGCGGGCATGGTGGCTCATGCCTGTAATCCCAGCACTTTGAGAGGCTGAGGCAGGCGGATCACAAGGTCAAGAGTTCAAGACCAGTCTGGCCAATATGGTGAAACCCCATCTCTATTAAAAAAATACAAAAATTAGCCAGGCATTGTGGTGTGTGTCTGTAATCCCAGCTACTCAGGAGATTGAGGCAGAAGAATTGCTTGAACCCAGGAGACGGAGATTGCAGTGAGCCAAGATTGCACCACTGTACTCCAGCCTAGGTGATAGAGCAAGACTCCATCTCAAAAAAAAAAAAAAAAAAGCCAGGCGCGGTGGCTCAAGCCTGTAATCCCAGCACTTTGGGAGGCCGAGACGGGCGGATCACGAGGTCAGGAGATCGAGACCATCCTGGCTAACACGGTGAAAACCCTGTCTCTACTAAAAAATACAAAAAACTCGCCGGACGAGGTGGCGGGTGCCTGTAGTCCCAGCTACTCAGGAGGCTGAGGCAAGAGAATGGCGTGAACCCGGGAGGCGGAGCTTGCAGTGAGCTGAGATCCGGCCACTGCACTCCAGCCTGGGCGACAGAGCGAGACTCCGTCTCAAAACAAAAAACAAACAAAAAAAAACTTTGCCACTTTTTAATGCTTAAGTTGCTAAGTATTGTTAAAATGGCAAATTTTTCGGTTACATATATTTATCACAACTAAATATATAGGGCAAAAGAATAAATTCACTATTTCCAATCCACTTAATATAGCAATTCAGCATTAAGTACTGTGATTTCTCTGAAATGTATTATTTGGTCTTCATCTTGTTTCCTGACACACAACTTCTAAAATCCTTAAAATCTTCATTTAAATAAACTATTTATTTAAATAAAGACAGTGTCTCCCTATGTTGCCCAGGCTGGTCTCAAACTCCTGGGCTCAAGGGAAACTCCTGCCTTGGCCTCCCAAAGTGCTAAGATTACGGGTGTGACCCACCACACCTGGCCTCCTTAGAATCTTCAAAGTGATGTGTCTTTTTGTATGCTAATGAGTTGACTTAAGTTTGGCAGCCTCTAGGTAGTAGGGTCTGGTTACCTGAAAAACGAAGGTCAGAATAAGAATTGGGACTTTAAGCCCCACCCCTCAACCTCCAGGGAGCAGAGAAAGGCTGAAGGTTAAGTTGATCACCAAATGCCAATGATTTACTCAATCATGCCTACGTACTGAAACTTACATAACGAGAGGACAGGGTTCTGCGAGCCTTGGAATAGCTGAACATGCAGAAGTTCCTGGAGTGTGGCGCACCTAGAGAGGGCAAGGAAGCTCTCCATCCCTTGCCCCATACCTCGCCCTATGCATTGCTTCATTGGTATCCTTTGTGATATCCTTTATAATAAATTGGTAAATATGTTTTCCTGAGTTCTGTGAGCTGCTTCAGCAAATTAATCCAACTCAAAGACGGGCAACATAGTGAGACTCCTGTCTCTACAAAACTTTTTGAAAAAATTAGCTGGGCATAGTCGTGCACAACTGCAGTCCCAGCTACTTTGGGAGGCTGAGATGGGAGGACTGACTGAGGCCAGGAGTTCAAGGCTGCAGTGAGCTGTGATCACACCACTGTACTCTAGCCTGGGCAACAGAGTAAGAATCTCTCTCTTTTTTTTTTTTTTTTTTTTTGAGACGGAGTCTCGTTCTGTTGCCCAGGCTGTAGTGCAGTGGCACCAACTCAGCTCACTGCAAGCTCCACCTCCCAGGTTCATGCCATTCTCCTGCCTCAGCCTTCCAAGTAGCTGGGACTACAGGTGCCCACCACCATGCCAGGCTAATTTTTTTGTACTTTTTTAGTAGAGATGGGGCTTCACTGTGTTAGCCAGGATGGTCTCGATGGGGTTGAACTAGGTGGCCTCTCAATATCTTTGCATCCCCAAACAGCAGCATTATACATTTAGCCCTTAACTAGAAGCACTCAAGGAAACCCAGACTCTGTGCCTCCTCTTTCATACCTGTCAGGCCACTGATCATGACTTTTCATTTCTAGGCTACTTGCCTTTTCCTTTTTTCTTCTTTTTGTCTTCTTTCCTCCCTTCTCTCCCTGTTTTCTTCCTTCCTCCCCTTTCTTTCATTATCATGAAAACATTTATCTCATATAATGACAAGTCCGGATGAAAACAGTGCTGCCTTTTAATAGGCTTGGTGCAAAAGTAACTGTGGTTTTTGACATTACTAGTAATGATAATGGCCGGGTGCGGTGGCTCACGCCTATAATCCCAGCACTTTGGGAAGCCAAGGTGGGTAGATCACCTGAGGTCAAGAGTTTGAGACCAGCCTGGCCAACATGGCAAAACCCTGTCTCTACTAAAAAATACAAAAATTAGCCAGGCATGGTGGTGGGCACCTGTAATCCCAGCTACTCAGGAGGCTGATGCAGGAGAATCATTTGAACCCAGAAGGCAGAGGTTGCAGTGAGCGGAGATTGTGCTGTTGCACTCAGGCTGGGCATCAAGAGTGAAACTCTGGCTCAAAAAAAAAAAAAAAAAAAAAAAAAAAAAAAAAAAAAATTAATGGCAATAACTTAATATGAAATGTATACTTTTTTTGACAATCTTTTGGGGAAAGGAAAACACATTGTGATTTTGATTACCTTGAGGATGTGCTAGGTATGACTTGGGGATTTATGTACCTTTAGGGACTACCCTAGAGTAAGCATGTTAATTATAGTGGCTTTTGTCCACTAACTTCAGAAGTAGCCATTAAATAGCTGCAACCTAAGTCCTCAGTTTCCTAATCCTCCCTAGGGATTTATTAAGTTTACTTGTTACGGGATGTTTTTATATGACCAATCTTTATATTTCAACCATCTTGCCTCAGTTACCTCTTCTTGAGTCTTTTCCCACATCCAACTTGTCCTTGGTTTACATCAACCCTTCCAAACTCATACCCTACTAGCTGATCTATTTTTTTTTCCCAGTCTTACTTATTACCATTCCAATTCAGGCCTTACACTGCAGCCTCACATACTTCACATACACCATAATATATTATGCTGTAGGCAGTAAAAATTATTTAAACCCTGGCTTCATAGAGTTTGGAATCTTTGGGGAAGCAAGATACATAGACATAAAACTATTATGAATCAATATAGTCTATGGTTGCTTTGAAAATGAGAGTGATATAGAGTGTAAAGTCCCTCATCATATGCCATGAATAATGAAAGATTTAAGCAAAAAAATAGAAAGTATAAAGATGGTGGCTGGGAGTAGTGCCTCATGCCTGTAATCCCAGCACTTTGGGAGGCCGAGGTAGGTGGATCACTTGAAGTCAGGAGTTTGAGACTAGCCTGACCAACATGGAGAAACTCTGTCTCTACTAAAAATACAAAAAATTAGCCAGGCGTAGTGGTGTATGCCTGTAACCCCAGCTACTTGGGAGGCTAAGGTAGGGGAATCGCTTGAACCCAGGAGGTGGAGGTTGTGGCGAGCCAAGATGGCGCTATTGCACTCCAGCCTGGGCAACAAGAGTGAAACTCCAACTCAAAAAAAAAAAACATGGTAAGGAGATTTGACAAACTATAGATTTTTACATTTAAAGAATCCTCAAATTAAAAGGTAAATAGAGAACAAAAATTTAAACAAGATGACAAACAGTTAATAACTTTAAGATAGAGAGCTGAATATTAAAAAGTCTTTATGTTCTTGGCCAGGCGCGGTGGCTCAAGCCTGTAATCCCAGCACTTTGGGAGGCCGAGACGGGCGGATCACGAGGTCAGGAGATCGAGACCATCCTAGCTAACACCGTGAAACCCTGTCTCTACTAAAAAATACAAAAAAATTAGCCGGGCGAGGTGGCGGGCACCTGTAGTCCCAGCTACTCGGGAGGCTGAGGCAGGAGAATGGCGTGAACCCGGGAGGCGGAGCTTGCAGTGAGCTGAGATCCAGCCACAGCACTCCAGCCTGGGCGACAGAGTGAGACTCCGTCTCAAAAAAAAAAAAAAAAAAAAAAGTCTTTATGTTCTTAGGAAAAGTTCTACAGCAGTGGTAACAAGTAAGTAGCAGAACTGGCTTCACTTGCTGAAATCAATGGCAGCTTGCTTTGGTGAAAATGTCTTCAAAAACCATCCAATCAGAGACAGCTGAATGTCTGAAAGGCAGCTAGTCAGCAATAGTCTTGCCAGGACAAGCTACTCTCGTCTCTGTAACTAACACAAGCCATAGTTCTAAGACCCACTATTGCCTCTATAATCAATACAACTGTAAGAGTTTAAGGAAGAAGAAAGAAACACAAAAAGTGGCTCAACAGTCACAGACAAGTTTATTTTGGAGAATAAACCTGAGAGGGGATTCTGGATGGTCTAGGTCAGGAGCCTTCTCTCTGATAGACTAAGGGTATTTAAGGGTTTAGGAAGGGAAAGTTTATAGCAGGTTTGGAGTGTTTCTGGGTGGAGGAGAATTTTATTGTGAGGTTGGGATGTTTCTGGTCAGAGTGGGGATTATCTCAGGGTTGGCATGTTGCTAGTTGGAGGTGGGTTTATCTTGGGGTTGAAATGTTTCTGGTTGGAGGTGTCATTTGTGGTTTATGGTCATGCTGACATTAGCCATTAGGGTGATGTTTTTGGGGCTGGATTTAGGCATTTTTCAATCAAGGGGAACTTAAAATGGTGGTGTTTGTCCAAGATGGTGATACTCTCGCTCTGTCAATCTAGATCCTATAGTTATAAAAGGACAAGGGGCAGTGTGTTCTTTCTGCCTACGTCTTGCTAAGGGGAGGAGTGCAGAAAGTTCTTTCATCTCAGATTGACTGTAGGAATAATGCCATCTGTAGATGTTTTAGGGAAGTTGTCTGTGAAATGGCCAAGATCATGTCAGTTAAAAATCTTTGAAAAAGGTTAATTAGGCAGGGTAAAAACATTAGTCCTAGGCACATCATTAGGAGAGGGCCCAGAAATGGGATGACTCATGTTGTGATTTTGTTCCCAAACCAACAATCTATTTGGCTACTTTGGTATTCCCTTAGTCTTTTAGCCCATCCTGTAAGTTTTTCATTAGCATCTCTTACTAGGCCTGATTGGTTGAGGTAGAAGCAACATTCCTCACCCAAATGGCAGAGGCCATTTAAGATCTCCTTTTTCAGCCATAAGATCTAGTTCCCATCTATTTTGGAGGATTACTCCAGCCAAGCAGTCTAGTTGGTCTTGCACTCTTATAAAGCTTCGGGCTATATCTTCTAAAGAACCCTGTAGTTCTGTTGAAAGAGTTTAAAGTGTGTTAAGGAGGTCGTCAATCTGCCTGCTCCCAATCTAAGTCTGGAGGTTATACCCAAGGTGGCTATCAAGGGAATTACATGGATTGCCCTCCTCCTCCTAACATATTGGGCAGATGGAATGGGCAAAGGTTGACTAGGAGGAACTAGTACAATGAAGGGAGAAAGATAAACTAGAGTACATGTTCCGGTACAGTTGGTGGGGAGACCAAGATATGTATTGGTTCCATATAAGAATAATAAGCCTTGGCTGGGTGTGGTGGCTCACATCTGTAATCCCAGCACTTTGGGAGGCTGAGGCAGGCAGATCACAAGGTCAAGAGATCAAGACCATCCTGGCCAACATGGTGGAACCCTGTCTCTACCAAAAATACAAAAAAAAAAAAAAAGGCTGGGTGTGGTGGCACACACCTGTAGTCCCAGCTACTTGGGAGGCTGAGGAAGGAGAATCGCTTGAACCCAGGAGGTGGAGGTTGCAGTGAGCCAAGGTCATGCCACTGCACTCCAGCCTGGGCAACAGAGTGAGACTGCATCTCAAAATAATAATAATAATAATAATAATAATAATAATGTCTTTGTTGTAAATATAGGCAGAGATATGGAAAGAAAACAAGTGAATTAAAGATGAAGTGTTTTTTCTTTCTTGTGGTTCATTATTCCAGGTGGACAAAGAGGAGGCCAGAGAGACATCTACTATAGTAGAGATATAGGATGAGTTATTCTTTATACATTTAATATAATCAAATGTTGCACCATTGATATTGAGCCTTGGATAAAGGTGGGCACTAGGGACAGCACAAATTAGGCCAGAGGCATTGGTTGAGGGAGAGGCTGTAAAATGAGCCAGTTGTGGAAATGCTCCATTTGCATCAGGTGATATGTGATAGTCAACTTGGTTAGTGTGATGGTCAGAGGGGTGTTTAACAATGATAGTGCATTGGTTAGGTGTTAAGGACCCTACAGGGAAATTTCCTTCAGAGGCTGAAAAGCAAAGTGAGGCTTGTTGTAAAAGGGCGGTTTGTGTTTAGTTATGGGCCCTTCAATGGGAGGGCCTTGGGGCTTGAGGCATTGTAGGGAATTGTAATAGGTTTGAAATGATTTGTTGGCTTGATTGGCCCTGGAAGTGGGATAATCACCTACCAGGGTGTCAGCTCTTTCAAAAAAGGAAGCTCCTTTTTGGAGTTTATAGATTACGGTTATGTTTTCTGTTAAAAGGTCATGAAAGGGTGTAGGAAGGGCTGTATAGGCTGAGGAAGACAGTGATGAGCACATCCAGGATTCTGGAGCAAAGGAAGAGTTAGCTTGCTGCAAGAAGGATTATGTAAGGTTTATAGAGCGTTCCAGTTTGAGAGCAGTGAGGAGTGGTTGTATTGGTGAGGTTGATGTGATTACAGAATTTATATTGAAAGAAACAAGCAAAAGGAGAAAAAAGTTATTTGAGTAGGAGTAAAGTCCTGGAAAGTTCCTTGAAGCCATAAGTCCCATAGAATAGTAAGGAGATGATCAGGATGGATAATGGGAGTTTTGTAATGGTACCAGTAAAGGTCCGTAACAAGGTTGGTTGGGAAGCGATGAAAGTTTGAGAGAGAGAAAGAGACATAGCAGCTTATTTAAATTTCTCTTCCATTTCCTCCAGGATTTGGTGAGGCAAAGGGAAGTGGGTTCTGTGGAGACACAAGAGAAGGCTGAAGGGGTTATAGATTTGGTTGTTTTGGTATGTAGTGAAGAGAAGTCTGTTTTCTTGAGAGAGGTATAATGAAACCAGCTGAGGAGTCCCTGGAGTTTTGCTCCTGTGGTGTTGCAGGGATCAAGGGACAGGAGAGACCAATGGGTGGGACAGAAGGATTTATTAGGTGTGTACCAGCCCAGAGGATTAATATGTAAAGGCTGAGCCCTGAACAAAGACAGGGCTTGACTTTTATACATGTATCTGAAAGGGAGTTGGCTATACATGCATCCAAAAAGGGGTTGGCCAGTTTGATGGTGCAAAACCTGTAGGGTGGGCAAGCAGATTTATGGAAGCAGAACAAAGGCAGTTTGTGAAACAGTGACAAGTTGTGCAACCTAAACATATCTTGTGACCTTGCACAGAAGGAAAAACAGGAACTTACAAAACTTTGCAAAATAATTACGAGAATGGCAAGGGGGGAAGGGGAAGCTGAAAGAGGAGAAAAACTTATTTTTCTCACCCATGCTCCAAGATGGGAGGGAGAGGCTCTGGGGCCCATCCCTTGAGGGCCCTGGCTCTGCAGACAGTGGTGTCAAAGCCCTGCCAGAGCCCTGCCTATTGCGGGGCCTCAGAGTGAGTTAGGCTATTACAAGAAACTTGTTTTTTTTTTTCTTCCCCTTCTTCAGTGGGTGTAGTAAAGATGATCTGGTAAGGCTGGGTGTGGTGGCTTACTTCTGTAATCCCAGCACTTTGGGAGGCTGAGGCGGGGGGATCATGAGGTCAGGAGATTGAGACCATCCTGGCTAACACGGTGAAACCCTGTCTCTAATACAAAAAATTAGCTGGGCCTGGTGGCAGGTGCCTGTGGTCCCAGCTACCTGGGAGGCTGAGGCAGGAGAAGGGTGAACCCGGGAGGTGGAGCTTGCAGTGAGCAGAGATCACACCACTGCACTCCAGCCTGGCAGACAGAGTGAGACTCCGTCTCAAAAAAAAAAAAAAAAAAAAAAAAAAAAAAAAAAAAAAAAAAGATGATCTGGTAAGACCCATTCCATTTAAGTGTGAGGGGAGCATTGAGGGGAGGACTGAGATCTTTTACCAGAACCTAGTCTCCTGGCTGTAGGAAGCAATTAGAGGAGTCGGCAATGGATTGTGGCAGGTATTCATCAGCATATTCCCAAATGAAATGGCAGATAGTATGCAGAAGAAGGCAAACAAGGCCAGGTGTGGTGGCTCACGCCTGTATTCCCAGCACTTTGGGAGGCCAAGGCGGGTGGATCACAAGGTCAGGAGATTGAGATCATCCTGACTAGCATGGTGAAACCCTGTCTCTACTAAAAATACAAAAAAATTAGCCGGGCGTCGTGGTGGGCGCCTGTAGTCCCTGCTACTCAGGAGACTGATGCAGGAGAATGGTGTGAACCCAGGAAACGGAGCTTGCAGTGAGCCAAGATCATGCCACTGCACTCCAGACTGGGCGACAGAGCAAGACTGGATCTCAAAGAAAAAAAAAAAAAAAAAGGGAAGAGGGGAAATGAGAGGGGTTGGTAGAGGTAGGGCTTGACCCTGAGGTGGAGCAAAAGGGTCGAGTGGTCTCCCATATCCCATACATGAGTTCAAAGGAGCTGGGCATTAAAGGCTTATGTGGGAGCACCAAATTTGAGAAGGGCCAAAGGTAAAAGAGTAACCCAGTCTTTATGTGTCTGGAGTGAGTACCTGGTGAGGGTGTTTTTTAGAATGCCATTCATTTTTTCACCCTTTCCCTAAGATTGAGGTCAATAGGGGATGCATAGCTTCCAGGTGATTTGCAGGGCTTGTGCAAGTGTTTGAGTAATTTCAGAAGTGAATTCAGGACCATTATCAGATTGAAGAGAAAGAGACATCCTGAACCTGGGGATGATTTCTGTTATTAATTTGGAGGTGACAGAGAAGCTCTTTCAACCCATCCTGAAAAGGTATCAACTGGAACCAAAAGAAATCAGACTTTTTTACTGGGGGCAAATGGGTAAAATCAATTTGCCAGTCCTGTCTTGGAAGGTGTCCCCTCGCTTGATGGGTTGGGAAAGAAGGGGGTCTAGTGTCAGAGTTGGGTGAAGCTTTCTGGCAAATAGAGCATTAATGGGAAATGGCTTTCAGCTGTTCCTTTATATCTGGGGTTTTATGTATGTAGAAACTTAAGAAATGTTGTAGAGGGGAATGGTTAGTGTAGAAGAGGTTGTGGGTGTCCTGTAAAATACTTGTTTTTTCAGAGTCAGGTAGGACTAATTTGTTTTGTATGAACCAGTATGGGGGTTTGAATTGTGCCCCCGCCACGACTGGTTGTTGTATTTGGTGTTCTGGATAAAAGGAGGGGAAATGTTGTGTGAGGGGAAATAGGTATTGAGGAATTGGATGATTGGTTGAGGTGTGCCCAATAGTCAGCCTCACAGTTCCCTAAAGAAATATGGCTTTTATCTGACTGATGTCCTTTGCTATGGATAACTACATCCTTTTCTGGAAGTAGAGCTGCCTTTAGTAGATGATGGATTCGTTTTCCATTAATGATAGGAGTTCCCTTAGCCATGAGATAGCCCAGCTTGCTCCAAATTTGGGCATTGGAATGGATGATTTTATAGGCATATTTAGAGTTGGTGTATATATTAACTTGTTTTTGTTTTTTTTGTTTGTTTGTTTTTGTCTTTTTTTTTTTTGCTAGGATTAGTGCTCTTATTAGGGCAACTAATTCTGTTTGTTGGGAGGATGTGCCCAAAAGCAAACAGGGCAACCTCTACAACTCTTCTTGGTGGGAGAGAGTGGATATCATCATGATAAATGGTAAAATTTGCTATCCATAATTGGAAATATCCCCCAGTGATGGCATATGCTGTTTGGAGGGGAGGATTTTTTGATGCACTGCCATCAATCTGGGGCTCCCTTTGTGTTAGTGGAAGTAAGGTGAGAGAACGTGGTGAAAGAAGCATGAGTGTTGGTCGGGGTCCAAAATTGGTAGCAGAATTAGTGGGGGAACATCTATGAAGAGAAATAGAGGGTTGAAAGAGGGTTGAATGTAGGGCTTGCATGTGAGAGGATGAGATGGAAGTGAGCATCTTATGACTGAGCATTCCTTATAGACTGTGAGAAGAAAATACCTAGAGGGGTTCGTAGAATGTGAGTTTTCGTGCCTCAGGGACAATTAAAGAGGCTGTGGCCAAAGTTTTTAAGCAAAGGGGCCAGTTTTTTAAAATGGGGTCTAGTTGTTTTGAAAAATATGCCACTAGTTGGAGGGAATCTCCCATGGGTTGGTCTAACAGTCCAAGGGCCTGATTATGAGAACTGTGTAAATATAGGTGAAAAGGTCTGAGGGGATTTGGAAGTCCTAAAGCAGGGGCCTGTAATAAAGCACGTTTTAGGTGAGACAAAACATGATAAAGGTCTGGGTTGGGAGTGAGTGGTTGATCAAGATTTTGTAGGGCTGGGCACAGTGGTTTATGCTAGTAATCCCAGCACTTGGGGAGGCTAAAGTGGGTGGATCATGAGGTCAGGAGATTGAGACCATCCTGGCTAACATGGTGAAGCCCCGTCTCTACTAAAAATACACACACAAAAAATTAGCCTGGCGTGGTGGCAGGCGCCTGTAGTCCCAACTACTCAGGAGGCAGGAGAATGGCGTGACCCCAGGAGGCGGAGCTTGCAGTGAGCCGAGATTGTGCCACTGCACTCCATCCTGGGTGACAGAGCGAGACTACATCCAAAAATAAAAAATAAAAAAATTTCCTTTTGTGTGTTCATAAAGAGATTTAGAGATAATGGCAAAATTTGCTGCCCTTAATCAGAAATATCCCACTAATCTGAGGAAAGAAATAAGTCCCTTTTTGTTTTAGGAAATGGAATTTGTTGAATGGCTTGCTTTCATGTCAGCAGAATTTCTTGGGTATTTGTATTTATGATTAATCCTAGATATAAAACTTTTGGAGAAGTTAATTGTACCCACATTCAGCCAAAAAATTTAAAAACCTGGTGGCGTTTTGAATACAATATTCTAGAGACAGGCTGCAAATAAATAAATAGTCAACATATTAAAACAAAATGCTAGGTTGCAGAGATAGTTGGGAGAGGTCCAACTGAAGTACCTGACCAAAATAGTGAGGGCTGCCCCTAAACCCCTGGAGGAGGACAGTCCAGGTGAGTTGTTGGGAGTAGCCTGTGTCAGAGTGAGTCCAAGTGAAACCAAAAAGGTTTTGAGAAGAGGGATGTAGAGGGATAGTAAAAAAGGCATATTTGAGGTCTAATACAGAGAAATGGCTAGTGCTGGGAGGAATTCGTGACACTAGGGTATAGGGCTTTGGGACAACAGGACAAACAAGAACAATAGTAGAGTTGATTTGTCACAAATCCTGAACCAGTCTATAGGAGCCATCCAGTTTTTTAAGGGAGAATAGGAGTATTGTGGGGAGAATGGGTGGGAATTAAAATACTGGCAGCCAAAACTCGGGAGATAATGGGCTTGAGTCCCCATAATCCATTAGGGTTGAGGGGATATTGTGGGACCACTATTTAGTGCTTAAGATCCTTCAGTGAAATGGATTGCAGAGTGGTGGGTAGCTGCAATGGGGGAGTTGGTGTTCCATACTATGGGATTTACATGGCTGAGGAATCTGGGATTTAAGTCTGTTTGATGTGGGGTGTGTGAGAAGGGGTTCTGTTCTTGATATAATAATAAATAAGGGTGGCTTTGGTGTAGGTTGATAAATGAATGATTCCTCCCGGTTTGTGTAGGATGTCCCTTCCTAGTAAAGGAGTGGGACAATGAGGAATGACCGAGAAAGAGTGAGTGAGGGTGACTCCCTGAAATGAGTAGTATAGAGGCAGTGTGTTTTATGGGGTTTCTTGTATGCCCTTCCTGCCAACAACAGAAATGGATGAATATCCTAATGGGTCTTGATATTCAGTTAATACAGATAGACTTGTCCCAGTATCGAAAAGAAAGGCAATAATCTTCCTGGATACTGTCCCAATTACCTTGGGTTCCGTAGACTCACTAGATATAAGGGTGAAGGATCCCAGGGATCCTCAGTCATCAGTTGTCAGCACCAACAGTGAAGAGATCCTGTGATGATTGGCGAACTTTATTATGAGCCACACCTGAATAGGGAAGGTGTCCCCATTGGGGGCAGTCCATCTTCCTGTGTCCCCAAAGACCACAAGTTGGGCAAGGCTTGGTGGGAGGCCAGGGGTTAGGACAAGTCTTTGCCCAGTGTCCAGGGTTGCCACATTGGAAACTGACTCCCCAAGAGGTGAGGGAGTTTCCTTTTGGGTTATTAGGAGGCTTTGTGTAACTTGACTTTTGGACAACAGAGGCTAGCATCTGGTATTTTAAATGGAGATGTTTCTTTTTAAATTTGTGTTCCTTGGCCGGGCGCAGTGGCTCAAGCCTGTAATCCCAGCACTTTGGGAGGCCGAGAGGGGCAAATCACAAGGTCAGGAGATCGAGACTATCCTGGCTAACACGGTGAAACCCCGTCTCTACTAAAAAATACAAAAAACTAGCCGGGCGAGGTGGTGGGCGCCTGTAGTCCCAGCTACTCGGGGGGCTGAGGCAGGAGAATGGCGTGAACCCGGGAGGCGGAGCTTGCAGTGAGCTGAGATCTGACCACTGCACTCCAGCTTGGGCGACAGAGTGAGACTCCATCTCAAAAATAAATAAATAAATAAAAAATAAAATAAAAAATAAAAAATAAAAAATTTGTGTTCCTCATCTTTGTTGTTAAAGATACAGAGGGCCACATTTAGGAGGTCCTGCTGGGGTGTCTGGGGACCCTCCTCTAATTTTTGTAATTTTTTCTGGCTATCTGGGGCAGATTGGGAAACAAATTGGAGGTGGAGAAAAGTTTGACCTTCTTTAGATTCTGGGTCTAAATTGGTATATTTTAGCATAGCTTCAGTGAGGCATGATAAGAAAAGGGCAGGATTTTCCTGGAGCTCTTGTGTAATTTCTGAGTTTTTCATCACTAACTGCCTTATGAGCATTTTTGTCCAGGCCTACGAGAAGACAGGTAATCATGCGGTCTCTTCACCTGATTGGAGACCATTGTCTCCCTGTTGGTAAGTCCAATCTGGGTCTCTATGGGGGACTGCATCATTGGCCACTGGATTTTGTATAGGGGCTTGATTATGGAGTTCATCTGTGTGTGTTTCAGCTGAATGCCGGATGTGCTATTTTTCGTCAGGAATGAGGGTGGAGGTTAGAATGATATAAATGTCATGCCAAGTTAAATTAAAGGATTGGATTATGTTCATGAATTCCTTGCAATAATGAGATGAATTTTCAGAGAAAGATCCAGGTGCTGTTCGATCTGTGACAAGTCAGACATGGAGAAATGGACATGAACATGAGCAATGACTTCAGCTCCAGCCACTTACTGGAGAGGGAGAATGGCAGATGTGGTTTGACTGGTTGGAGTAGTTTTTGAATGGGTAATGGGTGGAGAAGGAGGAGGGGCGGGGTTTGGGGCTAAAGGCTTGGGGCAGGAGGGGCCAAAGGGGTGGACAGGCAAGGAACAGATGCAGAGGGCTGAGAGTACAGAGGGGGTTCATCTGCAGGATCAAAAGGGGTTTCAGAGGAAGGGGTTTTGGAGAAAGGAGAGAGCTGGGGAGGGTTTTCATTAAGAAGAAGGATTTCGTGAGGGTTGCAAGCTTGACGTGGGGAGGGTTGGGATTTAAGGTAGAAGAAAGACTGAGTATAGGGAACCTCTTGCTATTTGCCATTCCTGGTGATAAAGGTGTCAAGGTCCCTGAGAATTTGAAAGTCAAAAGTGCTGTTTTTGGACCATCGCCTGTCATTATCTAATTTGTACTGGGGTCAGGCTGTGTTGCAATAAAAAACTAAACGTTTTGGCTTTAGGTCTCCCTGTAAGCTAAGTTTGGCAAGGTTGTGAAGGAGACACCCCAGTGGGGAGGACGTAGGAATGTGAGATTGTTTGGCACCATGTAGACTGGTAAGAGGAAGCCAAGGGTGCCTGTTTTTGTTCTAGGCCTCCACAGACAAAAGACAGAGACCCAGAATCCTCTTTACAAAGAGAAGGGTAAAGCTGAGGAGACTGGGGGTCCCCAAGATTTCTTCCAACTTAGTCCCACTGGGCCTCTGAGCACTGGAACGGCAGACCTGACTTTCCCAGGTACTGCAAGAAAGTCAGGGAAGGCAAATCTTATCAGTTGGCTGGATTAGTGTCTGATGTTGGGTGTTCTGGTTAGAATTGGCAGAGGGTCACCCAGACTGGAGCCATGTGAAGGAGAGAGAGAGAGAGAGAAGAGGGAGGAACAGGGGACAAGGGCTAGAGAGCGAAGTACCTGTTGCAGGTGGTTAGAGGTGGATTCCTGAGACCTGAGGGTTTTGAGAACCCACCAGAGAGTAGCCCCAGCCCAAGCCTCACAGTCCCCTTCAGATTAGTTGTCCTCCTCATGCAAATTGCTTGAAAAGTGAAGAGAGAGAAAAGACAAGGCAGGTGGCCAGAGATCCTCAGGATCCAGGAGTTATCCTGGGATGAGCTGCCATTGCCCAGTGCTTCCTAGGTTGCAAGAGAGCCTCTGCTCCCAACACCCATTCCAGGTTTTGACACCAAATGTAAGGATTGAAAAAAGAAGACAGAAACATGAAAAGCAGCTCAACAGTCAAAGACAGGTTTATTTTGGAGAATAAACCTGAGAGGGGATTCTGGCTGGTTTAGGTCAAGAGCCTTCTCTCTTATAGACTAAGGGTATTTAAGGGTTTAGGAAGGGAGAGCTTATCACAGGTTTGGAATGTTTCTGGGTGGAGGAGAGTTTTATTGTGGGGTTAGGATGTTTCTGGTCAGAGGGGGGTTTATCTCAGGGCTGGCATGTTGCTGGTCAGAGGGGAGGTTATCTCGGGGTTGCAATGTTTCTGGTTGGAGGTGTCATTTGTGGTTTATGGTCATGCTGACATTAGCCATCAGGCTGATGTTTTGGGGGCTGGATTTAGGTGGTTTTTAATCAAGGGGAACTTAAAATGGTAGTGTTTGTCCAAGATGGTGATGCTCCTGCTCTGTCAACAACCACTGGACAAATGCTTCCCACAAACCTCATAAGATCAGGAGTTTGTTTTCCTTAAGGATATTATGCCTGATGAATATAGTTTTCCTTTAATAAGTAAGTCATAAATATTTATCCTTTTAATTTCAGATATTGAGAGGTAGACGTCTCCTCTTACAGAGGCAGATAAAAATAAGCAAAGATGTCATTAGATACATGTGCAAAGGGCATGAGACAACAATCCACAAAGGAGGAAATGCAAATGTCTTGAAAAATGAGGAAATGTTCAATCTTTCAAGTAATCATATAAATGCAGATTGAAATATTTAGATACATTTTTCTTTTTAAAAAAAGATTAATGCTGGTAAGGGTTTACTGAAATAAATGATACCAACTTAAAGCCTTGAAAAAATATTTTATCTCAGTAGTTTTATTTTTATCCCTTCACTCATGAGAGAGAGAAAAATAAATAAGGAGAAAGAAAGAGAGAAGAGGAGTGAGAGGGGAAGAGGAAGGCAGAGACGGGACAAAAGAATAAAAAAGAAGAAGGAAAAAGCCATTTGAACAAAATTTGGCTATGTTAAAAATAAAGTCAGATCAGGTATAGAACAAGATCCTGGAGATGTCAAACCAAGTGGTAAGAAATCCATTTTACAGGAGTTACAGCAGTTTATACAGCATAAAGGAGGAATATGTTGACCTGTGTCAGGATTGGCTGTTATACATTAATATTTCTGTGAGTTCAAGCTGATTTGTCTAGAGCTGATTGATTTAATTTTACTGATTCATGCTGATAAGAATGTAAAACTTATGTTTTATGTTTTATGATTAGAGCTAGCCTTTGGGGGAAATAGGGATGACTTAAAGTTTGGTTACTTGGTTATGGGTGATTGGCCTTGGGGTGTATCTTATCAATGGCCTCCATTCTTATTTTTCTTTGACAATCATGCTAATGAGAGATAATAAAAAAAATGAAAGAGCCCTTTTGGCTGTCTGAGTAGCACCATAGTGGCTGGCGAGAACAAGCACCAAAGGTGGCAGAAAGGGAGCCAAGAAGAAAGTGGTTGATCCATTTCCTAAGGAAGATTAGTGTGATGTAAAAGCATCTGCTATATTCAATATAAGAAATATTGGGGGCTGGGGATGGTGGCTCACACCTGTAATCCCAGCACTTTGGGAGGCCAAGGCGGGCGGATCACAAGGTCAGGAGTTTGAGGCAAGCCTGACCAACGTGGTGAAACCCCGTCTCTACTGAAAATACAAAAATTAGTCAAGCGTGGTGGCACACGCCTGTAATCCCAGCTACTCAAGAGGCTGAGGCAGGATAATCACTTGAACCCAGGAGGCAGAGGTTGCAGTGAGCCAAGATCGCACCATTGTACTCCAGCCTGGGCAACAGGTGAGACTCTGTCTCAAAAAAAAAAAAAAAACTAGCTGGGTGTGGTGGTGGGCGCCTGTAGTCCCAGCTACTCGGGAGGTTAAGGCAGAAGAATAGCTTGAACCCAGGAGGTGGAGGCTGCAGTGAGCCAAGATCGTGCCACTGCACTCCAGCCTGGGTGACAGAGTGAGACTCCGTCTCAAAAAGAAGAAATATTGGAAAGATGCTAGTCACCAGGACCCAAGGAACCAAAATTGCATCAGATGGTCTCAAGGGTTGTGTGTTTGAAGTGAGTCTTGCTGATTTGCCAAATGATGAAGTTAACATTTAGAAAATTCAAGCTGATTACTGAAGATTTCTAGGGCAAAAACTGCTGAACTAACTTTCATGGCATGAATCTTACCCATGACAAAATGTATTCCATGGTGAAAAAATGGCAGACCATGATTGAAGCTCATGTTGATGTCAAGACTTCCAGTGGTTACTTACTTCGTCTGTTCTGTGTTGGTTTTACTAAAAAATGCAACATTCAGATATGGAAGACCTCTTATGCTCAGCGCCAACAGGTCCACCAGATCTGGAAGAAGATGATGGAAATCATAACCTGAGAGGTGCAGACAAAATGACTTGAAAGAAGTGGTCAATAAAGTGATTCCAAACAGCACTGGAAAAGTCGTAGAAAAGGCTTGCCAGTCTATTTATGCTCTTCATGATGTCTTCATTAGAAAAGTAAAAATGCAGAAGCAGCCCAAGTTTAAATTAGGAAAACTCATGGAACTTCAAGGTGAAGTTAGTTCTGGAAAAGCCCCTGGGAACAAAACAGGTGGTAAAGTTGAACGAGCTGATGGCTATGAGTTGTCAGTCCAAGAATCTATTTAAAGTTTAGACTTTTAATAGAGACAAAGAAAAAGTCCTATTTGTGGGGGTTGGGGGGTGGGTGGGGAAAGAATAAAAGAGACAATTCAGGTAAGAAATTGAAGAAGTCTAATAAACATTTTAAAAAAACGCACCTCAATAGTTATCAGATGTGAATTACAATAACATATACCACCATGTTTTAATGATTGAATTATAAAGTAATAAGGGTGCAGTAACTGTCTTACGTTCTTCTCTCACTTACTGCTGTCATAGTGGCCCTGTGTGTTTCTAACAATGCGATTTGTCTTGAACTATATTGTTTTCTGTATGCTGGTTTTTTTTTTTCTTTGGTTTGGCATGTCTTTTCCATATACTTACTTCTTTTTTTGTTTGTTTTTCTTTCAGACAGCTTCTCTCATTGTCCCCCCGGGCTCCCGGATTCACGAGATTCTCCTGCCTCAGCCTCCTGAGTGGCTTTTTACAGGCACACACCACTACACCTTGCTAATTTTTTGTATTTTTAGTAGAGATGGGATTTCATTATGTTGGCCAGACTGGTCTTGAACTCCTGACCTTGTGATCCGCCCACCTTGGCCTCCCAAAGTGCTAGGATTGCAGGGGTGAGCCACCACGCCCAGCCTGCTTACTTTCTATTCTATTTTTTTGTTTTTCCCTGAGACGGAGTCTTGCTCTGTCACCCAGGCTGGAGTGCAGTGGCACGATCTTGGCTCACTACAACTTCTTCCTCCTGGGTTCAAGTGATTCTTCTGCCTCAGCCTCCCGTGTAGCTGGGATTAAAGGCGCCTGCCACCATAACTGGCTAATTTTTTGTATTTCTGGTAGAGATGGGGATTCACCATGTTGGCCAGGCTGGTCTCAAACTCCTGACCTCAGGTGATCTGCCTGCCTCACCCTCCCAAAGTGCTGGGATTACAGGTGTGAGCCACTGTGCCCAGCCCTATTCTATTATTTTTTGGCTATTATTTATTTTCAACCTTCCTAAGGTTGAAAGACTAAGACAACTAATACCTAAGTGGAGGTCTGAGACTGCTAAAGTCTTTCAAGTAGCCTGTAAAATGCATTTAAAATGTTCAATCTATCTTTGTTTTTACTGCTGTAAACTGATCCTTTGTGTCCCCTGCCAAGTTCATAGATTGAAATCTTAAACCCCAAGGTGGTGGTATTATGAGATAATTCGGTCATGGGGGTGAAGCCCTCATGATGGGATTAAAGGCCTTGTAAGAAGAGATACAGCGACTTTCTCTTCAGCCCTCCTCCCTCCATCATGTGAGGACACAGAAAGAGGATGGCCACCCACAAAGCTAGGAAGAAGGCCCTAACCAAGCAGGCAATCATGCTGATACCCTGATCTCGAACACCTACGCTCAGTTAGGTGTAGTGACTCATGCCTGAAATACCAGCTTTAGGAGGCCAAGGCAAGAGAATCACTTGAGGCTAAGAGTTTGAGTCCAGCCTGGGCTATAGTGAAACCCCGTCTCCACAAAAAAAGTTTTAAGACTCAGTGCGGTAGCTCACACCTGTAATCCCAGCACTTTGGGAGGCTGAGGTAGGCGGATCATGAGGTCAGGAATTAGAGACCAGCCTGGTCAATATGGTGAAACTCTGTCTCTACTAAAAATACAAAAATTAGCCTGGAGTGATGGCATGTATCTATAGTCCCATCTACTTGGGAGGCTGAGGCAGGAGAATCTCTTGAACCCAGGAGGTGGAGGTCTCAGTGAGCCAAGATCTTGCAGCTGCACTCCAGCCTGGGTGACAGAGCAAGACTCTGTCTCAAAAAAAAAAAAAAAAAAAAAAAAGGTTTTAAAATTAGCTGGTTGCAGTGGTGTGTGCCTGTAGTCCCAGCTACTAGGAGGCTGAGGTGGGAGGATCACTTGAGCCCGGGAGTTCAAGGCTGCCGTGAGCTATGATCATGCCACTTGCACTCCAGCCTGGGTGACAGTAAGACCCGTTTCTAAAAAAGAAAAAGAAACAGAAAAAAAACCCAAAACGGCCAGTGTCTGTAACTGTGAGAAATAAATTTCTGTTATTTAAGTACTCTGCCTATGATATATTTGTTACAGCAGCCAAAATTGACTGAGACAACTACTAAAGCATTTAGTTTATTCACCTTTAATGAAATTAGTCTGAAAAAATCTGTTGCCCTAGTTTATAGTATCTTTCACCCCCCATTCTTATTTTCTTTGAGAGAGTCTCGTTCTATCGCCCAGCCTGGAGAGCTATCGTGTGATCTCGGCTCACTGCAACCTCTGCCTCCCTGGCTCAAGTGATCCTCCCGCCTCAGCCTCCTGAGTAGCTGGGATTACAGGCGTGTACCATCATCCCCAGCTAGTTTTTGTATTTTTAGTAAAGACGGGATTTTGCCATATTGGCCAGGCTGGTCTCAAACTCCTGTCCTCAAGTGATCTGCCAGCCTCGGCCTCTCAAAGTGCTCAGATTACAGGCATGAGCCACCATGCCTGGCCTTCCTTTTTTTTTTTTTTTTTTTTTTTTTGACTTTTTTTGGTATTAATTATATTCTTCCTTGCTAGTTTGGAAGTTAAATACGCTATTTGGGTTTGAGGTGTTTTTCTTGCTTTTTGTTTTTTGGGTTGAATTTTTTGTTGTTGTTACCCTATAAGCTGCATTGTGATTACTTAAATTAAAAAGTTAAGCTATTTCTTTATCTCCTCCAGAACACAGACCTGTCATATATTTTAACATTATCTTTTTTCTTTCAAATTTAAACATTACTAAACATTATCATTGTTTTACAGTTAATATTTTATACTTACCCAAAATCTTTTTACATGTTGTTTCTTCTTGTAGCTTCATTTAGGATCAGTTTCCTTCTAGCTAAAATATATATTTTAGATTTTCCTATAGTAAGGGTTTGCTGGCGAAAGAGTGAGTTTTATTTGTCTGAAAACAATTTTATTTTGTCTTCATTAAAAAAAATTTTAGGGCCGGGCGAGGTGGCTCACGCCTGTAATCCCAATATTTTGGGAGGCCAAGGCGGGCAGATCACGAGGTCAGGAGTTCAAGACCAGCCTGGCCAATTTGGTGAAACCCCGTCTGTACAAAAAATACAAAACTTACCCGGGCATCGTGGTGCATGCCTGTAATCCCAGCTACTCGGGAGGCTGAGGCAGGAGAATCACTTGAACCTGGGAGGTGGAGGTTGCAGTGAGCCGAGATCCAGCCACTGCATTCCAGCCTGGGTGACAAAGTGAGACTCTGTCTCAAAAAAAAAAAATTAACTGGATTTAGAATTCCAAATTTTCAGTTGCTTTTCCTTAGCACTTTGAAGATAACATTTCACTGTCTCGTAGCTTATATTGTCTTTAAGCCAGCTGTCACTAACTCTGCTTCTTGCAAGATGATCTCCTGGCCGGCATGGTAGCTCACGTCTAAAATCCCATCACTTTGGGAGGCCAAGGTGGGTGGATCACCTGAAGTCAGGAGTTCGAGACCAGCGTGGCCAATATGGTGAAACCGTGTCTCTACTAAAAATACAAAAAAAAGTAACTGGACGTGGTGGTGGGTGCCTGTAATCCCAGCTACTTGGGAGGCTGAGGCAGGGAGAATCACTGGAACCCAGTAGGCGGAGGTTGCAGTGAGCCGAGATCTGGCCATTGCATTCCAACCTGGGTGACAGAATGAGACTGTCTCAAAAAGAAAAAAAAAGATAATCTCCTTTCTCTTCTGCTCTTTTATAATCGTTCTTTGTCATTGTTCTGAAATTTCATCATTTTATGTCTGTATGTGGGTTTCTTTTCTATGTACATAGAACATACCTATGTACATAGGCTGAAACGTATGCACATAGCATACATACATGGTTTATTAACATATGTACATAGGTTATAAACATATAGACATAGGTTGTAAACATATAAACATAGACTGAAAAAAACATATACAGCAAAAACATCACAAGAAGAAACAGGCTGGGTATGATGGTTCAGGTTCGTAATCCCAACACTTTGGGAGGCTGAGGCGGGCAGATCACCTGAGGTCGGGAGCTCAAGATCAGTCTGACAAACATAGGGAAATTCCGTATCTACTAAAAATACAAAATTTAGCTGGGCGTGGTGGCAGATGCCTGTAATCCCAGCTACTCAAAAGGTTAAGGCAGGAGAATCGCTTGAACTCGGGAAGCGGAGGTTGTGGTGAACCGAGATAGCGCCACTGCACTCCAGCCTGGCGACAGAGTGAGACTCTATCTCCAAAAAAAACAAAAAGAAGAAGAAACAGACGAATTTATATTCAATCATATTGGAGGATTTGAAAATTAATAATTGACAGAAAATGTTCATCAAGTAGATCTGATATACATGATTTACCATATTTACTATGGCAGAAGCATAGAACACTGTACTAACAACTGCAAAAATCACATTCTCTTTAAGCACACATAAAATTTTTATTAGTTGAAGACAGATTGGCTGTAAATCAAATCTCAAGAAAATTGACAGAATTAAAATGCGGACACTCTCTGACTATAGGCACATGTGAGAGATATTGTAGGTTCAGTCCCAGATCATTGCAATAAAGCAAATATCACAGTAAAGTAAGTCACACAAAATTTTTTGGTTTCCTAGTACATAAAGTTATTTTTAAACTATAATGTAGTCTATTTAGTGTGCAATGGCATTATGTCTAAAAATATACCTTAGTTTTAAAATATATCTTATTTTAAAAATAGTTTATCAGTAAAAAATGCTGACACAGAGACACACAAGTGAGCACATGCTGTTGGAAAAATGGCACTGATATACTTGCTCAACACAAGGTTGCCACAAACCTTCGATTTGTAAAAAAATACAATCTAGGAAGCATGATAAAGTGAAATGCAATAAAATAAGATATGCCTATGTATAATGCTATTAAGCTACAAATAAGACAATAAAAAAATAGCTAAAAAATTTCCTTTATGTGCTACGAAATAAGAAAGACACAAATTAAACATTTTAAATGTAATAATAAGTATTATAGATGACAACCAGGCATGGTGGCTCACGCCTGTAATCCCAGCACTTTGGGAGGCCGAGGCAGGCGGATCATGAAGTCAGGAGATTGAGACCATCCCGGCTCACACGGTGAAACCCTGTTTCTACTAAAAAGACAAAAAATTAGCTGGGTGTGGTGGCGGGCACCTGTAGTCCCAGTTACTTGGGAGGCTCAGGCAGGAGAATGGCGTGAACCTGGGAGGTGGAGCTTGCAGAAGCGGAGTTTGCAGTGAGCAGAGATGGGTCTACTGCAATCCAGCCTGGGCGAAAGAGCGAGCCTCCGTCTCAATTAAAAAAAAAAAAAGTAAGCTAAGTAGTGTGTAGAAAGAAATGTATAAACTTGGCCGGGCGCAGTGGCTTACGCCTGTAATCCCAGCACTCTGGGAGGCCGAGGTGGGTGGATCACCTGAGGTCAGGAGTTCGAGACCAGCGTGGCCAACATGGCAAAACCCCATCTCTACTAAAAAATACAAAAATTAGCTGGGTGTGGTGGCAGGTGCCTGCAATCCCAGCTACTCGGGAGGCTGAGGCAGGAGAATTGCTTGAACCCGGGAGGCGGAGCTTGCAGTAAGCTGAGATCACGCCACTGCACTCCAGCCTGGGCGACAGAGTGAGACTCTGTCTCAAACAAAAACAAAAACAAACAAGAAATAAATTTATAAACTTAAAAGACATATTATTAAATAATCATTTATAATAAGTCAGAAAAACAGAAAATAAATCCAAAGTAAAAGGAACAAACCAGTTATTTTAAAAGATTACACCAAATCTGGCAAGAATGATGAACAACAAGAGAGAAATGTGAACATACATTTTACCAAATAAGTTATATGAATGGCAAAAAAAACCATGAAATGATGCTCAGCATCACTTGGTCATTGGGGAAATGTGAATTAAAACCATAAGGAAATATACTTCACACCCCCAAATACCACCTGTACCCCAATAACTTATGGAAATATAATAATAAAAAATAAAAACTATATTTCATACCCACTAAAATGACTTAAACTAAAAAGACTAACAATATCAGGTGTGGAAGAGAATTTGGAGCATCAGGAACATTGCTGGCAAGAATGAAAACGATATTCCTTAGTCCATTTTCTGATGCTATCATAGAATACCCCAGAGTGGGTAAATTATAATAAAACAAAATTTATTTATTTATTTATTTATTTATTTATTTATTTATTTATTTATTTAGAGGGGGGGTCTTACTCTGTCACCCAGGCTAGAGTGCAGTGGCTCAATCTCAGTTCACTGCAACCTCCACCTCCTGGGTTCAAGGGATTCTTCTGCCTCAGCCTCCCAAGTAGCTGGGACTACAGTCACCACCACGCCTGGCTAAATTTTGTATTTTTAGTAGAGACAGCGTTTCACCATTTGGCCAGGCTGGTCTTGAACTCCTGATCTCAAGTGATCCACCCACCTTGGTCTCCCAAAGTGTTGGGATTACCGGTGTGAGCCACCACACACAGCCAAAATGTATTTGGTAAAGTTCTGGAAACTGGGAAGTTCTTGGATTCAAGGACAAGGAGCTGCATCTTCAGGGGCCTTCTTGCTGTGTCATAACATGTGAAGGCATCACAGGATAAGAAGAGTGCAAGGCATATTAAAAGACATATTATTAAGTAATCATTTATTTTATCGCAAACCCACTCTTGAGATAACTTATTCCTTCCCACTGTAACCCCACTAATCTGTTAATTCATGAAAAGATTAATCCATTCATGAGGGCATGAGGGCTGTCTCTTAAAATTCTCACCTCTTTTTTTTTTTTTTTAGAGTCAAGGTCTTGCTCTGTTACCCAGGCTGGGGTGCAGTGGCATAGATCATGGCTCACTGCAGCCTTGACCTCCTGAGTTCAAGGTATTCTCCCACCTCAGCCTCCTAAGTAGCTAGGACCACAGGTGTGTATCACCATGTCTGTCTAATTTTTAAATGTTTTGTACAGATGGGGTCTTACTACATTGATCAGGCTGGTCTTGAACTCCTGTCCTCAAGCAATCCTCTCACGTTGGCCTCCTAAAGTTCTGGGATTACAGACGTGAGCCACCATGCCTAGCCTGGTCCCACCTCTTAATAGAGTCACAATGGTAATTAAATTCCAACATGAGTTTTGGAGGGGACACAAACCATAGTGGTATGAATACTTTGAAAACAGTTTGGTTTCTGATTATGTGAAAGACAGAGTTACCACATGACCCAGCAATTCCGCTGTTACATAATTCCCCAAAAGAAATGAAAACATGTCCACACAAAGACTTGTATGCAACTGTTCATTGGAGTTTTTTTCATAGTATGTATCTCCCAACTGGAAACAACCAACTGGTGAATGGATAAACTGTTTTACATCCATACAATGCAAAACTACTTACCAAAAAGAGCTACTTTAGATTTTTCTGTTTGTGAGCCAAAACAAAAGAGAAACAAACAAACAAAAGACCTACCAATACACATCACAACACATATGAATCTCAAAAGCATTATGCTGACTAGAGCTGGGTGTGGTGGCTCACACTTATAATCCCAGCACTTTGGGATGCCGAGTAGGGTGGATCACTTGAGGTCAGGAGTTTGAGACCAGCCTGGCCAACATGGTGAAATACACGTTTTTATTTCACTTTACCGAAAATACAAAAATGAGCCAGGCATGGTGGTGGGCACCTGTAATCTCAGCTACTCTGGAGGCAGAGGCGCAAGAATTGCTTGAACATGGGAGGCAGAGGTTCCAGTGAGCTAAGATCACGCCAGTGCACTCCAGCCTAGGTGAAAGAGCGGGATTGTCTCAAAAAAAAAAAAAAGAAAAGAAAAAAGAAAAAAGCATTATGCTAAATACAAGGAGCCAGACACAAAAGATTATACTATATCATTCCACATTTATAAAATTTTAGAGAAGGCAAATACTGCATATAGTGATAAGAAAACAGACTGAGGGTTAGATTAATGTGAAATATTTTGTCACATAATGCAATGGAAATAACATAAAAATAAAAAAGTCAATATCTATCATCAAGATAGATTCTAAGGAAGCTTCTACTGATATTTATAATTTATTGTCTATATCAAAGGCTATTTTATTTGTGGCTTTTTGGAGAGGCCAGTGGGGATTAGAGCTCTGCCAAATTACTCTTTTTGTGAAGCTAATTTGCAATCACATTCTTGTTATATGGAGAAAATCCTTGTTCTTGAAGAGAATTCTTGAAGGGAAGGGAAGGTTGCTGTCTTACTCTTCTTCATTTTTCCAGCAGATATCTAATGTATATCCACTTGAAGTAAGTCTTATTTGGGCAGTAGCAATATGTGTCAAGGCACTTAACATTGTGTCAAGTGTCACAGTGCCAAGCACCATGTCAAGGCAGAGGGAAGATGATTGATGATGTATGCTGAAGAATACTGGAGTCAAAGCTTGGAGAATGAGTTGAGTGCTATGGAAACCCTGATGACAGGGACTACAGTGAGGAAGACCTAGAGCAGCGAAAGCTTTTGCAATCTGGCCAGGAAGACCACTGGATAACTAGGTATCCTGGATGTATGCAGAGGCTCTACAATGAGATTACTCAGTTTATAATTTGGATTAACCTGTCGTTTCTGTGGGCTCACCCAGGAATTTCCCTTACAGTATGATGTAGAGAAATGCCTTTGACCACTCCCCTATCTCTTTATCAATACCAGGGTCACACCTTCTACCTAGCCTCTTTCTTTCCTTCTCCCTTCTTCCTTTACTTCTTCTTCTTCTTCTTTTTTTTTTTTTTTTTTTTTTTTTTTTTTTTTTTTTTTTGTTGAGACTGAGTCTTGCTGTCACCCAGGCTGGAGTGCAGTGGTACCATCAAGGCTCACTGCAACCTCTGACTCCTCGGTTCATGTGTTTCTCCTGCCTCAGCCTCTCGAGTAGTTGGGACTACAGGGGTGCACTACCATGCCCGGCTAATTTTTGTATTTTTAGTAGAGATGGGGTTTCACCAGGTTACCCAGGTTGGTCTCAAACTCCTGACCTCACATGATCAACCCACCTTGGCCTTTCAAAGTGCTGGGATTACAAGGGTGAGACACCACGCCTGGCCCCTTTCTTCTTTTTTTCCTTCCTGCCTTCTTCCCTCCTTCCTTCCTTCTTTCCAGGAATTAGTGTCAGTTCAGCCTGTTTCTTTTTTATTGACTAGATCAGGGGTCAGAAAACTGACCTGCAGCCTGTTTTTGTATGACCATGGGCTAAGAATGGCTTTATATTTTCAAATAGTGGAACACAAATCCCCAACATGCCGGTCTTTTGAGTTACATCTCTCCCAATCTGGATCGGTTGCTTTCTACACCGGCTGTTTCTGATCCCGTGATTCTCCTTCACCATTACTTGGCATCTCTCCTGTTTCCTCTATCCCTTCCCTTCCCCTCCCCTCCCCTCCCCCACTCCCCTTCCCCTCTCTCTTTTGCTCCCTCCTTTCCTCCCTTCTTTCTTTCTTTCCAGGGGAATTGGCAGGGGAGCAGGAAGTCAAATCTCATGTCATCATGTGACTATTGACACTCCCTCTTCTCATGTTTCTTCTCCTTTGTAGTAGGGGCAGGGCCAGCAGCAGGAGCTACAGAGCCAGGGCAGTAGAGACAGCCACAGCCCTGTGGGAGCGCACACTGGCAACTTGCCAATAACCTGGGCAATGGCTCCTTTAATGTCTTTTCCGTTCAGTTCACTGATGATCTTGCTGCACTGGTTGTCATTGGCCTTGTTATCTATATTGTACAGGACCTTCTTGATGTCCTTGGTGCTGGGCAAGGGGTTGCCCTTGAGGGCTGCCAGTAGGTAGGAAGGACGACCTTCTGTGTCCCAGAGGAAAATAAAGCCACACCTTCCTCTTTTAGTTTGTTCATTTTCTTATTCCTGTGTTGCTGCTGAGAAATCCACAGCAATTCCGACTCCCCTACCACCCTTTTGTGCCACCTCCCTACCCCTTCTGGAAGCCTGAGAATCTCCTGTTTGTCCTAGATATTTTACATTTCACAATTATACACTTTGGTGCAGGACAATTTTAATCTATTATGATGGACACTTTCAATTTGCTCCTTCTATTCTGAGTGTGTTTCTTGAACTATTTCTTTCTTTTTTTTTTTTTTTTGGAGATGGAGTCTCGCCTTGTTGCCCAGGCTGGAGTCCCGTGGCACAGTCTCAGCTCACTGCAGCCTCCACCTCCTAGGTTCAAGCAATTCTTCTGCCTCAGCCTCCCAAGTAGCTGGGACTACAGGTGCATGCCACCACACCCAGCTAATTTTTTGTATTTTAGTAGAGGTGGGTTTTCACTGTGTTGCCCAGGCTGCTCTTGAACTCCTGAGCTCAGGCAATCCACCCGCCTCAGCCTCCCAAAGTGCTAGGATTTCAGGCATGAGCCACCACGCCCGACCTGAACTATTTCATTGTTGATTTCTTCCCCTCTGTTTCACTCTTCCTGGAAATTCTATTATTTGGCTGCTGAACTTCATAGATTTCATGAATTTTCTTACCTTTTTTCTCTCATTTCCTATCTCCTTGTCTTTTTGCCACGCTTTCTGTGTAACTTCCTCAATTTTATTTCAATTCTTCATTAAAATGTTCATTTCTTATGTCTTCAACTTCTAAAATTTCTTCTTTGTTCTGTGAATGTTCCTCTTTTTACAAAATAACACCTTGTTCTTGTTTTAAGAATGCAGTATCTTTTCTTATCTTTCTCAAGACTGAGAAATGGAAAACTACAGAAACCACAACTTGAAAAACAGCACAGAAACCACAATTTGCAAAACAGATAAACTACTTCAGCAACAGCTCAGCTTGGACCCAGGTGTTCAGGAAACATAAAACCACAGACTTTTTCGCAGACACCCTTGCCTAGCCTATCAACACAGTCAGTGACTCAGCTTTGCAACTTCTGACCAATTCTTTCCTGCCCTAACGCTACCCTTCCTTCCTGCCCCTCCCCCCACTCTTGTTATCCCCGCCCTAAAAGCATCCTTTGGCTAACTCCTCCCCCATGAAACTTCATAAAATTCAAATGCTAAAGCTACTCGGCGTCCATTTGACTGACTTCATTTGCTCACTGTTTCCCTTGCCTGGCACGTTTCTAATAAACTAAGCTTGCTCTTTATTGTTATTCATTTGTTGTGTTTTAACCATAACAGATTTCTTTGCTGCTCTTTTATGAGAAGCTTTTTTTTTTTTGAGACAGAGTCTCACTCCGATGGGATTTCACCATGTTGGCCAGGCTGATCTCAAACTCCTGACCTCAAGTGATCTGCCCACCTCCGCCTCCCAAAGTGCTGGGATTACCGGTGTAAGCCACCAGGCCTGGTCTTTTATTTATTTATTTTTCTGAGATGGAGGCTCGCTCTGTTGCCCAGGCTGGAGTGCAGTGGCGCCATCTCGGCTCATTGCAACCTTCACCTCCCAGGTTCAAGCGATTCTCCTGCCTCAGGCTCCTGAGTAGCTGGGACTACAGGCATGCACAACCACACCCAGCTAATTTTTGTATTTTTAGTAGAGACAGAGTTTCACCACGTTAGACAGGATGGTCTCAATCTCTTGACCTCGTGATCTGCCTGCCTCGGCCTCCCAACATGGTGGAATTAGAGGAGTGAGCCACCACGCCCAGCCCACACCTGGTCTTTTATGAGAAGCTTTCACTGAACATGAATTAGTTTTCTTTCATCCATATAGTATTCTGTTTCTCCAATGTGCCTTATCTGCTGTGTGCTCTTTGTCTTGCATGATAGAGGCTTACTTTAGAGTTCTGGAAATTTTTGGTTTCTTACGATGAAGAGTGAAGGACTAAAGCTAATTGGAAGTTTGGAGTATATGCAGAGCTCTTGCATTTCTGAGTTTACTTTAGGGCCATTTATTTGTTGGGTAATCTTAAATATCAGTTTGTCTTCTTTCCTCTTGGGCTGCTTAGATTCCTGAGAGAAAGGCGTGACAATCTCCTGCCTAGAGGGTAAAGATCTGGCTGACATGGTTTGGGCACTAAATGATTGATGAAGGCTGTGGGGCAGGAGTGGGGGGCTTAGCAATCAGCGAGCATGTGATTGTGTAAACCTCCATTTTTGTTTGGTACCAAAGCCCTCACCTGTACTTGATGTTTCCCAGTCCACAGACTCCAACTGCTGCTGAAACTAGAGAGAAACAGTCATCCAACAGCATGAGAGCGGGTAGAAGACCTGTATCTGTTCGTGATTCTACGATATAATCATTTCTGTTTTCAATTTTTCTCTACTGTTGCCACATAATTCAGCTTTCTCAGTTCTTTTGAGTTAGTCTGCAATCATCTCTTTGCTTTTTAGCTTTCAAAGGTTTATCATTGGCCAGGTGTGGTGGCTCATGCCTGTAATTGCAGCATTTGGGAGGCTGAGGCGGGCAGATCACCTGAGGTCAGGAGTTTGAGACCAGCCTGGACAACATGGTGAAACCCCGTCTCTACAAAAAATACAATAATTAGCCGTGTGTGGTGGCATGTGCCTGTAGTCCCAGTTACTTGGGAGGATAAGGCAGGAGAATGGCTTGAACCCAGGAGGTAGAGGTTGCAGTGAGCCAAGATTGTGCCACTGCAATTCAGCCTGGTGACAGAGTGAGACTACATCTCAAAAAAAAAAAAAAAAAAGAGAGAGAGAAATGTGAGGACTGGAGATCTGGGAGGATCCAGGGGCAGAATTATATGGTTTGGCCGTGTCCCCACCCAAATCTCATCTTGAATTTTAATTCCCATAGTCTCCACATGTTTTGTAAGGGACCCGGTGGGATATAATTGAATCATGGTGGCAGTTTCCCCCATGCTATTGTTGTGATAGTAAGTTCTCATGAGATCTGATAGTTTTATAAGGAGATTGCCGCTTACGCTTGACTCTCATTCTTCTTCCTGTCGCCCTGTGAAGAAGAACGTGTTTGGTTCCCTTTCCACCATGATCATCAGTTTCCTAAGGCCCCCTCAGCCATGCTAAACTGTGAGTCGATTAAACTTCTTCCCTTTATAAATTACCCAGTCTTGCCGTGTGCGGTGGCTCACGCCTGTAATCCCATCACTTTGGGAGACCAAGGCGGGCGGATCACGAGGTCAGGAGATCGATACCATCCTGGCTAACATGGTGAAACCCCATCTCTACTAAAAAAAATACAAAAATTAGCCGGGCGTGGTGGCGGGCGCCTCTAGTCCCAGCTACTCAGGAGACTGAGGCAGGAGAATGGCGTGAACCCAGGAGGCAAAACTTGCAGTGAACAGAGACTGTGCGCCACCGCACTCCAGCCTGGGTGACAGAGCAAGACTCCGTCTCAAAAAATAGTAATAATAAATAATAAATAAATAAATAAATAAATAAATTACCCAGTCTTGGATGTGTTCTTAAAGTAGTATGAGAAATGACTAATACAAGCTCCTATTTCAATAAGTCATAAAAAGCAGTAAAAGGGCCAGAGTCAAGCATGGTGGCTCATGCCTGTAATCCCAGCACTTTGGGAGGCTGAGGTAGGCAGATCACCTGAGGTCAGGAGTTCAAGACCAGCCTGGGCAACATGGCGAAATACCATCTCTACTGAAAATACAAAAAATTAACCAAGTGTGGTGGCAGGCATCTGTAGTCCCAGCTACCTGGGAGGCTGAGGCAGGAGAATTGCTTGAACCCAGGAGGCAGAGGTTGCAGTGAGCTGAGATCATGCCACTGAACTCCAGCCTGGGTGACAGAGCAAGATTCTGTCTCAAAACAAAACAAAAAATGGGTCAGGCACAATGGCTCACGCCAGTAATCTCGACACTTCGTGAGGCTGAGGTGGGAGACTCACTTGAGCCCCAGAATTTGAGACCAGCCTGGGCAACATAGTGAGACCCCATCTCTATTTATATAATCAAAGAAGAAAAAGAAAAAAAGGCAATATTCCTTTAATAGTGTGAGTGTCTCAATGACAAGAAATCAGGTATTTCTATTCCCCTAGAGTTGTTTCTTTTCTTTTTCTTTTTTCCTCTCCCTCTGTTGCCCAGGCTGGAGTGCAGTGGCTCGATCTCTGCTCACTGCAACCTCTGCCTCCTGGGTTCAAGCGATTCTCCTGTCTCAGCCTCCTGAGTAGCTGGGATTACAAGTGTGCGCCACCATGCCTGGCTAATTTTTTTTGTATTTTTAGTAGAGACAGGGTTTCTCCATGTTGGTCTCGAACTCCTGACCTTGTGATCTGCCCACCTCGGCCTTCCAAAGTGCTGGGATTATAGGCGTGAGCCACTGCGCCTGGCCTACAGTTGTTTCTTACTCATCTGAAGAAGGCACTTGACATGTCCTGAAGTGGACAGTTAATTTAGATATTCCGCTGGGCAACTGTTACCTTCCTAAAATCAGATGAAGTGGTGATTAAGTTCAAATTTGTTTTCCCAAATAAGCCCAAAACACACTGAATATAAGTTCTCCATTTTTGCCAGATAATATAACCAAAGAAGGAAAGATAATGTTGGTGTCCATGCTGAATTGGTTGATTTATTCTTTACTAACTATGGAATGAGTATATAATTATAGGTAAATTTACCTTTCATATAGCTTCGGGTATTAATACTCACTCTTCTTGTTTCTTACGTTTTTGTTTTTTCCCAAAATCTTAGATGATTCCTCAGGTGAATTTGTGTAGTTCTCCTCCACTAGTATGTTTCTGGCACAGTTGTTGATATGTTGAAAGGGATCTGGTCCTAACAAAATCTCTTTGTACTAGCCCGACATGATTACCATGACATTCCTCACATTTCAGATCTCCATCAGATGATGATATCTACCAGATGCTGTCTCCCCATTATCACAGCCCTGCAAGAAGGTCTGTTTATCTTTGCAATATATCTGTAGGCATAGGTGTTGGGGATGACATGAGCTATTTTCTTGTCTCATGGTTATTTGGCAAGAACTATTCTCACCTGTTTCGGACAAACTACAGGAGCCAAGTGTATCTGAAAAGTACTTATTTGGCCTGTAATAGGAATGTCATCTTAAATAAGTTCCTAGCCCAATAAGCCATACAAAGCAATCGGAGGCAGGCCGGGTGCGGTGGCTCACGCCTGTAATCCCAGCCCTTTGAGAGGCCAAAGTGAGTGGATTGCCTGAGGTCAGGAGTTCGAGACCAGCCTGACCGACATGGTGAACCTTCGTCTCTACTAAAAATACAAAAATTAGCCGGGTGTGGTGGCAGGCGCCTGTAATTCCAGCTACTTGGGAGGCTGAGGTAGGAGAATTGGTTGAACCCAGAAGGCAGAGGTTGCAGTGAGCCGAGACAGGGTCTTGGCACTCCATCCAGCCTGGACGACAAGAGCGAAATAACATCTCAAAAAAAAAAAAAAAAAAAAAAAAGAAAAGCGATTGGAGGTAATTCTTTTATTTCTCTTCAACTTTCACTGATATCAAAATCCAATACTTTAACCAGATTTTCTGGCTGACAGGCTAAATGAGATCATCTTCACATTCAACATCTTTCTCTTCAGTTTCCTTCTTTTTTAAAAAAATAAAAGTGTTTTTTTGTAGGTTGTGGGGAGGGGTGTTTGGCTATGTTGCCCAGGCTGGTCTTGAATTCCAGCCTCAAGTGATCCTCTTGCCTTGGCCTCCCAAAGTGCTAGGATTACAGGAGTGAACCACTGCCTGGCCCAGTTTTCTTCTTTACATCTGGTCTTGGTTCTGTCATTTAAGATTTTCAAATTAGAGCATCTCTTCTTTTTTTTTTGAGATGGAGTCTTGCTCCATCACCCAGGCTGGAGTGCAGTGGTGCGATCTCGGCTCACTGCAACCTCTGCCTCCCAGGTTCAAGCAATTCTCCTGACTCAGCCTCCCGAGTAGCTGGGACCACAGGCGCCCACCACCATGCCCTTCTAATTTTTTGTATTTTTAGTAGAGATTGGGTTTCACTGTGTTATCCAGGATGGTCTAGATCTCCTGACCTTGTGATCCGCCCGCCTTGGCCTCCCAAAGTGCTGGGATTACAGGCATGAGCCACTGTGCCCAGTCAAACATCTCTTATTTTCTCCACCCACAGGTAAAGAATATTTCCACCAATATTCCTAATTGTGTTTTCTCAAGGCAATTTGATAAATCTGCACATTCTTGTCCTTTAAGCCAAGGGGCTTACCTATTAATAAGTAGGTGGAGCTGTACCTGGATATTAATTCAGTAGCATCACCTACGAGCAAAGTGTCCATTTGGGGTGATCAATATCATCGCTAATTCTAATACAAAATGTTTTGGCATAGTCATCAATGACATGTAATTCCTCAGAATAAGTGGCTGTCATTGCTTCAGTCTCTTCATTCTGCCTCTGGTAGCTCCCTGTGCTCCCTTCAGCCATGTGGCCCCTAGAGCAGCCCTGCGGCTGGTGCTGACGTCCAGAAGCTCTGGGTGGAATTTTTATTTTCCAAATATTTTTTATCTGTGGTTGGTTGAATCCCCAGATTCAGTGTGTGTGTGTGTGTGTGTGTGTGTGTGTGTGTGTGTGTGTGTGTACATGTTGAATGTTGGTGTTAGTTTATACTTTATGTTCATTTTTGAAAACTATCTTTTTTTAAGACAGGATCTTGCGGCGTTGCCCGGGTTGGAGTGCAGTGGTACTGATTGAGATACTCACTGCAATCTCAAATTCACGGGCTCAAGTGCTCCTCCTGCCTGCCTCAACCTCCCAAGTAGCTGAGAATACAAGTGCCTGCCACCACACGCAGCTAACTTTAAAATTTTTTGTAGCAGTTGGGTCTCACTATATCGCCCAGGCTGGTCTTGAACTCCTGGCCTCAAGTGATCCTCCCACCTCAGGCTCCCAAAGTGCTGAGATTGCAAGCATGAGCCACCACATCCAGTCTGAAATTTGGTATTTTCATTGTATTAGTCCATTCTTGCACTGTTTTAAAGAAATACCTGAAACTGGGTAATTTTTTTTTTTTTTTTTTTTTTTTTTTTTTTTTGAGACAGAGTTTTGCTCTCATTGACCAGGCTGGAGTGCAATGGCATGATCTTGGCTCACTGCAGTCTCTGCCTCTAGGGTTCAAACAATTCTCCCACCTTAGCATCCCAAGTAGCTGGGGTTACAGGCATGTGCCAGTATGCCCAGTTAATTTTGTATTTTTAGTAGAGACAGGGTTTTTCCATGTTGGTCAGGCTGGCCTCGAACTCCTGACCTCAGGTGATGCACCCACCTCAGCCTCCCAAAGTTCTGGAATTACAGGTGTGCACCACTGGAAACTGGGTAATTTATAAATAAAAGAGTAATTGGCTCACGTTTCCACAGGCTGTACAGGAAGCATGCTGGGGAGGCCTCAGGAAACTTTCAATCATAGTGAAAGGCAAAAGAGAAGCAGGCACGTCTTACAGGGCCGGAGCACGAGGAATAGAGAGAGCAGAGAGGTGCTACATACTTTTAAACGACCAGATCTCCTGATAATTCACTCACTATCATGAGAACAGCACCAAACGGGAAATCTGCACCCAGGATCCAATCATTTCCCACCAGACCCTGCCTCCAACATTGGGGATTACAATTTGTCATGAGATTTAGGTAGGGACACAGACCCAACCATATCATTCATTATGACTCAATTTAAATATTTCTTAAAATTAAAAAACATTTTTTTTTGTCTTGCAGTGGCAAATATTTCTTAATTTTTCTCATGACATCTGCTTGGTCCCAGGAGTTACTTAATGGTGCACTTTTAAGTTTCCAAGTAAATTTTAAGTAATCTTTTTTTTTTTTTTTGAGACAGAGCTTTGCTCTTGTTGCCCAGGCTGGAGTGCAGTGGCGCGATCTTCCCTCACTGCAACCTCCACCTTCTGATTTCAAGAGATTCTCCTGCCTCAGCCTCCCGAGTAGCTGGGATTACAGATGCCTACCACCACGCTTGGCTAATTTTTGTATTTTTAGTAGAGACAGGGTTTTACCATGTTGGCCAGGCTGGTCTCATACTCCTGACCTTGTGATCCACCCGCCTCAGCCTCCCAAAGTGCTGGGATTACAGGCACGAGTCACCACGCCCAGCCAATTTTAAGTAATCTTTAACTTTAAAATTTTAATTGCCAGAAGGTCACAGAGACTGTGGCCAATAGAATATTCTGATTAGTAGATATTTTTTCCCTCCATTCTAACTCTAATGCCCTTTCCTCGAGCTAAAGCTTTTCTTCTTAACTCTGTCTTCCTCTAGAGTAAGGAAGACATTTTTGGGAGGTTATTTTCCTCTGACCCCTGGCCACTAGTCCAACTAGTGCAACACATACCTGAATCTTAGAGTAAGTGGAGCATAGGATTAAACTGCAACTCATGCCACACATGTCATTTTTAGCCCTCTCCATGGTGCATTGCACGTAGGACTAGTAGATAGCATTTCTTGAAGGCTCACCATGTGCTGGACATTGTACTAAAAATATTGTATACAGTATCTCATTTAATCATCACAACACCTTTGTTTTCTTCCATTTGTGCATGAGGAAATGGAGGGAATGAGAAACTGAGTAACTTTCCCCAAGCTTAAGGTGATAATACCAAGAGAAGTGCCCAGTGTTTGTCTGACCACAGAGCCCACGCTATCTGAGCACTCACAGGAGATGTGCTGAAAAAATCTTATTTTGTCATTTGCTGAAATAAGATTTGTTCAGCAAATGAACACATTCAGGGAATCTGTTCAGTAGTTCACGGCCAAAATGGAATTTGTTGCCACTGGGTTATGCATCCACATAATCCTCTGTTATCATTTTATATACTACACTTAACACTTGCTGAAAATCCTCAGGAATTTGGAATTGTCTTCCTTTCAGACTATTTTCAAGCTGTCTCTGAAACAAGAATGTGAAGAAATGCAAGGCTGGTAAATTATTAAAGTTGCTACCTATCTCTTAATGTTTTCGTGTTCCATGTCTTTCTGAGAAACCAATAGACATACCTAACCACATCCTTGTTCTTAAGGCTTCCTGTTAATGCTGTTAAAGCTCAGGAAATGTTGATCTTTCTAAATTACTTAAGATAATTTGCAATCTTCCTCAAAAATCACTTTTGTTGCTTCATCTTGTTGCATAACTCTGCTTTATCCTCATGATAGATCCCATTTTCCACAATTAATTACATATATATTTTAAATTTATATTGTATATTTATGTTCATACAAAAATGAAATAAATTGAATACATATGGAGTACACTTTATTTATTTATTTATTTATTTATTTATTTATTTATTCATTATTTATTTATTGTGAGAGGGAGTCTTGCTCTGTCACCCAGGCTGGAGTTCAGTGTCACAATCTCGGCTCACTGTAACCTCCGCCTCCTGGATTCAAGCGATTTTCCCACTTCGGCCTCCTAAGCAGATGGGATTACAGGTGCACACCACCACGCCTGGCTAATTTTTGTATTTTTAGTAGAGACAGGTTTTCGCCATGTTGGCCAGGCTGGTCTTGAACTCCTGACCTCAGGTGATCCACCTGCCTCAGCCTCCCAAAGTGCTAGGATTACAGGCGTGAGCCATTGCACCCGGACTTATTCAAGTTTTGTGTGGTTTCTCTTTTTTGGAGTTTTCTTCTTGAATTCAATGACAAAAAGGAATGTTTGAAATTATCTTTTGATTTTAAATATCTACTGCTTCTACTTTAAAATGAAAGAAACACAATATGTACAAGTTAAAACAATAGAGCTGTTGATAATCATTTACTTTTTTATTGTGACAAAATATATATTACATAAAATATATCATTTTAACCTTTTTTTTTTTTGAGACAGAGTCTTGCTCTGTCGCCCACACTGGAGTGCAGTGGTGTGATCTTAGCTCATTGCAAGCTCTGCTTCCCGGGTTTACACCATTCTTCTGCCTCAGCCTCCCAAATAGCTGGGACTACAGGTGCCTGCCACCGCACCTGGCTACTTTTTTTGTATTTTTAATAGAGACGGGGTTTCACCGTGTTATCCAGGATGGTCTCAATCTCCTGACCCCGTGATCCACCCGCCTTGGCCTCCCAAAGTGCTGGGATTACAGGTGTGAGCCACCGCGCCCGGCCTTTTTTAACCATTTTTAAGTGTAACATTCAGTCGCATTACGTACACTCACTGTTGCACAACCGTCACCACTGAACTCCCCCCAGATTGCAGAATTACTTTGGGAACACTATTTCGGTGATCTGAGGATTTTCAGAGGCTTTCAGTTGAATGTTCTTAATATAATAGCCCTCCCTCACTCCATCAATCAAAGAACAGTTGCTAAATATACCTTTTCCCACCGTTCATTCTGAGACTAGAGTAATAACCACTGAATGGCTCCATCATGCCATTGGACACACTGGGAAACTGACTCTGGTCAAGGTTCCATCTATCACCTGGGTTCTGTAAACTTCTACTCTGAGTGGTGGACTATCCTGGATTTGTTTTTGTTGTTATTGTTGTGTTTGTTTCATTTAATCTTACTTTATTTTCTCCTTACTTTATTTTCTCATCTTACTTTATGTCTCCATGGATTAGCATCAGTTCAGAGCCAAAATCAATTAACCTCCCCCCAAAATACTTACCTTTCTCCGGTTTATAGTCACACTGGGAAATGGCCCTGCTTGTCTGTGGGGAATGTTTTACTGAAGATCCGCAAAACACACCTGTGGTCACTTTGCAGTGTCCTTTGGGGTTCCAAGTCTGTGAACTAGCTTAGTTCAAGAACCTGGCGAAGAGTGTGTGAATTCCCACTACAGTGACTTAAACTAGGTTTCTCCCCACTAGACCTAGAATCATTGTTTGGATATGTTAAGAAGTACTTTGGGCTGCCCTTGTATTTAATTCCTACAGTCATGACTGATTACACGATGTTACATATCCCGAGAGGTCATACCCTCTGAGCATACACACTTCATCCCTGTGGGTTACTCTGATAATTGTACTCACCTTGTGTTATGCAATTTGTGTTCCCTCAAAATCTGTAAGTTGAAACCCTAACCCCCAATGGATGGTATTAGGAAGTGGGGCCTTTGGGAAATAATTGGGTATAGATGAGCTCATGAGGGTGGAGCTCCTGCTATGGGATTTGTGTCCTTAGAGAAGAGAAAGAGAGAAGATCTCACTCTCTTTGCCATGTGAAGAGATAGCCATCTGTGAATCAGGAGGCAAGCCTTTACCACAAACCAGCCATGCTGGCACCCTAATATTAGGACTTCCAGTCTCCAGAACTTGAGCAATAAATGTTCATTGTTTAAGTACCCATCTATGGTATTCTGACTGACTAAACCCAAACTGACTAAGACACCTTGTCACTGCAAGCTAAAGATTGCCACTGGCCTCTACCACTCCTGGATCCTTTACGCCAGTTGAGATCAGGAAATTCAATTCCATGGCAACATCTTTTGCCACCATCTCCTACTGGCAAAGAACAGCTGCAACAGAGTTTTATAAGAATGCTCAAGTTTCCTTACTATTGCATCCATAATGCCTGGGTATAGGGGACGTCCTCCAGGCTCTTCCAGGGATGAGTGTGTTTCAGAGTGACAGGGCAGACTATTCATAACAGATTCATGCATCATTCTTGTTTCCCTGGGCCTTTAGACTCCTTCCTCTACTTGCATACAATGTTCATAACAGCATTTTTCATAATAGTCAAAAAGTGGAAACAACCCAACCTGTGTTCACTGGCACCATCCTGAGGCTTAGTGTTCATCTGCCCTTTATTTCAGATGAAGAGGTTTTCCTTGCACATCCATTTATTCACCCTGTTACCGAAATGCCAGGGGTTCTGTCTAGGTCCTGCTGCTTGATCACTGAGACAATGGGTATTGGCAGGGAAGAAGGCTTTAGTTGGGTGCTGCAGCTGAGGAGATGGGAGATCAGTTCTAGATCAGTCCCAAATCCATCTCCCTGACTGATTAGGGTTTGTATAACAGAAAAGAAATATAACCATTTTTGGGAAAACAAGAATTAGGGAGGGGTAAAGGGGAGGAGTTGGTCAACAAGAAGCAGGTGGTTGCTTAGGCAATCATGATGGGTGAGAGGTCTGGCTCCTCATTGTCCAGATGCAGTGATCTGGTAAGTTTCAGTTCCTTGATAATATCTGGGAGGCCTGATGATTGGCTTCATGAGGAAGGAACTCAGAGTAAGACAAATGTAACTTTCTCAAGTTTTAAGACTGGGAGGGTCAGTTTTCTTTCAGTTTCTTTCTTTTATTCAAAAGAAACCACAAGTATCAGTTCTATCAGACGACTGGGCCACTTTTAACCCAAGGCATCTGAGTTCCTCCTCATCAAGGTAAGGTGACTTTAAATGTCTACAAAGGTGATATGTGGATTGTCCTCGGATTATGTGTTTGTTTACAGGGTGTGTGAAAAATTTCCCCTATCATTCCATCTTCATGATGGAAGATCTTTTTCTCCTTTCTTCTTCCTTCAAGTCTCTGTTTCCTTTCACTTTCCCCTGCAATCAAGCTGCCTGTTCTTCTGTCTTCTCCCTATTTGCAGCTGTAATTATATCTAGTCTATGTGAATTAAGGAACTGGTTTAAGAAACTGGTTTGTAAGCATGCATTTTAATCCTTTCAAGTCATAGTTAAGTTAGCAATTCTTGAACTTTTTTTCTGCAACATTGTGACCTAGGGAAAGCGGGGAAAGGAGCTTTCGGGGGATTATGAAGAGAATACAGCACAAAGGTATACATCAAATATAAGCAAATGTATACTTCAAGACCTAACCATGCCACGTCATAACAGAAACACTTTTTTCCAGGACTCTTGTTGGCATCACCCCTTAGGATCCAGATATGTTGGAGAAGATACAAATCATTCTGACTTAAAGAATCTTCAAATCAGTAAATATTTTTTGAGGATCATTGCTGTATCACGTACCATGCAAAATGCCAGGAATACAACAGTTAAACACAAAACACACATGGCTCCTGCATTTGTGGACCATGTTTTTATGAACCTCATAGTATCAGCTAGAATTGTGAAATCACTGTAGACACCATCTCTACTCTACTGCAGAGAAGAAAACTTTTGCATATATTGGAGAACTGAGCCTCTAGTCATATTTCAGTATTGTCTCCAACTCCCTTTTAACTCAAGGCCTTCTTCATTACAATTCACATCCTAGAATAAAAACTTAGACTAGTTGATAGCCTACAAGAGTTGACAAGGCAGAGATACGCAGAGAAAAGAAGGCTTGTCAGAGTTTCCAAGTTCACTACATTGTATATCTCAGATGAGAGAAAAAGCGTTTCTCTCGTGAATTAAGAAATTGCTTTGGAGATTAATGAGGACAGAATGCAGGATGTATAAGAGTGTATTCTCAAACCAAACAGCTTTTAACCTGGGAGAATAGAGAGACCCAAAGTGCTAGTCATCATAATAGTCCTTGTCTAGAGCAGAGAAAACACAGAAGAAGAAAATTTAAAAATATTCTCCCATTCCAATATTTGTATAATCTTGAGGAAAAGGTCTTTTTAAGCAAAAGACAAAATCTTTTATCCAGAGGATATAGAAGAAGAAAAAGATTTATATTTGGCTACATAAAAATTAAAAACAGCACAGTACAACGTGCAACTAAAATGTTAAAAAGCAGAGTATTCTGGGGGAAAATATTTGCAACACTTAAGATTGGCACATATATTTCTTACAAGTAATAAGTCCAACAACTTAATAGGAAAATTGGCATTCTACTGACACTAGTTTGAATTTGGGGAAAAAAATTTAAAAAATTGACAAAAGATATAAACCTACTGTTAAAAGAAAAATAAATATTAAATAGCATGCATTAAATACTAAACAAAATAAATATTAATGGTATATAAACACATGGGAAGATGTTCAACTGCATTCATAATTAAGGAAATGCAAATTAAAATAGCAGAAAACCATTTTAACTTAGATGGATAAATCTCCATGGTGCTGGGGAATTTGCTGGAAAATAGACATACTTGGAACTATAAATCTTTGTAGCTGCATTGGTGGGCAATTTGGCATTTTTTTTTTTTATACTTTAAGTTCTGGGATACATGTGCAGAATGTTCAGGTTTGTTATATAGGTATACATGTACCATGGTGGTTTGCTGCACCCATCAACCCGTCATCTAGGTTTTAAGCCCTGCATGCATTAGCTATTTGTCCTAATGCTCTCCTTCCCCTGGACCCCCACCCCACGACAGGCCCCAGTGTGTGATGTTCCCCTCTGTGTGTCTTTGTGTTCTCATTGTTCAGCTCCCACTTATGAGTGAGAATATGCAGTGTTTAGTTTTCTGTTCCTGTGTTAGTTTGCTGAGGATGGTTTCCAGCTTCATCCATGTCCCTGCAAAGGACATGAACTCATTCTTTTTTATGGCTGCATAGTATTTCAAAACATAAAACACAATATTCTTTACATCAGTCATTGCTTGTTTGCTTTCCGACCCATTCCCTACCCTTCTGCTCCGCTCTGTCCCACAGGGGCTGAGCCCTGCAAACTACAGTTCCTAGGCCCCTTTGCCACCTGGTTTTCGTTTAGAATCAGCCAATGGAAAGTCCTGGCAGGAGACTGAAGGGTGAATAATTGAATGGGAGATCCAGCATATTTCTTTCCCCTTTCTGCATCCGGGGGCCTTCCAAGCAGTGGCTGCATCTGTCTCATACATGACACCAGGCACGACAGTCCTTCCCACCCAGCTTCTAGCCTCTGGTCACACCAGCTCCTCAATTTGTCCCTCTAGTGGTTTTATGTCATTGCTGATCTTTTTTTTTATATTTGAGTGGGGGACACAGTTTCACTCTTGTTGCCCAGGCCTAGAGTGCAATGCCGTGATCTTGGCTCACCACAACCTCCATGTACTGGGTTCAAGCGATTCTCTTGCCTCAGCCTCCTGAATAGCTGGGATTACAAGCATGCACCACCATGCCCGGCTAATTTTGTATTTTTAGTAGAGACAGGGTTTCTCCATGTTGGTCAGGCTGGTCATGAACTCCTGATCTCAGATGATCCTCCTGCCTCGGCCTCCCAAAGTGCTGGGATTACAGGCGTGAGCCACTGCACCTGGCCTAATTTTATTTTTTGTAGAGATGAGGTCTCACTTTGTTGCCTAGGCTGGCCTCGAACTTCTAGCCTCAAGCGATCCTCCCGTTTTACCTTCCCAAAGTGTGGGGATTACAGGTGTGAGCCACCTCACCCGGTCCAACCATTTTTTATTTATAATAATTTTTCCTTCATTCTTAGCTATGTGAGCATCTGCATGCAAACGCCTCAGCACAAGGATACTCAGTGAAGCATTGTTTTTAAGGGCACATGCATAGAAACAGTCCAGGTATCTACTGATTGGTGATTCCTACAATGGAATACTATACAGCAAATTGAAGGAATGAGGTAGATTTATATATGTGGAAAGATAGGCAAGACATTGTTAAGTGAGAAAAGCAAGATGCCAAACAGCAAGTACAGTATGAGTTTAAAAAAAAATACACACAGACTGGGTGTGGTGGCTCACGCCTGTAATCCCAGCACTTTAGGAGGCTGAGATCTGCAGATCTTGAGGTCAGATCGAGACCATCCTGGCTAACACGGTGAAACCCTGTCTCTACTAAAAACACAAAAAGTTAGCTGGGTATGGTGGCACGAGCCTGTAGTCCCAGCTACTTGCAAGGCTGAGGCAGGAGACTTGTTTGAACCTGGGAGGTGGAGGTTGCAGGGAGCCGAGATTATGCCACTGTACTACAGCCTGGGCGACAGAGCGAGACTCCATCTCAAAGAAAAAAACAACAACAGACAAAACAAAACAACACAACCGGGTGCAGTGGCTCAAATCTGTAATCCCAGCACTTTGGGAGGCCGAGGTGAGCAGATGACTTGATGCCAGTGTGTCCAGAATTGGTTCCTTCCAGTGGGTTCTTGGTCTCACTGACATCAAGAATGAAGCTGCGGACCTTCGTGGTGAGTGTTACAGTTCTTAAAGATGGCGTGTCTGGAGTTTGTTCCTTCAGATGTGTCCAGAGTTTCTTCCTTCTGGTGAGCTCGTGATCTTTTTGACTTCCAGAATGAAGCCTCAGACCTTTGCAGCGAGTGTTACAGCTCTTAAAGGTGGTGGGGACCCAAAGAGTGAGCAGCAGCAAGATTTATTGTGAAGAGAAAAGGAACAAAGCTTCCACAGCATGGAAGGTGACCTGAAGGGGTTGCTGCTGCTGGCTGGGGGTGGCCAACTTTTATTCCCTTATTTGGCCCTGCCCACATCCTGCTGATTGGTCCATTTTACAATGGTTCATTGTAAGAGTGCTGATTGGTTCATTTTACAGAGTGCTAATTGGTGTGTTTACAATCCTTTAGCTAGACAGTGAGTGCTGATTGGTGCATTTTTACAGAGTGCTGATTGGTGCGTTTACAATCCTTTAGCTAGACACAGAACACTGACTGGTGCATTTTTACAGAGTGCTGATTGGTGCATTTACAATCCTTTAGCTAGACACAGAGCACTGATTGGTGCGTTTACAATCCTCTAACTAAACAGAAAAGTTCTCCAAGTCCCCACTTGACCCAGGAAGTCCAGCTGGCTTCATCTCTCACCAGGAGTTCAAGACCATCCTGGGCAACATGACAAGACCTGGTTCCACAAAATTAAAAAAATTAGCCAGGCATGGTGGTGCATGCTTGTGGTCCTAGCTACTTGGGAGGCTGAAAGAAGAGGATTGTTTGAGTCTGGGAGGTCGAAGTTGCAGTAAGCCGTGTTCATGCCACTGTTCTCCAGCTGGGGCAACAGGGTGAGCTGGGGCAAAAAATAAATAAATAAAATAAAAAATTTAAAAACATACATGCATACATACGTGCTTTAAAAAATAGTGGCTAAAAAACACCCTGGAGATAGACAGCCTGGGATTACATCTTAGTTTCACTACTTGATAACTTGTTGGGCTATTTACTTGAGTTCTCTGTTTCTGTATCTATCCCTAGTTTCTTATCTGTAAAATAGTGATAAGAAGCCTCATAAGGTTTTTTTGACTATTACATGAGTATAATTCAGGAGTTGGCCAACTACTAGCCACAGGCCAAATCTGGCTGCTGCTTTTGTTTTGTTTGTTTAATTGAGACGGGGTCTCTCTTTGTCACCAGGCTAGAGTGCAGTGGCCAAATCTCGGCTCACTGCAACCTCTGCCTCCAGGGTTCAAGTGATTCTCCTGGCTCAGCCTCCCGAGTAGCTGGGACTTCAGGCGTGTGCCACCACCCCAGCTAATGTTTGTATTTTTAGTATAGACGGGATTTCACCATGTTGGCCAGGATGGTCTCCATCTCCTGATCTCGTGATCTGCCTGCCTCAGCCTCCCGAAGTGCTAGGATTACAGGCATGAGCCACTGCGCCCGGCCCTGTAGCTTGTTTTTATAAATAAAGTTTTATTGGAACATAGCTGCATCCATTAGTTTACATCTATTCCCTATAGCTGCTTTCATACTACAACAAAGTGTTGAGTAGTTGCAACAGAGACCAAATGCTCCACAAAGGCTAAAATATTTACTAACTTTTACATAAAAAGTTTGCTGTCCGCTGAATTAATGCATATAAAGTGTTTAGGAGAGTACTTGACACATAGTAAATGTTCAATGTTTATGATGGTTATTATATAAACATGGAAAATTTCTGCAAGGATTCCTACTTGGGAGTCTGGGACACCATAATTGACACCATTTGACTTTTTCTTTTTGTCTTATACCTTTTTTTTTTTTTTTTTTTGCGACGGAGTCTCGCTTTGTCGCCCAGGCTGGAGTGCAGTGGCCAGATCTCAGCTCACTGCAAGCTCCGCCTCCCGGGTTCATGCCATTCTCCTGCCTCAGCCTCCCAAGTAGCTGGGACTACAGGTGCCCGCCACCTTGCCCGGCTAGTTTTTTGTGTGTTTTAGTAGAGACAGAGTTTCACCATGTTAGCCAGGATGGTCTCGATCTCCTGACCTCGTAATCTGCCCGTCTCGGCCTCCCAAAGTGCTGGGATTACAGGCTTGAGCCACTGCGCCCGGCCCTGTCTTATACCTTTTTATGTTTGATTCTCCATAACTGATTTCTTTAGTTAAAAGACCAATTAGCAGGCCGGGCATGGTGGCCCAAGCCTGTAATCCCAGCACTTTGGGAGGCCGAGGTGGGCGGATCACCTAAGACCATGGGTTCAAGACCAGCTTGGCCAACATGGTGAAACCCGGCCTCTACTAAAAATACAAAAATTAGCAGGCTTGGTGGGTCTGCTTCAACCTGAACTCTGTGGGCAGGCACAGACCTTGTTTCCCTATGAAGAACACAGACAGCACATTGGGGCTGACCTGGCAAGGATGCCATTTGTATGCCAGCTGCAGCCCCTACCTGAGGGAGCCTCATTGATTCACCTGTAATCCCAGCTAGTCAGCAGGCTGAGGCAGGAGAATCGCTTGAACCCAGGAGGCAGAGGTTACAGTGAGCCGAGATCGTGCCACTGCCCTCCAGCCTGGGCGATAGAGTGAGACTCAGTCTCAAAAAAAAAAAAAAAAAAAAAAAAAGAATTAAAAAGAATTTTACTTGTCATTAATTATAGAATTTATATTTAAAGTCCTTTTACATTAAGATAAGCAGAACTGGGAGGGATCTCGTGGTTTGGCACACTATAAACTCTAAACTGGGCCATGAGCAGTGGCTCACGCCTGTAATCCCAACACTTTGGGAGGCCAAGGCAGGTGGATCACCTGAGGTCAGGAGTTCAAGACCAGCCTGGCCAACATGGTGAAACCCTGTCTCTACTAAAAATACAAAAAATTAGCTGGGCCTGGTGGCACGTGTCTGTAATCCCAGCTATTTGGAAGGTTGAGGCAGGAGAATCCTTTGAACCCAGGAGGCAGAGGTGAGCCAAGATCAGGCCATTGCACTCCAGCCTGGGCAATAAGAGCGAAACTCTGTCTAAAACAAACAAACAAACAAAAGAACAAAAAAAACCTAAACTGTAGATGCTAAGATTTATGTGGTTTTGAAAGATACAAAGCTATCTGCGATCTTTAGGGGTCCATCTGGGATGGTTTATCATATCCAGAGCAACATTTGAGGGCTGGTTCATTTGCAAGTTCACTGGAAGGCAGAGAGAACATGAATTGGTATTTTCTACAGCAACTTGTAAAGAGCTTTATCTTTTCTCCCATCTGTCTGGATTGGATACTTACAGCTCTACAGCTGCTCTTTGGAAGAATCTTACAAATTCTGAGGAGAGAGCACTTTGTCTGGGAATCAGGCTAAAGTGATCTTTGTAGCTACTTCAGTTATCTATTGCTAGATAATAAACCACTCCAAACTGCTCCTGTTTCTGTAGGTCTGGGCACTAGGCAGGGCTTGGCTGGATGATTCTTTTAGTTCATGTGGTGACAGCCATGGTCACTCACTAGGAGGGCTTCAGTGAGAGGCTGGGCTGGGCTTCTGACCAGAAAATCCATAATGGAGATGGTTATGTTGGAGGTATCTAACTGTTGAGTTGAGTTGAGAAGGCATGAAGAATTGGACCCCCAGATGAAATTTGACTGGAACTGGGCCAAATTGTAAAACCAGCTGCATTTGATTTGAACTGTTTATGCTTTGCCTGATCATCAACCTGAAGAGTGTAAACCAAAAATTATATCCTAAGCCCCCAACCAACTGAATAGATGGCTGTCTAGGCCGAGGGGACCCCAGAGCAAGCTGAAAAACTAAATTCCAGGCCATGATGGGAAGGAAGGGTTGGACGTACCTCATTATACTCTCTCCCTTTTAAAGTTAGGTACAACAGACCAGCATTAACCTTAAAAATAGAGATCATAAGACTGACAAAACAGACTCTTTGGTAATAAGATACCAAATTCTAACCTGACTCTGGTATAATATCACATGACAGATAACAGACCTTGAAGAAAATTAAAATATTTTGCCCCAAAATATATTTCTTTGGCATATTTTGAAATGGTCCTGAAAAGCCATCTTTTGAGGAAGAAATTTTGCATTGTAGAAGATCTTTATTAATGCAGCTAGGCTTTTCCCAGATCTAGCAGAGATTAACTAAGAGTCTGACACCTGTTAAATTCCAAAAGAGACGTTTACCATCTATTCTCTCTGAAGCCTGCTATCTGGAGGCTTCATCTATATAAAAGGAACCACAGCCCACCCCCCTTATCTCAACCCAAGCATTTCTTTCTACTGACTTTAAGTCTTTAGCTTAACTCTTTTGACCAATTCCAAATCAGAAAATCTTTGAACCCACCTATGACCTGTAATGCTCCTTCCTTAAGATGTCCTGCCTTTCCTGGCCAAACCAATATATACCTTAGATGTATTGATTTGTCTTTGCCTATAACTTCTGTCTCCCTACAATGTATAAAACCACACTGTAATTCAACCACCTCAGGCACACTTTCTCAGGACCTCTTTTAGATGGTTCCCTGGGCCATGATCACTCATATGGGCTCAGAATAAACCTCTTTAAATATTTTGCAGAGATTGGCTTTTTTTTTTTTTTTTTTTTACTGACAAGAGACAGCTATGCTGAACTAGATTGATCATCAAAGACGTCCTAAATTGTTAACCAGTCATCATCCATCATGAACTGTGCTAAAACCTTCCAGATGTGTAAACTCACAGTAGCCCTTCTAAGCCTCTACCTAATCTCACCAAGATGGAAGATGATGTTCCTATTTGCTGGATCTGTGTCTCCCAAGTTGCAATTCCTGAGACCTAGATTAAAATGCATTTTCTTTTGTTTGTCACTCCATAGTGTTGGTTTTATTTGTTATTAGTTGGCTGGCTCGAAAGTCCAAAAAGGCTTCACTCACATGAGTGGTCCTCCATGTGGCCTTTCTCTCTCCATGTAGTCTCTTCTCTTCTCTTTTAGTTGTCTTAGTTGAGCTTCTTTACATCATAGCATCTAGCTTCCTGAAACAAAAATGGAAGCTTCCTGGCCCCTGGAAAGCTAAGCCTAGAACAGGCACATAAAACAAAACTATGTTGGGAGTAAAACCTTTCCATTACTAACTTAGGTTCAAGTGGTGGTAGTGGGCCTGCAAATTTCCTGACATTAGACAGATTAACTAGAGGGAAAAAAACATGCTTTATATTCATACATGTGACAGCATTTGAAAGAAGCAGCTTTCTGAAGAGCTAGGCGTAAGGGTATATTACAACAACAACTTAATAGGGAGAAGGACAGGGAAAGCTAGAGCTTCTGTGGGAAGTACAAATGGCTTTCTGGGAAACCGATGGCGGGTATTACAGTTTATGATAATGTTTGTTTATGCAATTTCTCACCCAGGTGCTCACAGTTAGGCTCCTTCCTGGCTGAAAGTTCCCCCAGAGAGGGGATTTATGGCAGATTCATTCTCCAAAGGCCCTGCCTATAGTCAGATGAAGGGAAGTTCAGAAGAGGCTTCTTTAGGCATCTATAACTCGAATGTCTTAAAAGAATCATTGTCCCATGATTCCCTATAACTTCCACCTCATTCTGTTTATTAGTCAAGGGAAGTCACAGAACCAGATGGGATTCAAGGGGAGGAAACCGATTCCGCCTCTGACGGCCGCCACAGTATGCACGTTCAGGGAGGAAAGGAGTTAGTAGTGGTCAGTCATCTTTCTGGACTATCTACCACAGTGGCTAAAGTTAACACCTAGAAAGGAAGGTCCTGTTTTCAGCTTCCTTGACTGCTGCTCCAGGTGCCAAACCCTGAAGGATGAGCTGACACTAAAGACTGAGTGGTTATTTTCTCCACAAGAGAAGAAAGATATTGAAAATGTGGCCGGCCAATTCTCCCTGACGATCACACAGACAGACCTGCATGACAATCACACAGACAGGCCTGCATAGCACCCCAGTTACACAGACGAATTTCCCCAGAGCTGTCTTAACATTGAGCAAATAGTTAAACCTAGCGAAATTGGTGCCCAGACAGCAAGGCTAGACATGAAACACGTGGTCAGTAGGAGCCTTGCGTGGACTTCTCCCTAACCTGGAGCAAACCAAAATAATAGAGACAGCCTTACATTCCTAGTGCCAGGACCCGTCTCGGGTCAATGAAATCTGAGACAGTCAAGGTAACAGAGGCAGCTGTTTGAATAGATTCATTGGAGAGTCTAAGGCAGCTCTCTGGACCAAGCTGTAAAGGAGATAAGATAGAAATAATCACTCGGGTACCACAGTAGACCTAAGGCCTTGAAGGTACTGGTCCCCTCACAGCTTAATCCGACTTAGCAAGCATTTTTGCCTCTGGCCTTCTAGTTGAAACAAAATTAGTTACCAGTAGACTTAGGCGAATGCTATACTGCACATAGGCACATAGCCTCAACCTATATAAGCACTAAGAAAATCGTGACACTTTGAGTTGGCCTGGTGGGATTATCTCTGGCCTGTTCCCTGTATCTGGTTACGGCAATAAATTCCCTTCTTTCCTAGTCTGTCTGCTTCTCGTTATTGGGCCTCAAGACAATGCAGCCAGACCCGGCTTGGTTCCGGAAACAAAAATGCATATTTTAAGTAGGATGTAATTATAGGGATTGGCAATCAAACACATACAATGTACTGAAACCATGGACTATGTGTAGTATTAGACAGAAACAGGAAGCACCTAGGATAGGGAAATGGCTGCTTCCTGGAGTCTCTCCACTGCCACTCACCACCACCACACTGTCTGCTCAGATATGTGGTAAAGAAGCCAAAGCTCATGTGCCCAAGAGTGTTCTACCCAGGAGGGGAAAAATTCTTTTTCCTTCTACCCATCTTAGATTTATTGGCTGGGCCCTGTAAATTAGATTAACAAAGGACAGATTAAAAAGATAAAAAGTTTATTTCATTTTATTTATTTTTAAATTATTATTACTATTATTATTATTATTTGAGACGGAGTTTTGTTCTTGTTGCCCAGGCTGGAGTGCAATGGTGCGATCTCGGCTCACCACAGCCTCCGCCTCTCGGGTTCAAGTGATTCTCCTGCCTCAGCCTCCTGAGTAGCTGGAATTACAGGAGCCTGCCACCACGCCTGGCTAATTTTGTATTTTTAGTAGAGACGGGGTTTCTCCACGTTGGTCAGGCTGGTCTCGAACTCCCGACCTCAGATGATCCACCCGCCTTGGCTTCCCAAAGTGCTGGGATTACAGGCGTGAGCCACCGCACCTGGCAGAGAAAAAGTTTATTAACATGTGCCACCTGTAAACACATGGGAGCACTCAGTGATGAGTAACTAAAAAGGGTGGCTAGAACTGGGGATTGTCGTCTAGCATCTTAACAGAATGATGAAGGGAAACAGTGACAGGTTAGTCAAAGCACGTAAAATGGAGTTGGGAGGACATTTCGGTTTGAGCCTCAGGCCTGTCTTTTTAAAAAATTTTTTTAAATTAATTATTTATTTATAGAGACAAAGTCCTACTACGTTGCCCAGGCTGGTTTAGAACTCCTGGGCTCAAGCAATCCTCCTGCCTCCACCTCCCAAAGTGCCAGGATTACAGGCGTGAGTCACGACGCCCAGCCACCTCATGCATGTCTTAAGCAGAGAATACTAGAGGTCACAACTTCCTGGCTAAACAACTGCCAAAACATCTGTGGCTGCTTCCTGCTGAGCTGGGAAGTCCCCAGGCACAGGCCACGTTTTAAACAATTACAGCTTATCTCCTGACTCCAAGACTGCTATAGATACCATCACACTGATCACAATAGTTGAAAAGCAACTTTTTTTTCCCTTCCCTTTCCTCCTTGCCTTTCCTCACCTCTTCCTTCCTCTCTTTCCCACCACCTCCCCACCCTCTCCCCACATTCTCACCCCCTCCCTACCTCATCTCCCATTGTCTTTCAGTACTGATGGAGTTGACAGCTGACGGTGTGGGAGGCCTATGTGGATCCCAAGCCCTTGGTTCCTTGAAAAGTACAGCCTGAATCTTCATCCTGCCCCCCAGTGCAGCCCAGCCTGCAATCTCATTTATAAAGCAAGTTCAACCTCGGTGTCTCCTCCTTCTCTTGTAACTGTCACCAGAGGTCTTGATCCAACAGGCCCTTTTGGCATCTGGTGGGCAGGGGAGGAGCCAATTGACTTCAAGAAGGTGTGCGACCCACTGTTCACCTCCAGCATCCAGTCTCAGCCCGTGGAAGTCCTTAAGTTCTTTTTCTTTCCAGACCCTGGGCTGAGGTGGTGAGTGAAGGAGCAACTGGAGAGACAGCAATTGCTTTGCTCTCGCCTCCCCTTCCCTTGCCAGGTCACACTGTGCTTTCACTCACCCAGTACCTGGTACTCTAGTGCCTGCCTTTCCAACCTCCTAGCTGGCCCCAGGCCTGTTTATCTGCAGGACGAGAATGCTCCCACCTGCCCTGCATCTCCTGTGCTTCTTGAAAGATTTAGAAGAGCTTGGAAATGTTAGGTGCCATGTATTTTTAAAGTTCCATTTTGCAAATGGGAAACCTACCTCCCCAAAGCCCCAGACCTAGCGAAAAACAATTTTTGTAGTTGTCCCTTTCCTGATTCATCCTTTTTTCTTTGAAAGCTGGAGTCTCTTTTTTTGATCTCTGGAGCGCTTCTCAAGGTAATTTGGAAGTGTTTTCAGACTGCAGTCACTCACATTTGGCTCAGATAAATTATTTGAAGTTTAAATCATGCCTCAGTTTTTTCTAGGTTCATAAGGAAGAACAAGACATTTGTAGAGAAATGATAACACAAAGGAAAATGACTTTTAAGTTTCTAGGGTGATAAATTGTGGGAAAGTAAATATGTTTAAATGGGGGAACTAATAGATGATAAGAGCTAGTTAATGAAGTTTGAAATGCAGATTCCTCTGGTGTCATCTCTGGGCTGATAAGGATCTACAGTTGTCTCCAGTGATTAACTTTGGTCCTTCCTGATAGAAAGGGAAGGGCAGACACCTTCAAAAATTTTTGTCCAGGCGAACCAGATGCGGTGGCTAACGCCTGTAATCCCAGCACTTTGGGAGGCCAAGGTGGGTGGATCACGAGGTCAGGAGATGGAGACCATCCTGGCTAACACGGTGAAACCCTGTCTCTACTAAAAATACAAAAACAAAATTAGTCGCGCGTGGTGGTGGGCGCCTGTAGTCTCAGCTACTCTGGAGGCTGAGGCAGGAGAATAGCGTGAACCCGGGAGGCGGAAGTTACAGTGAGCCGAGATCGCGCCACTGCACTCCAGCCTAGGCAACAGAGGGAGACTCCATCTCAAAAAAAAAAAAAAAAAAAAATTTGTGTCCTGGCTTGCTGGTGTGGTAGCTCATGCCTGTAATCCTAGCACTTTGGGAGGCAGAGCTATTGCTTGAGCTCAGGAGTTTGAGGCTGCAGGGAGCCATGTTTATACCACTGTACTCCAGCCTGGTGACAGTGCGAGACCCTGTGTCAAAAACAAAAAAAAATTATGTCCTGCTTTTAGGCAAATATGGAGGGCAGGCAGAGAAGTTTTCTTGTATCTGCATCTGCTTCTGATAGGGACAGGAGATAGGGAAATACTGGGTAGAAGAGGGTGAATCCCTGGCAAAGACCCCACCCTCAAGCCTGAAGACCTGCGGCCCTAAATGAGTACAGATATTGCTGTTTTCACGCCAAAGAAGTTGCCCTTTGGCCCGCCACACTCTCTATCCTGCCCCCATATAAACCGCAAACCCCAAGCTCCACAGCAGAGCAGCACGTGAGGAGAGGAGGAGACCAGCAGACGGATGGTGGAACAACACAGCAGGGAAACAGAAGAGGAGGGACATCTGGATGCCAAGAGGAGTTCAGCTGGGGGTGGTAGGAGAGGAGTCTGGGCAGCCTGACTCTAGGGGAAGATCACCTTCCCACTCCATCCACCCACCATCTGGCTTTCCATTCACCCTCTGAAAGTCACCTCCACCACTCAATAAAACCTCACATTCATCCTTTGAGTCCGTGTGTGACCTGATTTTTCCAGGACGCTGAACAAGAGCTCGGGATACAGCAAGCTATCCTGCTGGTCCTCTGCCCTTGTGAAAAGGCAAAGGGTCCATTGAACTGGTTAACATTCAAGCTGTCTTCGGGTGGCCAAGCTGAAAGAGTTTTGGGGTTGCAACTCCTAGACAGTATGGCGGGGCCAGACCCCAAACCGCTCACCCCAGCTTCTACACCTGTCCGTCTGCATGCTCTCTGTCTCACAAGGGGATTGAGAAGTGAGGCAACTGAACAGGTGAGCTACACCTCTGTTGCATGTCCTGCAAGGGGAATCAGGGAAGTCTCCCATTTCCCTTCCTTTCAATTGTCTTCATCTCAAAATAATCAATATGCCAAAGTGGCATGTTTGGAGTGGCATGTTTTGCTACTCTTCAGTTCACTTGAAGAATCCATCTGTGGGACTTACTCTTTAAGTTGCTTTTCTATTTCCTTTTTTTTTTCTTCATTAAACGTCTCAAGAGCAGTATAAAATATAATTTTCCTTCTCTCCACCTCCCTGCCCCATAACCTCCTGTAGTCTAGCCTTTACATTCACCACCCTATTGAGACTCATCAGTTGGGCCTCACAATGGCATTCTTTTTTTTTTTTTTTTTTTTTGAGACGGAGTCTTGCTCTGCCGCCCAGGCTGGAGTGCAGTGGCCGGCTCTCAGCTCACTGCAAGCTCCGCCTCCTGGGTTCACGCCATTCTCCTGTCTCAGCCTCCTGAGTAGCTGGGACTACAGGCGCCCACCTCGTCGCCCGGCTAGTTTTTTGTATTTTTTAGTAGAGACGGGGTTTCACCGTATTAGCCAGGATGGTCTCGATATCCTGACCTCATGATCTGCCCGTCTCGGCCTCCCAAAGTGCTGGGATTACAGGTTTGAGCCACCGCGCCCGGCCAATGGCATTCTAATGAACAAATCCCGTGGCTCTCTCTCATTGCTCACAAATCCTCTTATGGCATTTGAGAGTATTGATCACTCCGTACTTGACATATTATCTCTTCCTGGTTTTTCTGGTATTCAAAGCCCTGGTTCTCACCTATCTGACCCTTCTACTTCTCCTTCTGGAATATATGTATATGTATTTTTAGATTAACTTTTTGAAGGCCAGGCATGGTGTCTCACGCCTGTAATCCCAGCATTTTCAAAGGCCAAGGCAGGCAGATCACTTTGAGCTCAGGAGTTCAAGACCAGCCTGTGCAACATGCTGAAGCCCTGTCTCTACAAAAAATACAAAAGTTAGCTGAATGTCATGGTGCACACCTGTGGTCCCAGCTACTTGGGAGGCTATTGATATAGGAGTTAAAAAGAAATTATTTAGGCAGATAATGAGGGTAAGAAAGTCCTCAGTAAGGTTTTCCTTTTAATGAAAAGCAGTCCCCAAATCATTGCTTTTTGAACAAAATTCAGCCTGTAAAATAGAGCTGCAGACATAGATAAGCCAGCTGGAAGCTTGCATGGGTGAATGCCAGCAGCTGTGACAATAGGAAAAGGCTACCCAGGGGCTAGGCTAGGCATGTTCAACATGGCAGCTTCGTCTTCCCTTTTCTTTGTCAACTACATGTACAGTAAGGAGCAGGCAACATGGCTCTAGCCAGGTAGAAAACCCATTCGCGTAATAAAAGATCAAGGTGGGGTGGCCAGGTTCTTCGTGAACTATGTAAATATCACACCTGGTCCAACCAATCTTTGGCCCTATGTAAATCAGACACTGCCTACTCAAGCCAGTCTATAAAACCCCGTGCACCTCACCATGGGACTGGAAGACCCACTCGGGCTCCCCTCTCTCTGCAGGAGAGAGAGCTATTCTCTTTTCTTTCTTTTGCCTATTAAGCCTCTGCTCTTAAACTCTTCTCTTGTATGTCCGTGTCTTCGATTTCCTTGGCATGAGACAATGAATCTTGGGTATTTTCCAAGGTAAACGACACTGCTTCACTGTGGCGGGAGGATCGTGTGAACCCGGGAAGTGGAGGTGGCAGTGAGCTGAGATTGTGCCACTGCACTCCAGCCTTCGTGACAGAGTTGAGACCCTGTCTCAAAAAATAATAATAAATAAAAACTTTTTGAAATAGATTACCTTATAGAGCAGTGTTAGGTTCACAGCAAAATTGAGTAGAAGACACGGAGTTTTTTCCATAAATCCTTGCCCCTACATATGCACATCTCCTCATTATCACCATCTCCAGGACATATTTTGAAAATCATTATTTTCTATCTTCTTGGCTAGCTCTTCTTGTTTCTCTTGCCCTACCCTCCCATCTCCATTCCATCAGCCCCAGAGACTAAAAGAATTGGAAATAGATCCAGCTAAGTGGGCGCTGGGGGTGAAAGGGTGCTCAGTAAATAGTTTCTGGTCTCTGGTAGCAAGTGCACCTCAGTGTATGTGGAATGATATGAGACCCACTACAAAGACCTAGCATTGGTCGGGCCTGGTGGCTCACGCCTGTAATCCCAGCACTTTGGGAGGCTGAGGCAGGAGGATTACTTGAGGTCAGAAGTTTGAGACCAGCCTTGCCAACATTGTGAAACCCTGTCTCTACTAAAAATACAAAAATTATCTGGGTGTGGTAGTGCATGCCTATAATTCCAGCTACTCGGGAGGCTGAGGGAGAAGAACCACTTGATCCTGGGAGGGAGAGGTTGCTGTGAGCCGAGATCACTCCAGCCTGGGCAACAGAATGAGACTTTGTCTCAAAAAAAAAAAAAAAAAAGTGCTGGGCGTAGTGGCTCACACCTGTAATCCCAGCACTTTGGGAGGCCGAGGCGGGCGGATCACAAGGTCAGGAGATAGAGACCATCCTGGCTAACACAGTGAAACCCCATCTCTACTAAAAATGCAAAAATTAGCTGGGCATGATGGCAGGTGCCTGTAATCCCAATTACTTGGGAGGCTGAGGCAGGAGAATGGTATGAACCTGGGAGGCGGAGCTTGCAGTGAGCCGAGATCACGCCACTGCACTCCAGCCTGGGCAACAGAGCAAGACTCCGTCTCAAAAAAAAAAAAGACCTAGCATTAAGAGCTCTCTTCACCAGACATACCTTCAAGTAAAATTCTCCCAGAAATGGGAGTATCCAAGTCAGGGCTAGGAAATGGGACAGTAGAAGGAATGGTCAATACTGCACAGTCTGTGTTCTGGAGAGGCTTGACAATCTTACTGGAAGGAGAAGCTGAACAATGGAATTAGAGACTGTGATATTATGAAATACGTATTTGGCCTTTGTTCTGTTTCCTGGCATAAGAACTCCTACAATCTGTGAAATCTGCAAAGTGAGAAATGTCTTTTTGTATGCAAATAAATTGATTTATGGCTGGCAGACGCTAGGCTTCAGGATGGGGGCTGGTCACCTGAAAGACTAAGGTAGGATTTGCTGGTTTGAACTTTTAGCCCCACTCCTCAACCTCCTGGGAGGGGACAGGGGCTGAAGGTTAAGTTGATCACCAATAGCCAATGGTTTAATCAATCATGCTTATGTAACAAAGACTCCACAAAAACCCCGAAAGCCAGGGTTCCGAGGTTTTTCGGATGGCTGAACACGTGGAGATTCTTGGAGAGTGGTACATCCAGAGAAGTCCTGGAAGCTCCATGCCCGTTCCCTCACCCTATGCCTTATGCATCTCTTCATCTGGTGTTCACCGGGATTCTTCGTAATATCCTTTATAACAAACCAGTAAAGGTTAGTTAAGTGTTCTTCTGAGTTCTGTGAGCTGCTGTAACAAATTAGTCAAACCCAAGGAGGGGTTTGTGGGAAACCCAGTGTATAGCTTGGTCAGTCAGAAGCACAGGTAAAACAACCTGGAGCTTGCAATTGGCATCTGAATGGAAAATGGGGCAGTCTCGGGAATTGAGTCCTCAACCTGTGGAATCCGATGCTATCTCCAGGTGGATAGTATCAGAACTGAGTTGATTTAGAAGAAACCCAACTGGTCAGGATTGATTGATTAGTTGCAGTTGAGAAGAAACCCCTACACATTTTGGTGATCAGAGGTCACGGGAGTCTTCTGCATTGATTTTTAGTGAGAGACTAGGGGAAACTCCCTTTTTTTTTCTTTCCTATATTCTCAGAGATCCCAACCTGAGAGGAGAAATTTGAGTGCTGGAACACAAGGATTGCTACCAGCTGCTCCTGGGCAAATGGCCAAATCAACATGCCGGGGATCTGACTGTGACTTTGCCTCTGTGTGTGTGTGTGTGTGTGTGTGTGTGTGTTTCCAAACTACTGGGGTTCCCAAGAGATAACCACCTAGAAAACAAAAGCAAAGCAAGCAAAACCATAAATAATCAGTCTCGTCTGGTGGCTGGAGGGGACTAATGGGCAGTGTTGTAAGAAAGCCATAATGACTGAATCATAGCTATATTTCTAGTTGTATCTTCTTAAATGCTAAAGATTTCACTTAACGTATTAATTAAACGAGAAAAGTAGGAAGATGCTACAACCTGTTCAAAGGAGTCAAAGAAGAAATTTATGTGGAGTAAAGAAATGTAGAAATGATTGTGCAAACTGGCTTGGGGTGGGGCAGGCGGGTTGGCCTCCCCCTGATAGACCACTGTCATATATACAGATAAGAATTACTTTACATAAATTCTTGTATCTTGTTATCAATTATAGTATTAATTACTTTGCATTGCTAACAAACCTATAGAGTTATAAAGTAACTCTCTTAGAATCAGATAACCAGAAAGGATGTAATTTAGAAAATGCAGTTTTCAATGGAAGCACAAATTTCTCCCTAAAATGTAAAAGTCTGAAAGAATACATAACAAAGTCTTTGCCCTGTACAAAGGTGGAGGGGGGGGCGGCTGGGCCCGGTGGCTCATGCAGGCAATCCCAGCATTATTAGGAGTCTGAGGTGAGTGGATTGCTTTTAGTTCATGAGTTTGAGACCAGCTTGGGCAACATGGCAAAACCCCATCTCTACAAAAAAAAATTAGCCAGGCATGGTGGCATGGACCTCCCAGCTACTCAGCAGGAGGCACTTGCATCCAGAGGTCAAGGCTACAGTGAGCCATGATCACACCACTGGACTACAGCCTGGGTGACAAAGTGAAGTAAGACCCTGCCTCAAAAACAACAACAAAAAATCGTTGGGGATATCTAAGTGTTTTCCTTTAAACACTTATGTAAAGTTAAGTGCTTTTACAAGAATATATTCGTTGCAAAATTTGCTCTAAAAGAAAGAAACAATGTTTAAAAGTTGACGTGAATTGAGTGCCATATAATCTAAAAGATGAGCACAGCTCTGTAGTCAGTGGCTGGGTTTGCATCCCAGATTCACCCTTTACAGCTGTTTGATCTTTTTTATTTTTTTTTTTTTTTTTGAGGCAGAGTCTCACTCTGTCGCCGGGGCTGGAGTGCTGGGATTACAGGCTTGAGAGCTGTTTGATCTTAAGTTACATTGCCTAAGTCAGTTTCGTCAGCTGTGAAATGGAATGATATCAATACCGCCCGTTAAAAACATTTTAACTGGGGGCCAGGCATAGTGGCTCATGCCTGTAATCTCAGCACTTTGGGAGGCCAAGGTGGGCAGATCACCTGAAGTCAGGAGTTTGAGACCAGCCTGGCCAACAAGGAGAAATCCCATCTCTACTAAAAATACAAAAATTAGCTATTGGGGACCGTGCCGGGGGTGGTGGAGAATGAACAGACACAAGAGACAAAGACAAACAGAGAACATGGCGGCCGCGCCTAGAGCCTCTGCCTCACTTTATTTATACTCCATAAATCCCACGTCAGCAAAAATAACACAATGCAAAACAAACTTTCTGCACCCAGATGTAACCTTCTGCTTAGTTCCTTGTCTCTAAGCTCTTTCTTATTTGTCTGCCTTCTTGGCGCCTACTAGAGTTCATTAAAAGTTCAACTAGAGATACTGTCCTTGACTACTGGAGTTCATTGAAAGTGCAACTAGCTAGAGATACTGTCCTTGAGCCTTATCTATTCTTAGCATGTTATTTTCAATGGCCCCTGCATTTCCCCATTTTTGTTTTGCCACAATCCTAGAAAGGTAGCCCATACTTGTTCCTGTGTTTTCCTTTGTTTTTGGATGCGACGGAGGGAGCATCGGATCACCATGAAAAGTAAACCCAATCCGAGCGCCCAAAGGAAGATACTTCCAGAGATGGTAGAAATCCATGTTTTTGTCTGGGTCCATGGGTTAAGGGCAGCAAAACTTTGACTCAGCTCCTGCAAGGTAGTGGCCCCGGACAATACATGGAATTGTTGTCAAAATGCTTCAGAAATGTTTTGAGTGAGTTCTTGGATGTCCAAACTAATATTTTCATGGCCTATTAATAATCTTCAGATTTCAGTCCAATTCTGAGAAACATTAAAAGGCACAGGTGTTACGCAAAATTGAGTGGAGTTCCAATCACATTGCAATGTTATTCGAGTACTGAGGACAGTGAGCTGATCTCCAAGCCACGTTAAGGCTTGCTCCACGTTGTCCAATCTTTCAGCGAGTTGAGAGTCAATGTTCCATTGTTGAAGCCACAACTGGTGAGATTGCTTGTGCCATTGCTGTACAAATTCAGCATTTTGTATGCTTTGATGTAGCACGAGCCCTGCCACAGCCGCAGTGGAGGCAATGGCAACAAGGCTCATCACCAAGGCAATTATAAGTCCAAGGGCACGACAGGTCCGCTGAAGGGAAGTCCAAATATAAGTCTCAAGAGGTGATGTCCCCCACGGTCGCGTAAGGTTAACACGTAGCCAAATTTCCTTACGAGCTCTGAGGATATAAATATCCCCCGTAAAACTGCGCCACCAGGAATGATTGAGGCAAGACAAAAATGTACACGTATCTTTACAATTAACAATCCCTGTATCATTATCCCACATTAAGTTCCCCGCTAATAATAGGTAAGGCTTTCGGACACAAGCAATAATATATCGGGAGGTATTCCGATGTAAGTGAATATGAAAGGAGCTCTTCGGGTTAGAAAGATTAAGGGACATATTTCCCACAAAAGTACTAATAGCATCACCTGCAGCGAATAACTTCCAAAGATGACTTTGTACTTGTAAAGAGTATCTAAGATGAGGCATAAGTGGCGACAAGCCTCCTTCACACCATACCAAAGTTTCCTTACCGTCAGCAGCAATGCTTTTATTTACCCAGTGCCATTTCAAAGGTATGTGACTAAATTTTGTTTGAAAATCACCGTGCACACTCCAATCAATTACTTGCAGCCCATTATATTCTAATAAAATCCGGGGCTTAGTTCCCCGACAATGTATGTGTATTGGTATGTGCTGTTTATTATTCCCGTTTCCCATTCTATGTTGTCATTATCCATATAGGGGGACGGCATCCAAGTAGTGTCATTGGTGAAAACCTTAACTTCCGCCTCCCCCCAGGCGACTCCCTGATACAAGGGTGGAAAGGGAATATACGTCCAATATTCATACAAAGCCTCACTAAGGGAAATAAGTCCCCCACCGAGGCACATCTAACAAAAAAAGAGATGCATGCTGAGTCCAGTTTTCTTTTCAACAGGTTTTCAATCGCCTTGCAGGAAACCACTCAGGTCCACTCCCTGTAAGGACAAGAGCATAGCCCCGTCCCTGTTTTAGAACTTGCCCCTGAGCATACTTACCTTCTTCATTAGGATACCAAACCTTTAAATTGTCGGCGGGGACTATCACCAAGGAAGGTGAGGAAAGATGAGTTACGGCAGCAGAGTCCTGCAATTGTCTCCATTGATTCAAAAAATTTAAGGTAAACAAAACCTTTAAAATCTGATTTCTGGGGGACTCATTTTTCCCCTTTTTGTTTTTGCAGCTGCGTTTTTAAGGTTAAATTTGCATGCTCAATAATGGCTTGACCTTGACTGTTGCCCGGGATATCGGTGAGATGTCGAATATTGTATTGCTATAAGAAAATTTCTAATTTACGAGAGACATAGGCAGGGGCATTGTCAGTTTTAAGTATTAGAGGAATGCCCATGATGGTGAAACAAGTTAAGAGATGAGTAATAACAGAATTAGCTTTTTCAGATGGTAAAGGAGTTGCCCATTGAAAATGAGAGAAAGTATCAATGGTATGATGAACAGACTTTAATCGTTCAAAAGAAGGGACGTGTGTGACGTCCATTTGCCAAATCTGATTGACTTGAGTACCTCGCGGATTAACCCCAGGATGGAAAGATGGAATGCTCAAAGGAGTACAAGAAGGACAAGCTCGAATAAGAGAATGAGCTTGTTTATGAGTTAAATGAAATCGTCGTTGAAGGCCAGAACTATTAGTGTGATGTAGAGCATGTTCTTGTTCTGCAGCCTGTAGGTGGCCGATTAAAAGCAAATCAATCTGAGCATTACCATGAACTAACGGTCCAGGAAGTCGAGAATGAGAATGAAGATGAGTGATGAATAAAGGAGTTTTTGAAGAGAAGAAGTAGCACAAAGAGGTAGAGTGGCCTGAGAAATATAAGAAGTAACATAAACGGCGTATTGAGAATCACTAACAATGTTACAACTGGTGGTAGGGAAATCAAGTAAAACCATGAGAATAGCAAACAATTCTCCCTGTTGCACCGAGGGATAAGAATAAACTGTAACTCGAGATTGATGAACACTCCAACATCCAGCTTTACTATTACTACTAGCATCAGTGAAAAAAGTAGGACCTTGAACAGGAAATATAGATATTGGTGAGAAGGGCAATACAGAATGTTGCCTGAAAAATGAAAAGATCGGAGATTTAGGATATTGAGTAGAAAATTGTCCGACAAATGAGGCACAAGCAACTTGCCAAGAATCAGAAGTGGCAAGAAGATAAGTAATCTGACTATGAGTGAATTGAGAGATAATGAAGGAAGGATTTCCTCCCCAGAGTTGTCAACAGCAATGCTGTCCTTTGATGATCAATTCAGCTAAACGGTCGATATAAGTAGTCAAGCGTTTAGATGTTTTGTTGGATAAAAAAATCCATTTTAATGGCCGATTTGTTTGATGAATCATACCTGTAGGAGAATGTAAACTATGAAATAAACAAAAGGAAAGGGGAATGTCGGGAAGAATATAATGTAGATGGGCCTTTTGAAGTTGTTCTTCTACAAGCTGGAGTTCCTGTAAAGCCAAAGGAGTTAAATGACGTGAGCTGTCCAAGTGACTGTCTCCTTCTAGAATAGAAAAAAGATGTTGTAACTGATACGTTGGTATTCCTAAAACAGGACACATCCAATTAATATCTCTTAAAAGCTTTTGAAAGTCATTTAATGTTTGTAAATGATCGCGTCGAATTTGAATCTTTTGGGGTCGAATATTTTGTGCTCCCAAGGTATAACCTAAATATTGAATAGGAAAATCTATTTGAATTTTTTCTGGGGCAATATTAAGTGAGTATAAAGAGAGCTGCGTTTGTAAGGATGTAAAATCATCTCGCTGCTCTTTTTTGGTGGGTGCGGCAAGAAGAATGTCATCCATATAATGATATAAAAGAACAGAAGGATGACATTTTTGAACAGGATTCAGAGCTCGATGGACAAATTCTTGACACAAGGTAGGGCTGTTTAACATACCTTGAGGTAAAACCTTCCACTGATATTGAGAAAGTGGCTGAGAATTATTAAAAACAGGGACAGAGAAGGCAAAACGCTCACAATCCTTTTGATCCAAAGGAATAGAAAAAAAAAACAATCTTTTAAATGAATAACCATAAGTAACCAATCTTGAGGAATCATAGAAGGGTTAGGAAGGCCAGATTGTAAGGATCCCATGGGTTGAATACATGCATTAATAGCACGAAGATCTGTCAATAGTCTCCATTTACCGTTTTTTTTTTTTTTTTTTTTTTTTTTTTTTTTTTTTTTTTTTTCACAAAGACAGGGGAATTCCATGGAGAAGTATTAGGCTCTATATGGCCTAAGGATAATTGTTCCTGAACTAAGTTTTCCAAGGTCTCAAGCTTTTCACGTGTTAAAGGCCACTGTTCAATCCATACAGGAACATTAGTTTTCCACGTCAAAGGAAGGGCTTGAGGCTGCTGAACAGTGGCTATATGTTTAAAGATTTTTCAAGGGGATTGTAGCCCATGCGGAACATCATATTCTTGGCAGAATTAGAGACATGAGGAATAGAAACAAAAGCTCCAAATTGTTGCAATAAATCTCGCCCCCATAAATTTAGGGCAATAGGAACAATATAAAACTGAACTTGGGCCACTTGACCATCCTGCCCTCGGCAATTTAAGGATTGAGAACTTGGATACACCTCAGAGGCGGAACCTAATCCTGTAAGAGAAACAACAACAGGCTGTTTAGGCCACTGCAAAGGCCATTGATCAGAGGCAATAATGGAAACGTCAGCTCCAGTGTCGACCAAGCCCTGAAAAATTTGTCCCTCTACTTCGAGGGGAAACAAGGGTTTTTGTTGAGTTACTAAAGTTTCCCAAAAAATATGTTTACCCGTGCTTCCAAAACCTCCGGTTCTTTCTTGCCTCCATGAAGGAAACTGAAAATAGGGTAGTACAAGGAGTTGTGCATATTCGCTGCCCCTCTTTCGGGGATATAGGTTTATGAGCCTGAGCCATAATTTGAATTTCCCCTTTATAATCAGAATCTATAACACCCAAATGAACTTGTAAACCCTGTAAAATGCTATTACTGCGTCCTATAAGCAATCCAACAGTATGTGACGGTAATGGCCCAAAAACACCTGTAGGCAATTTAACAATCCCCATTTCTGGGGTGAGTTCGATGGCCTGCAAAATGGCAACATCAGCAGCAGCCCTACCAGAAGTAGCAGAGAAAAGCTGAGCTACTGAAAATTGGGAGTTAACATTGATTGACGGGCTTGCTGATGCTGGACCCCTGAGCTGACTGGAAATTGCAAATGAAGAGAGCTTGTATTGTTGTTGGGGCCCCAAGCTGAAGGGCTCCTCTGCAAGTTTCCCGATCCGGAGGTGAGAGAATTACCATTTTTGTCCACTTTAGAGTGACATTCATTAGTCCAGTGTCGCCCTTTGCCGCAACGACGACAGGGCTCAGCAGGAAGCTTTTTAAATTCTACTTTGGAGGAGTCACTTCTATTAGATAACTTATGGCACTCCTTTTTAAAATGACCGGTCTTTCCACATTGGAAGCAAACTCCCTTTTTTCCCATGAATGCCTTAGATAAAGCTCCAGCAAACAACTGAGTGTTGTAGGCAGCCCCTCCCACTCCTGCACAGGCTCTAATAAAATCTTCTATTTGTAAGTTTCCAGCAGCCTTTAGAGGACGCAACAACCTCTGACATTCCTGATTAGCATTCTCAAAAGTTGGTGTGGTTACCAGGATTTAGCCTGCAGCCCCACTACCCACAGTCTTTATTACAGCATCTTGGAGCAGAGCCACAAAGTCAGGATAAGGTTCGTTTGCACCCTGCAAAATCTTAACAAAAGACAAGGCAGTTTTTCCTGATGGTTCTACTTTACACCAAGCCTTTAAAAAAAGTGCTTTAACTTGTGATAATGCCACGTCATCAAGTCCAGATTGAGCCGCTACGGTAGCAAACTGACCAGTACCTGTTAATTGCTCCTCTGTTGGCCCTGGAGGATTTCTAGCAGCACTACGGCGAGCCTGTTCTTTGGCATCTTTCAGCCACCAAAGGCATAGCTGAAGCCACTGAGAGCGGTCCAAAACAGCCTTCCCCAAGGTCTCCCAATCAAGAGGCAAAAACAAATTCTCAAAAGAGAAAGAATCTAAAAGCCCCATGACAAAAGGAGATTGAGGGCTATAATTAGCAACAGCTGCCTTCATTTCTTTAAGAAATTTAAATTGAAGAACATTATACTGCACATTTATACCCCCTTGAGGAAATTGGTCATTAGGACCAAAAGGTTGCCTAATAATGGGGAACAATTGTAGAGGATCCTCATCCTCTTGAGAATCCAATACCTTAATTACAGCTTTGGCAGTAGAAGCGGGAACAGCAAAAACCGTGCCTGAACGAGGCAGCATTTCCACCGGCGGTGGCGGTGGCGGTGGGGGAAAACTGTCCTCCTCCTCCACCTTGGGTGCCGATGGGGGTGGATGGACCACAGGAAAAGTAAAAACAGGAGTGGGTGGAGGAGAAGGCTGAGGGGGAGATAACTGTAATTGTAAAATTTGTTGTAACAATTGAACAACTGGCTGAAGCGCCTTTTGAATTTCTGATTCTTTTTCATGAGACACATTATCACACAAAGGACCTTCTCCTCCAGTTACAGGATTATCTAAAGGAGGGGAAATGGCTATCGGAGACTTCAAAGACTCCTCATCCCCACCTTCCCCTTTTTCAGAGTCTGTCTCTAAGAGCTCCAAAGCTTAGGTAATAGAAGCACAAAGGGCCCATAAAGGTGCCGACATTACATCACCCCGCTGGTGTGCTTGACGAAAGGTCTTAACAACCTGTTGCCACTCGCGTTTATTTAATTGTACATCAGTTTGATATTGAAACCAAGAGCAATGTTGTTCCACATGAGCAAACAATTTCCGCAAAGTTCTCTCTTTTGCATCAACCCCAATCGAAAGTAAAAGCCCTTGTAATAATCTTAAATATTCTGAGGCCAAGGAACTGGAATTCCCCATAATGAAAGCTTAAGATGGTTCTGTTTGGATGAACGGAGGCAAGATGGTGCACTTCCGGGTTCTTCATCCCCCAACTTTTCCCGTGCGTGTGAAAATGCAGCCGGCGACCTGGGAAGGTGCAGACCAACTAGGCATGCGCCAGGTGATGTCAATCCGAAGAGACCAAGATTTACCTGGTCGCACCTGCGGAATGCCCCCCAACATGCCCGTGCCCCGCCTATTGCCCTCCCACTCCTAGAAAAGCCGCTCCAGACGAACGCCACGCACGGACTTCCCAGCTTCCCCACTGCGGTCGGGACTGTTGGAACTCCGTCTGAGAGCTCCATGGGTGACTCTGTGGGCCTCATTTGCTGGAGGCCGACAGACCTCTCCCTACCCACCTTCTTCCCCTGAAGCTAGGTGACCAAAATAAACTTGCAGTTTTGCTCCTACACTTGCCTACTCGCTGGTTCTTTTGTGCCCGCTCTGGTGGTCTTAGAAAAACAAATCAGTTGGTGCCAAACCCGGGAGGAGACCCCTCCTCAGGGTCCCCAGGGTCTGGGGAGCCTCCTCCTCCTCCTCATTCCACGCCGCAGATGGACCAGGACCTGAGACCCGCTTCCCTCACTCTCACGGCCTCTCTGGGGTAAGTGCCCTTGTCTCCTCTTTACCTCCCTCGGCCAAAATCCTGCACAGGTCCGAGGTCCATTTGGAGCCACCAAGTGGCTCGGGAGACCCGTTCAGGGTGGAGACGTCCGCCTGAAGGTAATCTCCACTTTGGCTTCAAGAGCCTCCAGTCTGTCTCTGCTGGTTCCAAAGGACGCTTTGAAGCCAGGCAGGGATCCACTTCCATTTCCATTGTGTCCATTGTGTCGGTAAAGAGGAAACAAATGGGAAACCCCCAGTCCAAATTTCCAAAGAGCACCCCCTTAGGGTGCCTCCTAGCCAATTTAAAAACCTTACAGCTCGAACAAGACCTTAGGAGGAAGCGGTTAATTTTCCTTTCCACTGTGGCGTGATTGACCTCAGCAATTTCTGCCAGCAGCTAGGCAAGTGGTCCGAAATTAATTACGTACAAGGCTTTTGGGCCTTAAGCTCTCGTCCCTATACGCCTCCTTCTCTCCCCGCTCTCTCCACCCCCTCCCTTCCTGCCCAGACTCCTCCTCCTTCCCCCATCCAGACTCCTCCTTCCTCTTCCTTACCTACTAGTAATCCACTCAGTCCCGTGCTTCCTTCGGGGCTCCCAACTGGCTGTCTTGAGTCTCCTGTCTCTGCACACACCCGCTCTAAGTGCCCTGCTAATGCCTCCACTCCTGCCCCACACCCTCCTACAGTGTTAGTGCCTTTGCGAGAGGTGGCTGGGGCAGAGGGGGTAGTCAGAGTACATGTCCCTTTTTCATTGGCCAATCTTTCCAAAATTGAGAAGCGTTTAGGGGATTTCTCAGCTAATCCCACCATCTACATAAAGGAATTTAGATACCTTTGTCAGGCCTATGACTTAACTTGGCATGACCTCCAGGTTATTCTAACCTCCACCCTAAACCCTGAGGAGCAAGAGCGCATCCTAGCGGCCGCCAGGCAGCACGCCAACCAACTACATTTAACTGATGCCGCCATCCCACTAGGGGAGCAAGCAGTCCCCTCGGCAGACCCAGACTGGAACTACCAAGCAAACCAGCCTGGGCGCCATAGGCGAGACATAATGGTTCAGTGTTTGTTGGCTGGTATGCAAGCAGCCCCAAACAAAACTGTGAATTTTAACAAATTAAAAGAAATTATTCAAAATCCAGAAGAAAATCCAGCCGCATTCTTAAATAGGCTGACTGAGGTTCTAACCCAATATACCCGGTTAGATCCGGCCTCCCCTACAGGGGCCACCATTTTGGCGTCTTATTTCATTTCTCAATCAGCTCCTGACATTCGTAAGAAACTTCAAAAGGAAGAGGATGGTCCTCAGACACCAATACAAGACCTGGTTAAATTAGCCTTTAAGATCTATAACTCCAGAGAGGAGACGGCTGAGGCAGTGCGACAGGCACGCCTCAAACAGAAGGCCCAGCTCCTAGCAGTGGCTTTACAGCCCAGTTGTAACCCCAGACCAGAGAGCACACACCCCACAGACTCCAAGGCCATGAAAGGAGCCTGCTATAAGTGCGGCAAAGCAGGACACTATGCCAACAGGTGTCCGCAAGGTCCCCGAGTCCCAACGCAGCCTTGCTATAAGTGCAAGACGTCAGGACATTGGGCCAGTGAATGTCCTAACCCTCATCCACCAGCAGCCCCCTGCCCTGCTTGCCAGCAGGGAGGACACTGGAAGTCTGATTGCCCCACCCTGAGAACAGGTGCTGCATCTCCACGTGACCCCCTTTCCCAGGATCCTGGGAGCTCCTTCCAGCTCCTACATCTGGACGACAACTACAACTGAAGGTGCCGAGACTCGGGGACCCCCATCACCCTCGCCGAGCCGCGGGTAACTCTCCTGGTAGCGGGTAAGACAATTAATGTTTTAATAGATAGCAGGGCTACCTATTCTATTTTGCCGTCCTTCTCTGGACCTAGCCTTCCATCCAATATCTCTGTAGTAGGAGTAGATGGAAAGCCATCCACCCCACGAAAAACTCCACTCCTTAATTGCTGCCTGGCCAACAACTACTTTGCGCACTTGTTCCTCATTATACCCTCATGCCCTACCCCCTTACCAGGCCGAGACATCCTGAGCACCTTAAAGGCCTCCATATACATTCCCACCAACCCATCCACTCCCCTTCAACCCCCTCATGACCTGTTGCTCATGCTTTGTGCAAGCACACACGCTCCTCCTATGTCGCCCCCACCTCCCATCTTCCCTATTTCTGTACACCCTCAAGTGTGGGACACTTCCATCCCGGTCATAACTGCCCACCACCCACCAGTTCTCGTCAAGCTCAAAGATCCCACTCGTTTCCCAAACCGCCCCCAATTCTCTCTCTCTCTGACACATCTACAAGGTTTAAAGCCAATTATCACGGGACTACTTAGCCAACATATTCTTGTCCGCACACATTCCCCCTGTAACACTCCAATACTTCCAGTTAAAAAGGCAGACGGAACGTATAGGTTAGTACAGGATCTTCGGCTAGTCAATGAAGCCATCCGTCCCACGCACCCTGTAGTTCCCAACCCTTACACCCTTCTGTCCCATATCCCCACCAATTCTACTTATTTTACTGTGCTAGACCTTAAGGATGCTTTCTTTACCATACCCCTACACACAGACTGCCAGTTCCTTTTTGCTTTCACATGGGAGGACCCAGACACACATACCTCCACTCAACTGACGTGGACAGTCCTCCCACAAGGGTTCCAGGACAGCCCCCATTTCTTTGGTCAGGCCTTAGCAAAAGACCTTGCCTCCTGCCCTCTCACTAATAGCAAAGTTCTGCAGTATGTAGATGATCTCCTAATCTGTAGCCCTACCAAACAAGACTCTCTTCAAGACACTGCAACTCTCCTCAACCATTTAGGCTCATTAGGTTATAGAGTATCTAAACACAAGGCCCAAGTTTCTTGCCAAACCGTCATATACTTAGGAATTGAAATCACCCCAACAACCCGGTCACTAACTACCGACTGCATGGCCCTAATACGTAACCTTCTTCCCCCTCAAGATGCAAAAGAAATTCAATCCTTCCTAGGTCTAATAGGTTTCTTCAGACATTGGATCCCCAATTTTGGAATCCTAGCCAAACCTTTATACGCCGCAGTTAAAGAAACCCCACATGGACCTTTGTCCAACCCCAAGTTAATCTCAACTCATTTCACCCGCTTAAAAGCTTGCCTTCTCTCACAACCCACTCTCTCACTGCCTGATTTCCAGCGTCCCTTCCAACTCTTTACAGATGAAAGGCAGAAAGTGGCAGTTGGTCTCTTAGCCCAGCCTGTCGGTAACACCCACCGTCCTGTGGCCTATCTATCCAAACAGCTAGACCCAACTGTACAAGGCTGGCAACCCTGTCTGCGTGCGCTAGCAGCGGCAGCCTGCCTGACCCAGGAAGCAAAAAAGCTCATTAGAGGCAGTAATCTAACAGTCCTCTCCACACACCGTCTTCAGGATCTCATCTCTCATAAAAGTATTAGCCACTTAACTCCATCCCGGCTCCAACTTTTCCATCTCTTATTCATAGAAGACCCCACTGTTACTTTAGAAGTTTGCTCCTCTCTAAATCCAGCCACTTTACTGCCAGACTCTCTTAAACCACCCCATACTAAACATTCTTGTCCTGAGGTTCTGGAGGCTCAACCCCCCAGCCACCTACACTTGCATGACCAGCCCCTTCAGAATGCACAACTAACCCTATTTGTGGATGGCAGCTCCTTTATCAACCCTCAAGGAAACAGACAGGCAGGATATGCAGTAGTTACCTCTTCCACAGTTTTAGAGGCAAAACCCCTACCACAGGGGACCACATCACAGCAGGCAGAACTCACTGCACTAACCAAGGCACTCCTACTATCAAAAGGAAAAACAGTAAACATATACACAGATTCTAAATATGCTTTTCTAATCGCACACACCCATTCAGTCATCTGGAAAGAGAGAGGGTTTTTAACCACCGGCGGTACCCCTATTATTAACAAAAACCAAATACTCAAACTACTAGATGCACTGTCGGCACCTTCCAAGGTAGCCATTATACATTGTAAAGGGCACCAAACTTCATCTAACCCGGTAGCAGCTGGCAACAATTTCGCTGACGTCACTGCCAAGTCAGCCGCCGGATTTTCCACCCCTAAGCCTCCTTCTGCCTGTTTTCTCTCCCCCCAGTATGACCCTAATTACACTCAGGAAGAAAAGGCTAAGCTATTACAAAATCCAACAGCCAAACTAACTACAGGTGACTGGATATATATTGATAACAAACTAGTTATTCCTGAAACACAACTCCATACCATTCTAACAGACATACATAATTCTTTACATATAGGACCCAAAGCCTTATATGATTTCCTAAATCCCCTCCTCCACTGTCCAACACTACAAAAACACTTACTTACAATCAACCAGCAGTGCTCTACCTGCCTAAAGGCAAATCCTCAAGGCGCATTGCATAATCCCCATCCCAGCCATCAACTCAGAGGACACCAACCAGGTGAAGATTGGCAAATTGATTTCACACATATGCCAAGACATAAAAAATTCAAATACCTCTTAACCCTTGTGGACACCTTTTCAGCGTGGATTGAGGCCTATCCTGCCACAGGAGAAACCGCTAACATTGTTGCCTCTATACTCACTGAACATATTATTCCTAGGTTTGGCCTCCCGGTCACTCTTCAATCCGACAATGGTCCAGCATTCATCTCTAAGGTAGTCCAACAGGTGGCAGCCCTCCTACACATCACCTGGAAACTCCACATCCCTTATAGGTCTCAGTCTTCTGGTAAGGTAGAAAAGGCTAACGGACTCATCAAACAGCAGCTCACCAAACTCTCAATCGAAAGCCGGCAGTCGTGGGTAACTCTCCTTCCCTTAGCCCTGACCCGGCTACGGGCAGCACCTCGAAGCCCAACAGGCCTCAGTCCATTCGAATTAGTCTACGGACGGCCCCTAACCCTCCAACAAATACCTTCCCTGCCAGCCCCTTTGGCGAACTACCTCCCATATCTCACTCTTCTCAGACAACTCCTAAGACAACACGCTGAGTTAGCACACCCTCCTCCAACAGACACCTACAACCCACATCTCTCCCTCAGTCCCGGAGACCAAGTATACATAAAAGATATCCAAGCCAAAGACTTACAGCCCAGGTGGAAAGGCCCATACATTGTCCTCCTGTCTACACATACAGCAGCAAAACTCCTAGGACACACACACTGGATTCATATTTCCCAGCTAAAAAGGGCCCCCACCGGGAACAATCAGTGGACATCAGTTCAACTTTCCCCCACTCGCCTCAAACTTACAAAACTTTCTTAACTAGTTCATGCTCCCTGATCCCTGGCACTTAGCTCCCTTTCTCACCATCCTCTACATAAACCTATCAGACTTTCAATACATAACCCCAGACCCATATCTACCTCCAGACAATAGTCCAGAGCAGTGGTTCTCCCGTCTCCTAACCTTCATCGAACATCTCCAGTGGCAAGGGACACTCCGTGACTACACTGAAAATGAAGTCTCATTTTATACTTATATTGCTGTTTCACTCATACACTCAGACCTTTGCTAGTCCGCCTACTGTATGGCAATTTTTTTCTCATCACTGAAACTTGGCCACAAGACAGCCGAACACACTCAGTAGCACATAGTTCTGCCAGTTGTCTTCCTTAAGGCTATCAAACTTCTCTCCGCACAATAGAGACCCCTTTTTCATGGTTCACACTAATCCTCCAAAGGCTAAACTTAACCTACACTGTGAATATAACCAATCTCTCCCACTGCTTCCTCTGTGAGGCTTTAGAAGGCCCCCGCCTAGTGGCAGCCCCCTGCCCAGGGCCTTCAACACAACTGGTCAAACATCCCACAATTCACTCACACTCCAGGCGCCACTATACCAAAATCCAAATAGCCCAATCCTTCCTTTCCATTATTCAACTCCAAATTCATCCTGAGGTAATCATACTCAGGCACCCAATGGAGGCTAAACAGTCCCCATTGGAGGCTATTTCTGGTGCAACTGGTCTCTCTCTCTAAAACTCTTAACCATACAGCCATTAACTGATCCCTCTATGTCCCTGTGTCCTTGGTCCCCAGTCTAACTTTATACAGCCAGGCAGAAGTAGCAGAGCTTTTCCAGCAACTTTCCATGCCACTACGCCACTTCCTCAAAAACGGGCTGTTTTCCTCCCTCTAGTTATTGGAATCAGCTGAAAGCCTGGCCTCCCTGCAGCGCCGAACTACCTCAATAGCCCAAGTAGCTGCCCAAAACAGGCGAGCCCTAGGCTTGTTTACAGCTGAAAAAGGAGGCACTTGTCTCTTCCTTGGAGAAGAGTGCTGCTATTATGTTAGCAAGTCAGGCCTAGTAGACACTAACATTCAAACCCTCAATAAAATAAAAAAACTGAGATACAGAACCTTAATACCCCAACCTTGCCAGGACCTTCCTTCTGGGTTTTGCCCATATTCCAACAAATGCTTCCATACCTCATTCCTATACTAATACTGTGCCTTATTTTATTCTTCGTCCGTACGTCCAAATGCCAACCATGGGCCCCGACCTTAACAGCGCCCCTTAACAGCAGGAAGTAGCCAGACAGACCACGGCGCCCCTTTATCACTATTATCAATAAAAGGTTGGACTGTTTGGATGAACGGAGGCAAGATGGTGCACTTCTGGGTTCTTCATCCCCCAACTTTTCCCGCGCGTGCGAAAATGCAGCCAGCGACCTGGGAAGGTGCAGACCAACTAGGCATGCGCCAGGTGATGTCAATCTGAAGAGACCAAGATTTACCTGGTCGCACCTGCGGAACGCCCCCCGACATGCCCGTGCCCCGCCTATTGCCCTCCCACTCCTAGTAAAGCCGCTCCGGACGAACGCCACGCACGGACTTCCCAGCTTCCCCACTGCGGTCGGGACTGTCAGAACTCCGTCCGAGAGCTCCACGGGCGACTCTGTGGGCCTCATTTGCTGGAGGCCGACAGACCTCTCCCTACCCACCTTCTTCCCCTGAAGCTAGGTGACCAAAATAAACTTGCAGTTTTGCTCCTACACTTGCCTACTCGCTGGTTCTTTTGTGCCCGCTCTGGTGGTCTTAGAAAAACAAATCAGGTTCCCCTTAACAATTCCCGGGTTTTACCCGCTCCTAGGGGGTTCCCCTTCTTGTTCCCCACTACTCACCCTGTGCACCCTGCTCGCTGTGCCACTTATTGGGGACCATGCCAGGGGTGGTGGAGAATGAACAGACACAAGAGACAAAGACAAACAGAGAACATGGCGGCCGCGCCTAGAGCCTCCGCCTCACTTTATTTATACTCCATAAATCCCACATCAGCAAAAATAACACAATGCAAAACAAACTTTCTGCACCCAGATGTAACCTTCTGCTTAGTTCCTTGTCTCTAAGCTCTTTCTTATTTGTCTGCCTTCTTGGCGCCTACTAGAGTTCATTAAAAGTTCAACTAGAGATACTGTCCTTGACTACTGGAGTTCATTGAAAGTGCAACTAGCTAGAGATACTGTCCTTGAGCCTTATCTATTCTTAGCGTATTGTTTTCTTTTCTTTTTCTTTTTTTTTTTTTTCTTTTGAGGCAGAGTCTCGCTCTGTCGCCCTGGCTGGAGTGCAGTGGCCGGATCTCAGCTCACTGCAAGCTCCGCCTCCCGGGTTTATGCCATTCTCCTGCCTCAGCCTCCCGAGTAGCTGGGACTACAGGCGCCCACCACCTCACCCGGCTAATTTTTGTATTTTTAGTAGAGACGAGGTTTCACCGTGTTAGCCAGGATGGTCTCGAACTCCTGACCTCGTGATCCACCCGTCTCGGCCTCCCAAAGTGCTGGGATTACAGGCTTGAGCCACCGCACCCGGCCAGCGTATTATTTTCAATGGCCCCTGCAATTAGCCACACGTGGTGGCACACACTTGTAATCCCAGCTGCTCAGGAGGCTGAGGCAGAAGAATCACTTGAACTCAGGAGGTGAAGGCTGCAGTGAACTGAGATCGCGCCATTGCACTCCAGTCTGGGTGACAGAGGGAGACTCTGTCTCAAAACAAAACAAAACATTTTAACTGGGAGGCCATTAGGCTGAGATGGTCCCAGCTTTTTGGATTCCTATGTAAGCAAACTGAGGCCCAGTGTAAGCAGTAAAACAAAACTAGAGACTTAACCAACCAGAAACTGTCAATTCACTTCTACCTAGGGGCTTTCCATGGGTTTCTACCCAAATAAGGGCAGTGTCTACTTGTAGCCAATCAGGAGATCTTTCCTCATTTGAAGATCCCGGAACTCTTGTTAAAAATGTTGACCATAAACATGTGAATTTACTTCTGGACGCTCAATTCCATTCAATGAGACTACAACCACACAGGGTTGAGTACTATAGCTTTTCATTAAGTTTTTTGTTTTTGTTTTTGTTTTTTTGAGATAGAGTCTCACTTTGTCACCCAAGCTGGAGTGCAGTGGCATGATCTCAGCTCACTGCAACCTCTGCCTCCCGAGTTCAAGCGATTCTACTGCCGAGTAGCTGGGATTACAGGCACTCACCACAATGCCCAGCTAATTTTTGTATTTTTAGTAGAGATGCGGTCTCACCATGTCAGCCAGGCTGGTTTCAAACTCCTTACCTCAGGTGATCTGCGCACTTGGCCTCCCAAAGTGCTGGGATTACTGGCCTGAGCCACTGCTTCTGGCCCTCATTAAGTTTTTACATTGCTTAAGTGTGAGTCCTCCAACTTTGTTCTTCCTGATTGAGTATTCTAGGTCCCTTGCAATTCCATATGAATTTTAGATCAGTTTGTCAATTTCTATAAATAGCTGGAATTCTGATCAAATCTTCAAATCTGTAATCTGTAGATCAATTTGAGGAGTATTGCTTTTGTTTGCTTTGTTTTTGAGACAGGGTCTCACTCTGTCACCCAGGCTGGAGTGCAGTGGTGTGATCACAGCTCACACCAGCCTTGGCAACCTTGACTTCCTGGGCTGGCAACCTTGACTTCCTGGGCTGAAGCCATCCTCCAACCTCAGCCTCTTGAGTGGCAGGGACCATACAAAAATGTATAAGTATTCATTTATACATAGTTTCCAAGTGCCTATCCACTTGTTCTAGCATTTTTTCAAAGTTTTTCTTTACTTCAGTGATTTGACATGCCATCTTTGCCAGATACCTAATTGTATCTTGATTAATAAAAGTTTCTACTTTTAATGGCTAAGTACTTTAAAATATTATCTTAAGTTACTTTTAGAATTTATAAATATTTCTCCCTCTTTTTAACCCCTTTAGGGTAAAGAGTCTTAATGCAGCTTTAGGGAGAAAAAAAGGTCACAGTGGGACCTTGGCCTGGCCTTAACTGTCAAGACACTAAGCTGATGAGTGGCAGCTGTAAAGAGTTGTCCTGGGGACTGTGCCAGGATACTTTTTATATTATTTTTATCTCTACGAAAGCAATGCAAGTGCATAGTTGTATATGTCAAAAAGTGACTGGGCATGGTGGCATGTGCTTGTAATCCCAGCTACTTGGGAGGCTGAGGTGGGAGGATCACTTGAGCCCAGGAAGTTGAGACAAGGCTCAGCAACATAGCAAGACCCCTATCTCAAAAGAAAAAACAAACAAACAAACAAACAAAAACGAAAATAAAAAATGAGAAAACAAAAAGTGAAGTGTGAGCAATAAGAAATGTAAGTCCTAGGCTGGGCGCGGTGGCTCAAGCCTGTAATCCCAGCACTTTGGGAGGCCGAGGCGGGTGGATCACGAGGTCAGGAGATCGAGACCATCCTGGCTAACACGGTGAAACCCGTCTCTACCAAAAATACAAAAAAATAGCCGGGGCGCGGTGGCGGGCGCCTGTAGTCCCAGCTACTCGGAGGCTGAGGCGGGAGAAATGGGCGTGAACCCGGGAGGCGGAGCTTGCAGTGAGCCGAGATCGCGCCACTGCACTCCAGCCTGGGCGACACAGCCAGACTCCGTCTCAAAAAAAAAAAAAAAAAAAAAAAAAAAAAAAAAAAAAAAGAAATGTAAGTCCTTGGCTGTACCCCTCCCCTAACCTTGATTTCCAACTAGAGTTTAAGCCTTAAAAGGGGAGATTAGAACTAATAAATAAGTTTAGCAAGTTTGCAAGATATGAGATCAATACACAAAAATCAATCGTGTTTCTACACACTTGCAATGAACAGTTCAAAAATAAAATTAATAAAACAGTTTCATCTACAACAGTATCAATAAGAATGTATTATTTAGGAATAACTTGAACAAAAGAAATGCAAAACTTATACTCCCTAAACTGCAAACCATTCTTGAGAGAAACTAAAAAACATCCAAATAAATGGAAAAACATTCCATGTTCATGGATTGGGAGACAATATTGTTAAGATAGCAATACTCAGCCAGGCACAGTGGTGCATGTCTGTAATCCCAGCACTTTGAGAGGCTGAGGTAGGATGATCACTTGAGCCCAGGAGTTCAAGACCAGCCTGGGCAACATAGGAAGACCCAATCTCTATAAAAAATTTAAGAGTTAGCCCAGTCAGGCACCGGGGCTCATGCCTGTAATCCCAGCACTTTGGGAGGCCAAGGTAGGTGGATCACCTGAGGTCAGGGGTTTGAGACCAGCTTGGCCAACATGGTGAAACCCCATCTCTACTAAAAATAAAAAAATTAGCCTGGCATGGTGGCACATGTGTGTAGTCCCAGCTACTCAGGAGGCTAAGGCACAAGAATCACTTGAACCCGGGAGGCAGAGGTTGTGGTGAGCTGAGATCATGCCACTGCACTCCAGCCTGGGCAACAGAGCAAGACTCCCTTTCAAAATATTTAAATTAAATAAATAAAAATAAATTAAGTGTGGTGGTGCACACCTGTAATCCCAACTACTTGGGAGGCTAAGGCAGGAGAATCACTTGAACCTAGGAGGCAGAGTTGCAGTGAGCCAATCACGACACTGCACTCTAGCCTGAGCAACAGAGCGAGACTCCATCTCAAAAACAAACAAACAAACAAACAAATACATAAATAAACAAAATGACAAAACCTCAATCACTTTTGCACCAACATATTAGAAAAAAACATGGGTAGATTCCTCTTTAACTTCAGTGTAGGGAATGGCTTTTGAACTGGGGCTCAAAATTCAGAGGTAATAAAAGATTGTTAAATGTGATGATATGTAAATGTTTTAATTTGCATGACAAAAGTATCGTAAAGAAGGACAAAGGATAACTGACAAAAATGGGAGAAAATATTCACACACGTACCACAGACAAGGAGTAATATCCTTAAAATACAAGAAACGCTTAAAATTTAAGGACAAAGGACCAAAAACTCAATAGAAAAATGGGAAAAGATGTGAACAGACAATTAACACACAAAAAAAGATAGAAAAATGTCTCTCAAATGTATGAAAAAATGTCAGACTCATTCATAATTAGAAAAATGCAGATTAAAACAACACTGAGAGACCATTCTTACATGGAAAAGTTTAGACTGACAAAAATTTAAAAATACAGCCTGACAGTATATTCTGTTGGAGAGACTGTAAGGGAAATACACAGTCTCATTCATTACTGGTGGGAATGAAAATTGGTTCAACGCTTCTGGAGGGAAATTTGTTAATACCTGAATAAACGACATATGCACTTACATTTTGATCCAGCAATCTCATTTCTAGAAATTTACTCTGAAGATAAACTTCCAACTACATAAACATACATATACACAAGGTTATTGAAGGTTTGATTTTTTTTTTTTTTTTTTTTTTTTTGAGACGGAGTCTCGCTCTGTCGCCCAGGCTGGAGTGCAGTGGCCGGATCTCAGCTCACTGCAAGCTCCGCCTCCCGGGTTCACGCCATTCTCCTCCCTCAGCCTCCCAAGCAGCTGGAACTACAGGCGCACGCCACCACGCCTGGCTAATTTTTTGTACTTTTAGTAGAGAAGGGGTTTCATCCTGTTAGCCAGGATGGTCTCGATCTCCTGACCTCATGATCCACCGTCCTCAGTCTCCCAAAGTGCTGGGATTACAGGCGTGAGCCACCACGCCTAGCCAGTTTTTTTTTTTTTTTTTTTTAAAGATAGAGTCTTGCCCTGTCACCCAGCCTGTAGTGCAGTGGTGCGATCTCGGCTCACTGCAACCTCTGCCTCCAGGGTTCAAGTGATTCTTCTGCCTCAGCCTCCCAAGTAGCTGGGATTACAGGCATGTGCCACTATGACCAACTAAATTTTGTATTTTAGTAGAGACAAGGTTTCACCACGTTTGCCATGCTGGTCTCAAACTGCTGGCTTCAAGTGATCCATCTGCCTTGGCCTTCCAAAGTGCTGGGATTACAGGCGTGAACCACTGGCCTGGCAACAGGTGTGATTTTAATTGTGAAATATTGGAAGCAACCCAACTGCCCATACATAGAATAGTTGAATAAATTATGGTGCATTGACACAACAGAGCAGTGTGCATCTATACAAAAGAATGACACAACAGAGCAGTGTGCATCTGTATAAACGAATGAGGAAAATCTCTACAAATGGCTATGGAGTGATTTCCAGGATGTGGGGGGAAAAAAGGTCCAAAGGAATATCTATAGTATGGTCCTCTTAACATGGCTTCTAAAAGTGTTGGGATTACAGGCGTGAGCCACTGCATCTGGCCTGTATTTTTACCTTGAATACAACTACCATATCACTACTTTTATTGATTCAAGTAGGTTTTTTTTCTTTTTTTTTTTGCAGTGGCACAATCTTGGCTCCCTGCAAGCTCCGCCTCCTGAATTCATGCCATTCTCCTACCTCAGCCTCCCAAGTTGCTGGTACTACAGGTGCCCACCACCACGCCCGGCTAATTTTTTGTATTTTTAGTAGAGATGGGGTTTCACCATGTTAGCCAGGATGGTCTCAAATCCTGACCTCATGATCCGTCCACCTCGGCCTCCCAAAGTACTGGGATAACAGGCGTGAACCACCGCGCTGGCCACATAAATCTTATAATTAGCTGAAAGGGATCATTTTATCTTTTCTTGTCCAATATATATACCAGTTGTTTCACTTTTTTGTATTATGTATTCTTATGTATTTATCATAATATTTAAAATCATATAGTTCCAAGTTCTAAGAGTCCATCATTTAAAACAGGAAAAAGAAGAAAATCATATAAAGGGGAAGATTGATAAATTCTATTATATTAAAATTAAGAAGCTACCACAATAAAAATGAAAGTGTAAGCTTCAAACTGGGAGAAATTTGGCACATAACTGACAAAGAATTATAATTAAGAAAAATATAACTAACTTCTACAAGTAAGTAAGAAATACCAAACAACTCGCCTGGGCACAGTGGCTCACACCTGTAATCCCAGCACTTTGGGATGCTGAGGTGGGTAGATCATTTGAGGTCAGGAGTTGGAGATCAGCCTGGCCAAGATGGTGAAACCCTGTCTCTACTAAAAAAATACAAAAATTAGCCAGGTCTGGTGGCACGTGCCTGTAATCCCAGCTACTCAGGGGTGTGAGACACGAGAATCACTTGAGCCCAGGAGGTGGAGGTTGCAGTGAGCCGAGATCACCCCTGCACTCCAGCCTGGGCAGTGCAGTGAGATTCTGTCTCAAAAAAAAATTAGAAAAAAGAAATACCAGACAACCCATGAGAAAAATGGAAGAAATGCACATACAGACATTTCATGAGTATACAACCCACAGAAACACGAACAGAAGCACAGTCTCACTACTTAACAGAGAAAGGCAAATTCAAACCATAATGAGATAGTTTTATAACCACCATATTACAAAAAAAAGTAAGAGTTAAGTTTTATGCAATCAAAAGATGGCAACGATGTGGAGCAATAAGCAACCTTACGCACAGTTGATGGGACTCCAAATTGGTGTATTGATTTTGGAAACCAATTTGACATTATCTAGAAAGCCTGAAATGGATGTGCCCTATGACTCAGCAATTCCATTTACTGGGCATGTGCTCAGGAGAAATTCTTACATGTGGGCACAATGAGGCAAACAAGAATGTCCAAAGCTATATTATGTATCATAACAAAAAACTAGAAACAGCCCTTATGTTCTCAAGTAGAATGGACAAATAAATCCTTATATAACAATATAATAAAATACTGAAAGCAATGAAAATAAACTGCAGCTACATGAATTAAAATCTATACATTTCATAGACACAATGTTGAGTAAGAAAAAAGCTAGCTGCCAAAAATATATTTATAATATGGTTTCATTCATATTAAGTTAAACATGTAAAAATAAAACTATATGTTTAAAACTATGTTTTAAGGATACATGCATATTTGATTAAACTATCATTAAATTAAATTAAACTTGATTAGAGAATGAGGAAAACTAAAATCAGGTTGGAGAAATTTGCAGGCAGGATCAGGGAAGAGTCTACTGCGTATTTCTTAAAACTAGATATTTCTTGCCATGACACTTCAGCAAGCAAACAAAACTGGATATTTCTTAAACTGGGTGGTGGGTACATTGGTGTTCATTTGATGGTTATTGTCTGTACTACTTGTTACTAAACTTAGCTGCCAATGGGATCGCCTAAAGGGCTTTAAAAAAATATCGATGCTTCATTCCCACCTCAGAGGTTTTTATTTAATTTCATGAGGTCTGGCAAATATTATCCTAAATGGAAACCCTAAAGATTCCTTAAAATGTATTACTCTAAAGATAAATGGCCTCATTCCTGATGTTTTTTAAAACTTTTCATTTTGAAATAATTTTAGACTTAACACAAAGTTTCCAAAATAGTAGAGTTCCTGTAATATCTTTTACCCAGCTTCCTCTAGTGTTAACTTTACGCAACCATAGTACAATGATCAAAACTGGGAAATTAGCATTGCCAAATACTGTTCTTCAGCTGTTATTCAAATATTGCCAGTTTTCCCACTAACATTCTTTCTCTGGTCCAAGGTCTAATCCAGGATCCTACATTTCTCTAAGTCATCATGTCTTCTTAGTCTATTCCAATCTGTGACAGTTCCTCAGTCTTTCTTTGTCTTTCATTACCTTAATACTTTTGAGGACTGCTGATTAGTTATTTTACAGAGAGTAGCTGAATTTGGTGTGTCTGATATTTTCTTATAATTAGATAGAGGTTATGCAGTTTTGGCAAGAATTCCACAGCAGGTATGTTGCCCCCTTCTTGGTGCATTATGTAATGGACTACATTATGTTGATATATCTCATTACTGGTGATGTTAACTCTGATTACTTAGTTAAGGTGGTGTCTATGAATTAATCACGTTATCAAATCTCTCCTATTTCATTCTCAAAGGAAAATTCATCAGTTATAGAGGACCGTTGACTTTGCCTGACTTTGACTTGCATAAAGAAAGAAGTGTTGGATTAAAATATGTGGGCATACAGGCATACATGCACATATGTGCACACACACATTAAAGGCAAGCTATTTCGACCCCATTATATTCATCAGTAATATGGTTTGGCTGTGTCCCCACCCAAATTTCATCTTGAATTGTAGTTCCCATAATCCCCACATGTCGTGGGAGGGTCCTGGTGGGAGGTCACTGAATCATGGGGGCAGTTCCCCCGTGCTGTTCTCATGATAGTGAGTGAGTTCTCATGAGATCTGATGGTTTTATCAGGGGATGTCCCCTCTTTTGCTCAGCACTTCTCCTTCCTGCTGCCATGTGAAGAAGGAAGGTTTTGCTTCCCCTTCCACCATGATTATAAGTTTCCTGAGGCTTCCCCAGCCCTGCAGAACTGTGAGTCAATTAAACCCCTTTCCTTTAAACTACCAAGTCTCAGGCAAGTCTTTATAGCAGTGTGAGAATGGACTAATACAGTCAGTTATTACCACAATAATGCTTCGTAACACACCTCCTTATGTCTCAGACTTACAACAACAAGTTCATGGATCTTTGCATGGGCTGGAGCAACTTTGCTTTAGGCTATAGGTTGCCTGAGTGTGGCTCCAGGCTTCTACTTGGGTTCAGGACTGCTCAATGTTTCCTCAGTTCTTTGGACCAGCAGCTAACTGGGGCATGTCCTTTAAACTTTTTGTTTTGAAATAATTTTAGACTTACTACAGTGTTTCCAAAATAGTACAGAGTTCCTGTATATCTTTTACACAGTGTTCCCTAGTGTTAATGTCTTACACAATCACAGTACAGCGATCATAACTGGGAAATTAACATTCATACAATACTATTCTTCAGCCATTATTCAAATATCACTAGTTTTCTCGCTCAAAGGAAAAACTCATAAATTTTCATAAAAAAAAAAAAAAACAGGAACAGCTGTGTGCAGTGGCTCACACCTGTAATCCCAGCATTTTGGGAGGCCAAGGCAAGCGGATCACGAGGTCAGGAGTTTGGGATCAGCCTGACCAGTATGGTGAAACCCTATCTCTACTAAAAATACAAAAATTAGCCGGGCATGGTGGCACGCGCCTATAATCCCAGCTACTCGGGAGGCTGATGCAGGAGAATCGCTTGAACCCAGGAGGTGGAGGTTGCAGTGAGCTGAGATAGTGCCGCTGCACTTCAGCCTGGGCGACAGAGCGAGATTCCATCTCAAAAAAAAAAAAAAAAATACATACATACATACATAAATAATCACAGTAACATATCTGAAATTATTGTCTCTTGAAGCAAGAACTGCCACACTGTTCCTTCGACTCATAGTTATTTTCTTTTTTTATTATTTTGTTTGTTTGTTTTTTGAGACAGTTTCGCTCTTGGTTGCCCAGGCTGGAGTGCAGTGGTGTGATCTCGGCTCACTGCAACCTCTGTCTCCCAGGTTCAAGTGATTTGTCTGTCTCAGCCTCCCAAATAGCTGGGATTACAAGCACCTGCCACCATGCCCGGCTAATTTTTGTATTTTTAGTAGAGACAGGGTTTCACCATGTTGGCCAGGTTGGTCATGAACTCTTGACCTCAGGTGATTCACCCGCCTTGACCTCCCAAAGTGCTGGGATTACAGGCATGAGCCACCATGCCAGGCCTCAACTCATATTTCATTAGTCAAAGTAACTCATAGCATATATACATTCCTTCCCTAGTGGGGAGAACTGCAAAGTCACATGGCAAAGGGTGTAAAGGTAAAATTTGGATACAGAGTATGAAAAACTAAGAATCCTCATCCAGTCTACCTAACTGACCTTGTGTTCTTAAAAAAGTGACAAGTTGTGGATAGTGTTGCAATGAAAAGATAAATAAAATCAAGTGACATGATCTTTGACATACCGTAGTAGCCTCTAAAGTAATTGGAGAAAAACGTGTGTCTTACGGTGAGGATAGATCTAAGGGCTATGGCTAGATTAAAAGTGTACCAAAAGAACCCTCAGATAGTCACATAGTTTTACATAATTCAGTCATCCCTTCTCTCTGTTAAACTTAACTTTTTCTCAGTACACCTAAAATAATTTCAAAAAGGTATGTTCTTCCTCACCTACTTCTAACTTGTTTCAAAGAACATAATTTCAGAAGTAGTGTAAATATTGACTTTTAAACGTAGAAGTTATATTACTTTGTTTGGCTGGGTGCAGTGGCTCACACCTATAATCCCAGCACTTTAGGAAGCTGAGATGGCTGGATCATGAAGTCAGGAGTTCAAGACCAGTCTGGCCAACATGATGAAACCCCATCTCTACTAGAAATACAAAAAAAAATCACCAGGCTTGGCCAGGCGCAGTGGCTCACGCTTGTAATCCCAGCACTTTAGGAGGCCGAGGTGGGCAAATCACGAGGTCAGGAGATCGAGACCACCCTGGCTAACACAGTGAAACCCCGTCTCTACTAAAAATACAAAAATTAGCCAGGCGTGGTGGCGAGCACCTGTAGTCCCAGCTACTCAGGAGGCTGAGACAGAAGAATCGCTTGAACCCAGAAGGCAGAGATTGCAGTGAGCCGAGATCGTGCCATTGCACACCAGCCTGGGTGACAGGGTAAGACTCTGTCTAAATAAATAAATAAATACATAAAAATAGAAGTTATATTACTTTTTGAAGTGTATCTACTGGAATCTAAATAGCATAGGGTTTTGGTATATTCCATCATTCATCAAACAACAGAGAAAATAACACTCTTCTTCAATAGACAGACATTTTATATAATTTATTTTCTTTGAAAAAATTTTTCATTCCTTTTCCCCACAAAATTGGATTTTAATGTGTGTTCAAAAGTCTTTTATTAATCATCTTATATTTCTATCAGCAAAAATACGTCTATGAAATGAAATTATTTTAAATTGTTTTTATTTCCTGTAATCTTAAGGTTCTAAATGGTCAATGTTTCTTCTGGATTAAATGATCACTACAGTTATTAGTAGTAAACAAACAATCACAAAAAGTAAATATACTTTAAAAAAATAATTCTTAAACGTTGTAAGAAAAACAATTATCAGAGAATTGAAACTCTTGGTCCAGGTCCAGGGACACCTGGAAGCTGACCCTGAATTTACTTTCTTGTAAAATTAGTTCTCAAAATGTACTAAGTTACAGTAAGTGTAGAATGTTGTGTGGACCATGCTTTTTGCACCTGAAGTGTATCTGGTTGTCTAGGCTATTTGTTGTATAACCTTTCATTGATGTGGTATAGCTGCTCCCAAATAATGTTATTTATGGCTGGGCACGATGGCTCATGCCTGTAATCCGAGAAACTTGGGAGGCTGAGGCAGACGGATCATGAGGTCATGAATTCGAGACCATCCTGGCCAACATGGTGAAACCCCATCTCTACTAGAAATACAAAAATTAGCCAGGTGTGGTAGCACACGCTTGTAATCCCAGCTACTCAGGAGGCTGAGGCAGGAGAATGGCTTGAACTTGGGGCGCAGAGGTTGCAGTGAGTCAAGATCAGGCCATTGCACTCCAGCCTGGGCAACAGAGTGAGACTCTGTTTCAAAAAAAAAAAAAAAAAGTTATTTATTAAGTTATACACACCCTGAGGAACAGTACAACTAATAGGTTATAAAAAGTCAAAGAGCAGATAGTTGAAGAGCTTCCCAGTGTCAATATTGGGGACCGTGCCGGGGGTGGTGGAGAATGAAACAGACACAAGAGACAAAGACAAACAGAGAACATGGCGGCCGCGCCTAGAGCCTCCGCCTCACTTTATTTATACTCCATAAACCCCACGTCAGCAAAAATAACACAATGCAAAACAAACTTTCTGAACCCAGATGTAACCTTCTGCTTAGTTCCTTGTCTCTAAGCTCTTTCTTATTTTGTCTGCCTTCTTGGCGCCTACTAGAGTTCATTAAAAGTTCAACTACAGATACTCTCCTTGACTACTGGAGTTCATTGAAAGTGCAACTAGCTAGAGATACTGTCCTTGAGCCTTATCCATTCTTAGCATATTATTTTCAATGGCCCCTGCAGTCAAGGTGGTCCATCTTGCTTTACCTTCATCTCTTGTAACTGAGCATGACCCATGAAATGACAAGTCTTGGAAGCTATGCTTGGGATATTGTAAGGCCTTTTGCTCAAAACAGTGCTTGCTTGCATGCTGAACTACCTGTCCTGCGTCCTTTGAATAAGATAAGTAAACTGGTATCGAAACTGCATGTTTGGAGCCAGGTGTGGTGGCTCACGCCTGTAATCACAGCACTTTGAGAGGCTCAGGTAGGTGGATCATCTGAGGTCAGGAGATGGAGACCAGCCTGGCCAACATGGCAAAACCCTGTCTCTACTAAAAATACAAGCCAGGCGTGGTGGTGGATGCCTGTAATCCTAGCTACTTGGGAGACTGAGGCAGAAGAATTGCTTGAACTGCAAAGGTGGAGGTTGCAGTGAGCCGAGTTTGCACCATTGCACTCCAGCCTGGGCAACAAGAGTGAAATTCTGTCGAAAGAAAGACAGAAAGGAGGGAGGGAGGGAGGGACAGAAGGAAGGAAGGAAGGAAGGAAGGAAGGAAGGAAGGAAGGAAGGAAGGAAGGAAGGAAGGAAGGAAGGAAGGAAGGAACTGCATTGTTTTGTTAGTCTTTCCATCAATCCAGATTTGTATCAAAAGTGGCGATTGATTCCGATGCTTTCAGAGTGATGAAAAAGAAAAGTTAAATTAAAAATAAAGTGGCGGGCCGGGCGCGGTGGCTCAAGCCTGTAATCCCAGCACTTTGGGAGGCTGAGACGGGTGGATCACGAGGTCAGGAGATCGAGAGCATCCTGGCTAACACGGTGAAACCCCGTCTCTACTAAAAAAATACAAAAAAACTAGCTGGGCGATGTGGCGGGTGCCTGTAGTCCCAGCTACTCCGGAGGCTGAGGCAGGAGAATGGCGTAAACCCGGGAGGCGGAGCTTGCAGTGAGCTGAGATCCGGCCACTGCACTCCAGCCTGGGCGACAGAGCGAGACTCCGTTTCAAAAACATAAAAGAAAAGAAAAAAGAAAATAAAGTGGTGATTGATATGAAGACCTCTGACCCCACAGAGGCAAAACCCTCATGTTGTAAGAAGATGAACAGGGAACAGATAATTTTGATGCCTGAAAGATTGCTTAACCATCATGTTGTTTGATATGACTCCATCCAAGAATTGCTCTTATCAGCGAAATTTAAAAAAACTTTGATCTGATTCACTAAGAACTGATTAAATGGGTTGAAAAAAGAGAAGCAAACAAAGCAGGGAAAAGCTAGAAATACTATCCCGTGGTCATTTCTTATGGCTTTGTTGGAAATGAAAGCATTGACGAAGAGAAGGGAAAAGAAAAGCCAAGAGCTCTAAGCCTAGGAAAATCTGATCTTCATAGCGGCCCTAGTACCTGTGAGGGGCAGGGAGGGACAACATAGTTAAATCACACTGCCACCCCACTGAGATCCTTCCCTAATCAAACTAGCCAAGATCCCAACAGGGGCATGCAAGGCATTACAGAAGACCAGCATTACAGCATAAAGAAGCTGAGTAATTTTGTTGAAAAATACCAGCAACTGCTTAAGAAATCCTTGTGATCTTGGATCCTTAGATAAAATGATCAGGATGCCAAAAATGTAATTGTGGACTCTGCATAATGAAGCAGTTTGCATGGAATGAGCATCTATATTACGGAAACAAATTGGATCTAATGAGTCCTTCTGTCATTCCTGAACTTAACACTAGCAGCTGAGTTAGTGGGTACTCCAATATGGAAGTGAAACATTACCAGAAATACTTACCTTAGTGAAATGGATGTTGTGTGGATGCTGATGACTTTTTAATAAAATGCACAGGGTTCAGCATCAAATCCATGTAAACCCTTGACAATGGGGCCAGTCCCGGTGGTTCATGCCTGTAATCCTAGCACTTTGGGAGGCTGAGGAGGGTGAATCATCTGGGTCAGGAGTTCAACACCAGCCTGGCCAGCATGGTGAAACCCCATCTCTACTAAAAATACAAAAAATTAGCCGGGCGTGGTGGCAGATGCCTGTAATCCTGTCTACTCAGGAGCCTGAGGCAGGAGAATCACTTGAACCTGGGAGGTAGAGGTTGCAGTGAGCTAAGATGGCACCATTGCACTCCAGCCTGGGTGACAGAGCGAAACTCCATCTCAAAAAAAAAACAAAAAAACAAAAACAAACAAAAAAAACTTTGGCAATGTTGAACTTTACCTGGGCATCATACTCCTGGAAAATAGCAATAGTTTAAAAATCCCTCCACTCTTTTGTGGTCCTGGAAATGGCTTACTGCAAAAATCCACCCTTTCCTAAATGTCTTATTTACCTAAGACAAAGACAATACAGGCTTTCCAAATTCCCATTATTTTGTCTCATAAATGATTAGATAAACTGTTTGCACTGACCAGTCTGGACAAAATACCTGCTAATCTGACTTGACCAAACTCTAGTTAGGCTTCTCTTTTCCCCTCAGGCCCCTGAACTTTGGCCTATCGTTGAGTTTAAACAAGCATTAGAATGTGGAACAACCTCCTTAATGACCCTTCCAGAATTAGCTGACTGCAAAGAAAAATTGTCCAATGTACCACTCTCTGATTCCATTTCCCCAATACTTTGTTCCTTCTAACCTTGTTTGCTCCAGTAGAGTATTCTTTCACAATAGCTTTCCCCCTGTCACCCCCATTACATAAGTCTTTTTGAAAAAGGCCTTTCTTTAAGTATGGATTTGTTCTTATTTGACTCCTTGTAGCAGAAATAGGTAGAATGGAATAGAAGGGGTTTTATTATAGTGATTTCATTCAATTATTTGAACTCTTTCTGAAGTATATGCCAAAACCCACATAGTTACTGATTATCAAAAGTTGATTTTTTTTTTTTTTTTTTTTTTTTTTGAGACGGAGTCTCACTCTGTCGCCCGGCCTGGAGTGCAGTGGCCGGATCTCAGCTCACTGCAAGCTCCGCCTCCCGGGTTTACGCCATTCTCCTGCCTCAGCCTCCCCAATAGCCGGGACTACAGGCGCCCGCCACCTCGCCCGGCTAGTTTTTTTGTATTTTTTTAGTAGAGACGGGGTTTCACTGTGTTAGCCAGGATGGTCTCGATCTCCTGACCTCGTGATCCGCCCGTCTCAGCCTCCCAAAGTGCTGGGATTACAGGCTTGAGCCACCGCGCCCGGCCCCAAAAGTTGATTTTTAATGAAATTTGATGTGTCAATTTTTTCAGCTCTCTTTCAGTTTTGTTGAAAGCAAAGAATTGGAAAACATCTAACTTGCAAAAGATGCATTACTCCATCATCAGAGTCATCCACTTCCTCATTGGCCAACACTGATATTTAGAAATGTATCCCTCCTGGAGCCCTGGAGGTTTCTCCTCCCACAAGCAATGCACCATAGTGGGTGTATATAACTAGCAGGAGCTTGGATGTAAATGGGAAGCTGGAAGAGTAGGACTGGGTAACATCTGAGAGTTAGCATGATAGAAGATCTCTTTTAAGAAAAAGCATAGACAGAAGTTGAGAATCTAGAAACTCATTTCCTTAAAATTAACTGCCAATGGTGTCCATTCTCTGTCTGCATCAGAGCTGCCATTTTGCTGTTGCCACTTGCTGGTGTTGAAAGAGCCTCCTGCTTCAGGTTCACCATCAGCATGAATCAAGAAAAGGTGGCCAAATTTCAGGCTCAGATCCAGAATGGAGATAAGGGTACCTTCCCTTGCAGAAAGAAGATAACGTATAGAATAGCAACAGCTGATGTCAAAAAGCCTGTTTTCTTTTTTAAAATAGCGGTAAGTAATTATTACTGGAATGGAATAGATAAACCTAAATAGAGGCAAAGGGGTAATACCAGGACTCAGGTGTGCCTCTCTTATAGCATTATAATTACTCATCATGCAAAAGCCAAAACAGTCTCAGCAGTGCTCCCTGGAATATTAAGGCAGCTGGACACTGACAATGTTACAAGTTCTAGGAAGTTAGACAAATAGTAAGTATTGAATAGCAAAACATGAAAACTAGGAGACTAGTGGCTCTGTCCTCAATTACTGGCTTTGCATTTCCTTTATTATTTTTTGGATTTTAAGCTTGCATACACATACTTAATAATTACATGTCAACCTTATCCTGTGTCCTAGCTCTTCTTACTAGCACTGCAGAATTGTGTCTTTTCAGCAAGGTTGAAATTGTGAATGCCCTTTTTGCCCCTAACAACTATGTCAAGATATGATTCACATGCAATACAATTCACCCATTTCAATATATTTTGGCTAATTCATTATTCATTTACAAATTGTGGTAAAGTATATATAACATAAAATTTGCCATCTTGGCTATTTTAGGTGTATAGCTTAGTGGTATTAATGAATGATATTCACAATGTTGAGCAGCCATCACCACTATTTACTTCTGAAACTTCAACATGCCCAAAATAAACTCTAATTATTAAGCAATAACTCCCCAACCTCTGATAATCTCTAATCTACTTTTGTTACTGGAAAGGGGTCCTGATCCAGACTCCAAGAGAGGGTTCTTGGATCTCGTGCAAGAAAGAACTCAGGGTGAGTCTAAATTAAAGTGAAAGCAATTTATTAAGAAAGTAAAAGAGTGAAATAATGGCTACTCCATAGGGGCTGCCGGTTGCCCATTTTTATGGTTATTTCTTGATGATATGCTAAACAAGGGGTAGATTAGCCATGTCTCTCATTGTTGTACCATATAGAATAACTTTCTGACGTTGTCATAGCATTTGTAAGTTGTCACGGCACTGGTGGGTGTGTACCAGTGAGGATGACTGGAGATCACTCTTGGTACCATCTTGGTTTTGGTGGGTTTTAGCTGGCTTCATTACCATAACTTGTTTCTTTTTATCAGCAAGGTCTTTATGACCTGTATTTTGTGCTGACCTCCTATCTCATCCTATGAATCAGAATGCCTTAACTGTCTGGGAATGCCACCCAGTAGGTCTCAGCCTTATTTTACCCAGCTCCTTTTCAAGATGGAGTTGCTCTGGTTCCAACACCTCTGACATTTCCCACCTTCCTTTTGTAAGAGAACCCTTAATCCTAAAGGCTGCAGAGGGACAAAGATCCATTTTCTGTAACTTCTTTATGCTGAATAAGGGCAATGATATTCCTGCCTAACTATTAGGGTCTTTTGTGTTTAGGGTAGAGAGGAGTTTAGTTAGAAAGCATTGGGCTGGGCATGGTGGCTCACACCTGTAATCCCAACACTTTGGGAGGCTGAGGCGGGTAGATCATCTGAGGTCAGGAGTTTGAGACCAGCCTGGCCAACATGGTGAAACACTGTTTCTACTGAAAATACAAAAATTAGCCAGGCGTGGTGGCGGGTGCCTGTAATCCTAGCTACTCAGGAGGCTGAGGCATGAGAATCGCTCAAACCGGGGAGGCAGAGGTTGCAGTGAGTTAATATTGCACCACTGCACTCCAGCCTGTGCAACAGAGTGAGATTTTTGTCTAAAAAAAAAAAAAAAAAAAAAAAGCAGTGGTATGTTGAGGGCCATTTATAACTTTTGAATTCCAACAAAAGGTGATATTTGGAAGATTAATAAGTGTTTCAGAAAACGTTGAGTAAGCTTATTTTGCATTGCTGTACAAAGAGTACAAGAGCAATATGTTTCACCACAGTAAAGCAACATAAGCAAAATTATCCCAAGTGAACTAAGTTAGTAGGCTTTCTATGAACTGGGCAACTGTTAGAACCAAGCTGATATGGGGTTGCTAGATGATTCCAGTATGTGCCCAGAACTAGATATTGATTCAGATTTTGACATTACCCATCCCTCTTGTTTCTTTTGAGAAGCAGTTAGAGATTACTGGTTGATTTACAGGAATAAGCAGAGTCAGTTTAACTTGCAGGAAAAAAAATTTTAAAGTGACTGATGAGACTAGAACTTAATAAGTGTAGCACAGTTCTTGAAACATAAGTTTTCTTTCTCCAGTTTCCCATTTTTATTAAAGACAAATTATGGTAAGACCAACTTGCTTTATTATACTTGGCCTGATTATTTGTATAAAGTGTAGCAAGAATAATTATTTTTCACATAAGCTTTTTGTAAATTGGCTTTGATGGAAATCTGTTCCATAGAAGGAATCTTAGATAAGATTTTTTTTTAGAGCCGAGCCCTGCCATGGGTTTGTATCCTTAAATACCTATGAGTTGGGTAAATTCCTCTCCTCCTGAGGTTCCAGGATAACTTGGGGCTCCTGGGCCTGTTAGAAAGTGACATTCTTCACTTACCACAGGTCAGAAACCCTACAGGGGCTGTGTAGGTAAGGTTTGAGGCCACTCCTCCCAAGGGATTTTATTGGCTCTATAAGTTAAGTTTAATTCCTTAAAGGAAAACACACCATTCCAGTTAAAGCCTTGGTAAAATAACCAGTTTTTCCAATTGTGTCCTGTTACAAAAGAAAATGGATTTTTATTGCACTTATGGAAATAACTATATTGCCATAAATTAAGAATACTTACAAATTGTTTCCATATTTTGGAGAAATCAGGTAGAGAGAAACAAATATGCTCCACATTTTGTTTACAGGAGTATACTTAATTGTTAAAAGCTGTAAATAGCTTCTATTAGTTTAGTCCATGCAGTTAATTCCTGTTTGATATTTATGAACATTTCAGCTTTCCATGAGTCCTGAAAGTTTTTTCCTCTATTTTAATATTACAGTGTTCACAGTTATTAGAAACCTGAATTTAAGAGCACCTGTTAGAGTACTATAGCTGATTATAAACCATTTTTTAAAGCGGAATAAAACAAGACAACAAGTGTCTGTGGATGACAAAATGTCTTAGGACAGCCACATTTAAAAACACAATTGACAAAGAAATTTGGTTACCTCTGTGGCATACAATGATTTTAGGTAACAATTATAATTATTAATAATATACACTAAGTTATATTATAATTATTTTGGAACACATACCAATAACAGATTTATACAAATATAGCCCAAAGAAACTAAACATTATTTTATATTTGACAGTGCTTCCTGTATGATTTTAATACAAAATAAGCCAAATGTCACCTTTACATTAGTATACTATTACTGTCAAATCCAGTTTTTAATAAAACCTTATAGACAAATGTATTTAATTTTAATCAGTTTGACCATAAGGTAAGATTTTTATAAACCTCTTTTATAACCCTTTACAATGTTTGTTAAAGAGCAGAGTATAAGCAGGTTTTTGCTTTAAGAGAAACCTGTTGTGCTTTTATTCCAATGTTTAGTTTACAAAAAAAAACTGCATAATACCCCTTTAACTTGAGCCAATATGTTCACACACAGATTTTTTTAAATAATTTTTTTAAATAAAATGTTTACAACTTGTTTAAACCTTTAGAACTTTCCTATTTCACTTAAAACAATCCTTTAACACTTTAGGCAAAAAAATGTACATGCCCATGTCTTTTAATAAGTTTTTACTAAAAACAAAGTTTACTTTTCTTACACACTTTGCATGTAAAACTGTTTCTTCAGTAGTCACAAATACACATTATACTGTTAACTCTTAGTGACTTTTACTTTTGGTGAAAACTTTGGTAAGTTCAGGCTTTTAATTAGGTATGGAACATAGGACAGCAGACAGAAGTGCAGATAAGATCTGATTCTTTTTTTTAGCATTTAATTTTATGTGTCCCAGGCCTTACCTAGCTGTAAAGCAGACAAGTTGTACAGTTATAAGTTATAGTGGCATTTTATGACGCATTTAGGAGGCCTAATTACCTTTAAATTATACAACATTTTTTGCATAAATTATCTTTTATAATTTTTTACAACTTACACAGACCATTTATAACATACTTGGACTTTCTGGTTTGTCCTAAACATTCCTCTTGTCAAACAACCATTTTACTTTAGGATAAGAATTTACCATACAAGATCCTTTGTTATATAAAATCTTTTTCTTTATAACCGTCTTTGCATAGCTGGGGGCATGGCTAATCCCACATGTCCCCAGGCCTTATCTAGAATGTAATGCTTTAAAATGAATTGAGGCTGGACATGGTGGCTCAGGCCTGTAATCCCAGCACTTTGGGAGGCCAAGCAGGGTGGATCACTTGAGGTCAGCAGTTAGAAACCAGCCTGGACAATGTGGTGAAACCCTGTCTGTACTAAAAATGCAAAAATTAGCTGGGCATGGTGGTATGTGCCTGTAATCCCAGCTACTTGGGAGGCTGAGGCAGGAGAATCACTTGAATCTAGGAGGTGGAGGTTGCAGTGAGCTGAGATTTTGCCACTGCACTCCAGCCTATGCAACAGCACAGAATTCTGTCTCAAAAATAAATAACATAAAATAAATTGCACAATTTTTAAAAGTTAAGCAGTTTATGACCTGCCACTCTGCTTAGCACCCACTATCAAACTGGCAAGGCTCAAACTTGCCCCCTGTTGGGCCCCATCATCGTTAATCCAACCTCTGACCAGGAGTTTCAACTTGTGATCTCTGGGCCAGGTGGTGACCCTGAGTAACAGAAAAAATAAGAAAGGGAAAGGAGAGAGAGAAAAGCCTTGCTATGGCTGGATGGGGAAGATGAAGATCTCAGGGATTTCAGAGAAAGACCCACCCATTCCAGTGACACTGAATCAAAAGTTCAGGTGGCCTCTTGTCAGCTGTGAAGGGATATTTCTCGGCAGTCCCATTCACTCTTAAGTTTCCCCTTTTAGGGCAGAAAAAGCTCCCCATGTCCCACAATCCTGTTCATGCCTAATCCTGTCACCCATAGCTGTCAGCAAAGAGTGCAAGGAAGATTATTTGAAAGAGAATAGCAGTTAATAGTGTCAAACCCATTCTTAACCAAGAAGGACTTTACTGAGAGAGGCTTCTAACTCCCTAAATCTTAGAAGGGATAACTCCTCATCTGGGCCTCTAACCCAAGGTTGGTTAAGAGTTCTTGCCTTTTATTAAGATGGGTCTCTAAACTACTCTGTTTCAGGAGAGACTCTAACTCCCCTAAGTTGTACCTCTAACCCAATTCCATCCTTTACTTGGGTTCCCCAATTACCAAAGCTGGCCAATTAGTGCTAAAGTCTATTTCCTTTGGGTTGAGAAGTATTTTGAGTATTGTCCCTTTTGTGGTTCATGAGAAAGATGTTATCGGACCCCACCACTTACCCAGAGTTAGCCTTTGGGTTGGGGGTTTCCACACTAGGTCCCATCTGGGTCACCAGAAAGATGTTACTGGAAAGGGGTCCCAATTCAGACCCCAAAAGAGGGTTCTTAGATCTTGCACAAGAAAGAATTCAGGGCAAGTTCATAAAGTAAAAGCAAGTCTATTAAGAAAGTAAAGGAGGCCGGGCGCGGTGGCTCAAGCCTGTAATCCCAGCACTTTGGGAGGCCGAGATGGGCGGATCACGAGGTCAGGAGATCGAGACCATCCTGGCTAACACAGTGAAACCCCGTCTCTACTAAAAAAAATACAAAAAACTAGCCGGGCGTGGTGGCGGGCGCCTGTAGTCCCAGCTACTCGGGAGGCTAAAAAAAAAAAAAGAAAAGAAAGTAAAAGAATAAAATAATACTCCATAGACAGAGCAGCCCTGAGGGCTGCTGGTTGCCTGTTTTTATGGTTATTTCTTGATGATATGCTAAACAAGGGGTGGATTATTTATGCATCCCCTTTTTAGGGCTAGGCGCAGTGGCTCATGCCTGTAATCCCAGCACTTTGGGAAGCCATGGTGGGTGGATCACTAAGTCAGGAGATTGAGACCATCCTGGTTAATGCGGTGAAACCCTGTCTCTACTAAAAATACAAAAATTAGCCAGGCGTGGTGGCTGGTGCCGTAGTCCCAGCTACTTGGGAGGCTGAGGCAGGAGAATGGTGTGAACCCAGGAGGCAGAGCTTGCGGTGAGCCAAGATTACACCCCTGCACACCAGCCTGGGTGACAGAGCAAGACTCCATCTCAAAACAAAACAAAACAACAACAACAACAAAACACACATACATCCAAAACCAAGTGACTTACAACAAGAATTCCTCTTTTATTTTTTTGCGGGGGGTCTTGCTCTGTCTTCCAGGCTGGAGTACAGTGGCATGATCTCGGCTCATTGCAGCCTCTGCCTTGCTGGTTCAGGCGATTCTCCTGCTTCAGCCTCCCGAGTAGCTGGGATTACAGCATGTACCACCATGCCCAGGTAATTTAAGAATTTATTTTTCTTTTATTCTGAGATAGAGTTTCACTCTTGTTGCTCAGGCTGGAGTGCAATGGTGCCATCTCAGCTCCCCACAACCTCTGTCTCCTGGGTTCAAGTGATTCTCCTGCCTCAGCCTCCTGAGTAGCTGGGATTACAGGCATGCCCCACCATGCCCAGCTAATTTTGTATTGTTAGCAGAGACGGGGTTTTTCCATATTGTCAGGCTGGTCTCAAACTTCTGACCTCAGGTGATCCACCTGCCGCAGCCTCCCAAAGTGCTATGATTATAGGTATGAGCCACCATACCTGACCAAGAATTTATTTATCTTTCTGGCAGGCCTGTAGGTCAGCTAATAATTGTGCCTCAGACTGACACTCAGATGCCTAGGCTCCAGGGTTCAGGTTGTGCTCATACCTGTTTCTTGAGTCTTATTCTGGGGCCCAGGCTGAAGAAGCAGTGGGACATGGTGTTCTTATGAACAATGGCAGGACTAGGAGAGCTCTGTCAAACCAAGAGCCAAGTCAAACATATTCAAGGTCCCTCTCCTGTCTATTCCATTAGTATTCCATTGGCCAGAGCAAGCCGCAGGGCCAGGCCCAACAAGTATAATCTCCTCACAGTAGAAGGGAGAGGGGAGTGGATATTCACTGAACAATAAGCCAAACTACTGATCAACCTATCAATCATGCTCGTGTTATTAGGTTGGTGTACAAATCTTACATTGGTATTTTGGTTATACTTACATCAATGTTATCCATATGCAAGAAATGACATTCTCTCTTCACTCCCTTTTCAATACATAAGGTAACATTCAATACAAATACCTAATGTAACAGGTCATCTTTAAAATAAATTGTTTCCTGCCAGCAGATGTGTGCTTAATAATAATAATAATAATAACAATAATAATTTATGAGAGATTTGGGGCTTTCCCACCTTCTTCTTTAATTCAAGATTGCTGTCCCATACATCATTGATAATTGTGCTTTCTGCTGACATAGTCTGATTCAGCACTTCAAGTTTGTCACCACAGAGTTTTGATATTGAGCACTTGATTTGGAAATTCTCACAATTGAAATTGTTGGAAATGATGAGATTTTTAAAAGGAAAGTGAAGGGGAATGTCCAAAAGGAGAAATTTAAGGGAAAAAAAAAACCCTGCAGAGATGTTGAGATGACTGTCTGTGAATCTTCAGCACTCCTACATGTTTTACTCCTGTGCGCCAGGATTATCTTTCTAGGAATGCCTGGTGCAAGCAGACAGCCCTGGAGAGCTAAAGACAGGGACTTCCCCTGAAGCAAATGTATTTGCATTCCTAGATAAATAAAGATCAAAACGGTAACTTTCACCAAGAGATTTATAGACATCATTCCCCAGAAATGTTTGCTCACATTCCAGTGTAGAACGTTTCTCTCTGAAAGGGAAGATGGGCAGATTTGCCTGCAGCCCTATGCAAAATGTGAGCCGCCTTAAACTCAGACTTCACCTCCTGTATTGCACCTGAAAGTACCATCTGGCCCTCCCTATGTTGCCTTATGGGAATTGGGGCTCAGGGAACCCAAGCTGTGAAGTCACCTTGGCTGCTGCTTTTGCTGTGAGTACATGTCTTTGTCTCTGACTCAGAGGTCTCCTGTTTTCTGACACGATGTATATAAAAATATGTGGGCCAGGCATGGTGGTTCATGTCTGTAATTCCAGTACTTTGGAAGGCCGAGGTGGGTGGATCACCTGAGGTCAAGAGTTCGAGACCAGCCTGGCCAACATGGTGAAACCTCATCTCTACTAAAAATACAAAAAATTAGCCGGGCATGGTGGCAGATGCCTGTAATCCCAGCTTCTCTGGAGGCTGAGGCAGGAGAATTGCTTGAACCCAGGAGGTGGAGGTTGCAGAGAGCCGAGATCATACCATTGCACTCCAGCCTGGGCGACAGAGCAAGACTCTGTCTCAAAAAAAAAAAAAAAAAATTGTGGCAGGGTAACTTGTTAGTTTGCAAGTAGCAGAAAATCTCAGACTTTTCAGTTTCTGACTTAACAAGAAGGAATTAAGAAGAGTCAGGAAAAAATGTGAATAAGCTGAGGTATCTGTCCCATCCTAGAGTGACTGGGTGACTCTCTTAGTTTAAGAGGATTTATGGAACTGAAGGCAGAAATGTGAGAGGCCAGGTAGTTTGCTGTGTTTCCACTCAGTGACATAAGACAAAAACATATGTCCTCAATTAAAAAATAAAGCATGGTCCCTGCCTACATAATGGTTTTATTCAAATAATACAAGGGGCAAACACTTATAAGAAAAATACAGTGTAGGCATGAACTCAGCTCACTGCAACCTCCGCCTCCTGGGTTCAAACGATTCTCCTGCCTCAGCCTCCCAAGTAACTTGGATTACAGGTACGTGCTACCAAGCCTGGCTAATTTTTATATTTTTAGTAGAGACGGGGTTTCACCATGTTGGTCAAGCTTGTCTCAAACTCCTGATCTCAGGTGAGCCACCCACCTTGACCTCCCAAAGTGTTGGGATTACAGGCATGAGTCATCACACCTGGCCTATTTTTAATGTTTTATTTATTTATTTATTTATTTATTTATTTATTTATTGAGACTGGGTTATGAGACTGGCTAATTTTTGTATTTTTGGTAGAGATGGGGTTTCACCATATTGCCCAGGCTGATCTTGAACTCCTGGCCTCAGATGATCCACCTACCTTCGCCTCCCAAAGTGTTGGGATTAGAGACGTGAGCCACTGCAACCAGCCTAGGAAAATAATTTAACTAGAGAGAAAGACTATTGTAATAGTGTATTAGTCCGTTCTCATACTGCTATGAAGAACTACCTGAAACTGGGTAATTTATAAAGAAAGGAGGTTTAATTGACTCACACTTCTGCATGGCTGGGCAGGCCTCAGGAAACTTACAATCATGGCAGAAGGCACCTCTTCACAGGGAGGCAGGAAGGAGAAGTGCTGAGCAAAGGGAGATCTCATGAGAACTCACTCATTATCATGGGAACAGCATGGGGGAACCACCCCCATGATCCAGTTACCTCCACCTGGTCTCTCCCTTGACACATGGGGATTATAATGGGGATGATAATTCAAGATGAGATTTGGGTGGGGACACAAAGCCTAACCATATCAAATGAGGACAGCACGCTGAACTCAGAAATGTATAAGCATCTCAAACTCAAACAGAAAAAAGGTTCTTTTTAGGGTAGAGGAGAGGAAGCAGATATAAAAGCCTCTTTTAAGGGGAAGCTAGATAAGTAAGAAGAAACGGCCAGTAGCTCTGACAGGAAAGTGGGCTCGATGTGATCAGCTGACTCCCAGGAGAAGCTGATAAAGGGGCATGCTCTACTTCTTTTTGCTTAGATCTAGAGGCAAGCAGAGTTCAGGAGCCCATAGGAAAAAGAGAAGGCTTTGGTTAAGACAAAGCAGAGGGTAGGAAATGGGCAATTGTGAATGCTTAGTTAGAAAATACAGGCTGGGCACAGTGGCTCACACCTGTAATCCCGGCACTTTGGGAGGCCGAGGTGGGTGGATCACAAGGTAAGGAGATCGAGACCATCCTGGCTAACGTGGTAAAACCTTGTCTCTACTAAAAATACAAGAAATTAGCTGGGCATGGTGACATGTGCCTGTAATCCCAGCCACTCTGGAGGCTAAGGCAGGAGAATCGCTTGAATCTGGGAGGCAGAGGTTGCAGTGAGCGGAGATGGTGCCACTGCACTCCAGCCTGGGTGACAGAGCAAGGCACCGTCTCAAAAAAAAAAAAAAAGAAAAGAAAAGAAAAGAAAATATAAGGTATGCCTGGAACATCTTGTTGTGTCCCTAAAATTAGATTTTCTAGTTATAAATGATGACTCTACCACTTGCAGTTTGTTAAAATGAGCCCCCCAAAATTACATACACATAGACAGATGTTAAGATAAATACTATGAAATTAACAGTGATTGAGTCTAGGTGAAGGACATGTAGCTAATTCATTGTATTATTATTTCATTTATTTATTTTTTTTAAATGAGGGTCTCGCTCCATCGCCCAGGCTGGAGTGCAGTGGCACAATCATAGCTCACTACAACCTTGAACTCCTGGGCTTAAGTCATCCTCTCACCTCAGCCACGCAAAATTCTGGGATTACAAGAGTGCACCACTGCGCCTGGCTTCCATTGTACTTTTTAAATTTTTCCTTACATTTGAAAGTTTATAAAAATAAAATGTTGGAGGAAAATACACACAGAAAAGACATATTTTACAAGAAATGTCAAGTGCTTAGGAATAAACCTAACAAAAGACATATAAACCCTTTTTTGGATAAAATTATAAAATCTTATTGAGCTGCATTAAAGAAAACCTAAATAAGTTGAGAGACATACTCTATTTTTGGATAAGAAGGATCAATATCTCCAGCTGATTCTAAAAGTATTGTGGAATTGCTCACAGTCTTTCTTTTCAACTTGAACCTGGCAGAATGGCACTGGCAAAGAAAGGAGGGATGAAGAAGGGCCATTTTGCCATCCACAGATGGTGACCTAAGAATACTGCCATCGGCCGGGCGCGGTGGCTCAAGCCTGTAATCCCAGCACTTTGGGAGGCCGAGACGGGCGGATCACGAAGTCAGGAGATCGAGACCATCCTGGCTAACACAGTGAAACCCTGTCTCTACTAAAAAATGCAAAAAAAACTAGCTGGGTGAGGTGGTGGGCACCTGTAGTCCCAGCTACTCGGGAGGCTGAGGCAGGAGAATGGCGTGAACCCGGGAGGTGGAGCTTGCAGTGAGCTGAGATCCGGCCACTGCACTCCAGCCTGGGTGACACAGAGAGACTCCGTCTCAAAAAAAAAAAAAAAAAAAAAAAAAAAAAAAAGAATACTGCCATCAACATTGACAATTGCATCCATGCAGTGAGCTCCAAGAAGCATACCCCTCAAGCTGTCTAAGATATTCAGAAATTTGCCATAGGGTGATGGGGACTCCAAATGTGTGGATGGACAGCAAGCTCAAGGAAGCAGTCTGGGCCAAAGGAATAAGGAGTGTCCCATACTGTCCCCATATGCATTGTCCAGAAATGTAATGAGGATGAAGATTCACCAAACAAGCTCTCTACTTTGGTTACTCATGTACCTGTCACCACTTTAAAAAATCTACAGTCAATGTGAATGAGAACAAACTACTGATTGTCAAAGTTATAAAACCACCTAAATAAACAATAAAAGTGTTATACAAGAATAAAGGGCCAAGCACAGTCAAATACTCTGTTTGCAAAATTTAGTAGGCCGGGTGCCGGTGGCTCACGCCTATAATCCCAGCACTTTGGGAGGCCGAGGTGGGTGGATCACGAGGTCAAGAGATCAAGACCATCCTAGCCAACACTGTGAAACACCGTCTCTACTAAAAATACAAAAACTAGCTGGGCAGGGTGGTGTGTGCCTGTAGTCCCAGCTACTCGGGAGGCTGAGGCAGGAGAATTGCTTGAACCTGGGAGGTGGAGGTTGCAGTGAGCCAAGATCGTGCCACTCTACTCCAGTCTGGATGACAGTGCAAGACTCTGTCTCAAAAAAAAAAAAAAAAAAAAAAATTGTATTAGCTATTGGAGTTTTTTTTTTTTGTTTTTTTTTTGTTTGTTTTTTTTTTTTTTTAAAGTAGGTCTATGAAACAGAAATGAAAACCGAGAATGAAGTCCCACACATACACAGAAACATGACTGGGGTGGAACGCCACCACAGATCAGAGGAGAAAGGATGGCTCTTGGGAAAATGGTTCTGCAACAACAGCAACAAAAACAGAGTTTGAGAGAATTAAAACCCTAAATGTAAAAGGCAAAATTATAACAACTTTTAGAAGCCAAAATAGGAAAATATTTTAAGATGCTAGAGGGGGAAAATATTTATTAAACAATGTGTGAAAAACACAGGACAAAGGAAAGGACTGAGAAATAGAACTGCAATAACTGAAGAGCCTCTATTTATCAAAAGATACCATAAAGTAAATGAAAGACGATGCCAAAGAAATTGAAATGACAAACAAAAAGAAGATATCTGCATATCATATCACTGGAAGGATTATTATCCAGAATATATTTTATTTAACTTCAAGAAAAATGGAAAAATAAATACACAGAAAAATGGGCAAAAGGCAATTCATAGATGGGACTCACAAATGTATTTTTAAAAGTTCAGGTGGGGTGCGGTGGCTCACAACTGAATCCCAGCACTTTGGGAGGCTAAGGTGGGTGGATCAGAAGGTCAGGAGTTCGATGTATTGTTGAGGAATACATATGCACTATAAAGATTATAGTGTACACTCCAGATTGGTGATGCAATCATAGTTCACAGCAGCCTCAAACTCCTGGGCTCAAACACTCCTCCTGCCTCTTCCTCCCAAGTAGTTAAGACTACAGCATGCACCATCATGCCTGGCCAATTTTTCACGTCTGTGTAGAGAACGGATCTTGCTATATTGACCAGGTTGATCTTGAACTCCTAGTGTTATGCAGTCTTCCTACCTTGGCCTCCCAAAGTGCTAGGATTACAAGCATGAGCCTGGCCAGTTTATTTTCTTTCTTTCTTTCTTTTTTTTTTTTTAGACAGGGTCTCACTCTGTTGCCCAGGCTGGAGTACAGTGGCATGATTATGGCAGGCGCCTGTATTCCCAGCTGCTAGGGAGGCTGAGGCAGGAGAATGGTGTGAACCCAGGAGGCAGAGCTTGCAGTGAGCCGAGATCGCGCCACTGCACTCCAGCCTGGGCGACAGAGCGAGACTCCATCTCAAAAAAAAAAAAAAAAAACAGATTTTGGAGGTTTGGCCGGGCGCGATGGCCCATGCCTGTAATCCCAGCACTTTGGGAAGCCGAGGTGGACAGATCACGAGATCAGGAGTTCGAGACCAGCCTGGCCAACCTGGTGAAACCTCGTCTCTACAAAAAATACAAAAAAATTAGCTGGGCGTGGTGGCGGGCGCCTGTAATCACAGCTACTTGGGAGGCTGAGGCAGGAAAATTGTTTGAACCCGGGAGGCGGAGGTTGCAGTGAGCCGAGATCATGCCATTGCACTCTGGCCTGGACAACAGGGCGAGACTCCATCTCAAAAAAAAAAAAAAAAAAAAAAAAATTGGAGGTGAGATGTTTAACATTTTAGAACACTTTGAGGGATGACAAAGCCCAAAGTTGCACCGTCCAGCAGAAACAGAATGTGAACAACATTTGTAATTTTGAATTTTCTAATAGCCACATTTTCTTAAAAAAAAAAAAGTGAAAAATCTAGGCAGAATGGCTCATGCTTCTAATCCCAGTACTTCAGGAGGCTGTGGTGGGAAGATTGCTTGAGTCCAGGGCTTCAAGATGAGCCTAGGCAATATACTGGGACCCAGTCTCTACAAAAAAAAAAAAAAAAAAAAAGTAAAGAAAATGAAAGAAAAAAAAAATAGCCAGGTGTGGTGACGTGCAGCTGTAGTCCCAGCTACTTGGGAGGCTAAGGTGGGAGGATCACCTGAGCCCAGGAGGTCAATGCTGCAGTGAGCCATGATCGTGCCACTGCACTCCATCCTGGGTGACAGATTGAGACCTTGTCTCAAAAATAATAATAAAATACGATAAATAAGGAAAAAGAAACATAAAATTAGTTGGAAATAATTTTAATAATATATTTTCATATTATATATATGTGTATATATATGTATGTATACACACAAAATATGCTTTTAACATGTACTCTATTTTATTTATTTTTTGAGACAGGGTCTTGCTCTGTTACCCAGGCTGGAGTGCAGTGGAACAATCACGGCCCACTGCAGCATTGACCTCCCGGGCTCAAGTGAGCCTCCCACCTCAGCCTCCTAAGTAGCTAGCTGGAACTACAGGTGCAGGCCACCATGCCTGGCTAATTTTTTTTCTTTTCTTTTTGTGGAGACCAAGTCCCACTATGTTACGCAGGTTAGTCTTGAACTCCTGGGCTCAAACAATCCTTCTGCATCAGTCTCCCAACATGCTGGGATTACAGACATGAACCACCCCACCTGGCCTATAATCAAGTTTTCAAATGGATATATCTCAGTGATTGACAGCACAGACTCTAGAGTCACATAAAACTGGGTTCAAATCCCTGGTTCATCATTTGCTATGCTCCATCAAGGGCCCACCAACTTAAATCATTTATCCCTTACAATGATATCATAAAGAATTATTATTATCCTAACTTCACAAATGAAAAAACCGAAGCAAAGAGAACTTAAACAACCTGCCAAGGGTTCTAGAGCTAGTTGAGTGTAGAGCTGAGAAATCACGCAGTCAGCCTGGCTCCTGGGCGCACACCAATGACTACGATCTCTGCTCTTCCGTACAGAGCCTGGCCTGGTATCCCAATGGAGATGCCCAGGAAGCCACTGAGAATCTGTAGCTAGAAAACGCTGGTGTCCTCAGCCAGCAACCATTTTATGAGTCTCAACTCAGTGGGGAGTATATATGAAAAAATTATTTTTCCTCAAATCAGTGCTTTCAACTATGTTCTACTAAATCCCCTTTTCCTATACTTTAACAACATCCTGGACAGATTTCATGATTTGCCATTTGGATTCCTCACTTTCAGTTGTGAAAACTGAGTTCAGTCCAGTGGAAAACCACAATCGCATACCTAATTCAAAATATCTGCTATGACCTGTATGTTGACGTCCCTCCAAAATTCGTATGTTGAAATCCTAACTGCCAGGGTGATGGTGTTAGGAGGTGAGAGCTTTGGAAGGTGATTAGGTTATGATGGTGGGGCACTCATGGATGAGATTTGTGCCCTTATGAAAGAGGCCTCAGAGAGACCCTGGCCTTTTCTGCTATGTGAGGGTTCGTGGACCAGGGAGTGGGCCCTGACCAGACAGAATCTGCTGGCGCCTTGATCTTCAACTTTTCTGGAGAATTGTGAGGAACAAATTTCTGTTGTTTACAAGCTACTCTGTTTATGATATTTTGTTACAGCAGCCTGAATGGACTAAGATACTATCCTTCATTCCTTGCTTAGAGCTACAGCTTGAGGAACCAAAAGAGGTGGCGGTCAGGAGGCAGGGATAGAATCAGCTTCATTATTTCCTCTGCCACACTGAGGTGAAATCTGGCTTTCATATTCTTGCCTCCCATTCCACCCCACCCACACCCCGCCTAGCCTCTGACTCTTACTACTGGAGTTCCCTTACCTGACCAACTATGTCTTGGGGCCAGTTAAGGTCCAATAAAACATGTGTATCCCTGCCATGCCAACCAGCAAGCAGCAGCAACTACTCCAAGGTTGCCCGCTGTCTTGTGCTGCCATCTCGAAGCCAAGGTTCAGTTGAGGCAAGAAATACCTGTCTGGCCGGCCGTGGTAGCTCACGCCTGTAATCCCAGCACTTTGGGAGGCTGGGGGGTTGGGGGACAGATCACTTGAGCTCAGGAGTTAAAGACCAGCCTGGCCAACATGCTGAAACCCCATCTCTACTAAAAATATACAAAATTACCTGGGCGTGGTGGCGGGCACTTGTAATCCCAGCTACTCAGGAGGCTGAGGCAGAGGCAGAAGAATCGCTTGAATGCGGGAGGCGGAGGCTGCAGGTTGCTGTGAGCCGAGATCGTGCCACTGCACCTGCACTCCAGCCTGGGCGAAAGAGCAAGACTCCGTCAAAAAAACAAAGAAAGAAAGAATGAAAGAAAGAAAGAGAGACAGAGAGAGGGAGAGAGGGAGAGAGAGAGAGAGAGAAAAAAAAAAAAAAAAGAAATGCGGCCAGGCGCGGCGGCTCAAGCCTGTAATCCCAGCACTTTGGGAGGCTGAGGCGGGTGGATCACGAGGTCAGAAGATTGAGACCATCCTGGCTAACACAGTGAAACCCCGTCTCTACTAAAAATACAAAAAATTAGCCGGGCGTGGTGGCGGGCGCCTGTAGTCCCAGCTACTCGGGAGGCTGAGGCAGGAGAATGGCGTGAACCCGGGAGGCGGAGCTTGCAGTGAGCCGAGATCAAGCCACTGCACTCCAGCCAGCACTATAGAGCGATACTTCATCTCAAAAGAAAAATAAATAAATAAAAATGCCTGTCCACTTGTTGCAGGCACCCCCAGTCTCTCTCAGCGTTTCTACTGGAGCCTTCTCCCTCAATTGTTTTTTTTTTTCTTTTTTTCTTTGAGACTTGTGTAGCCCAGGCTGGATGGACTGCAGTGGTGAGATCTCGACTCACTGCAAGCTCTGTCTCCCAGGTTCAAGCAATTCTCCTGCCTCAGCCTCCCAAGCAGCTGGGATTACAGGCATGTACCACTATGCCCAGCTAATTTTTATTTTATTTATTTATTTATTTTATTTTTTCTATTTTTAGTAGAGACAGGATTTCATCACTTAGCCAGATTTCATGATTTGATTCTGGTCTTGAACTCCTGGCCTGAAATGATCCACCCACCTCAGCCTCTCAAAGTGCTGGGATTATAGGCATGAGCCATCACATCTGGCCACCCTCACTTGGTTTTATGAAGGAAAGAAATACCACATGGCCAAGGGCAACTCTCATTTCCTCTGTCTACTCCACCTCTCCCCAGCCTCTTTTCTATAGATGGGAGTTGAGGACAGGGTGAAAGCTGACATGAATAAGGCTTATTCTGCTGTTTGTTAGTAAACCCAGGGGTAGAATCTAGCTCCAGTGATAGGTGGCTCTCTTTAAAACATCTCTTTCTTGGTTCTTCTTTGCCTCAGCTTTTGACATTAGTCCTTGATTTTGATTCAGCAGAAACAGCCACTTTCAGCATCTTGTTATAGAGGCACAGGTGGTAATTGAAGCCATGAGAGTTGACCAAAATATAAAGAACTGCCGACGGCTGAGAAGGAGTGCTATCTTTGTCCTTTATTAAGAGTCAGCTATTGGCCGGGCGTGGTGGCTCACGCCTGTAATCCCAGCAATTTGGGAGACCAAGGTGGGTGAATCACTAGGTCAAGAGATCCTGAACAACATCGTGAAATCCCGTCTCTACTAAAAGTACAAAAAATTAGCTGGGCGTGGTGGCATGCGCCTGTAGTCCCAGCTATTCAGGAGGCTGAGGCAGGAGAATCACTTGAACCCGGGAGGTGGAGGTTGCAGTGAGCCGAGATTGCGCCACTGCACTCCAGCCTGGTGACAGAGTGAGACTCCATCTCAAAAAAAAAAAAAAGGCCGGGCGCGGTGGCTCAAGCCTGTAATCCCAGCACTTTGGGAGGCCGAGACGGGCGGATCACGAGGTCAGGAGATTGAGACCATCCTGGCTAACACGGTGAAACCCCGTCTCTACTAAAAAAAAAAAAAATACAAAAACTAGCCGGGCAAGGTGGCGGGCGCCTATAGTCCCAGCTCCTCGGGAGGCTGAGGCAGGAGAATGGCGGGAACCCGGGAGGCGGAGCTTGCAGTGAGCTGAGATCGGGCCACTGCACTCCAGTCCCGGCGACAAAGCGAGACTCAGCCTCAAAAAAAAAAAAAAAAAAAAAAAATAGAGTCAGTTATTAGCACCTTGGGAGGCTGAGGTGAGCAGATCACCTGAGGTCAGGAGTTCGAGACCAGTCTGGCCAACAAGGTGAAACCCTGTCTCGACTAAAAATACAAAAATTAGCTGGATGTGGTGGTGCATGCTTGTAATCCCAGCTACTCAGGAGGCTGAGGCATGAGAATCGCTTGAACCTGAGAAGCAGAGGTTGCAGTGAGCTGAGATGAAGCCACTGTACTCCAGCCTGGGCAACAGAGCAAGACTCTATCTCAAAAAACAAAAAAGATTAAAAAATGTGATTATGCACTGGTGAAATAGCCATTGTAGAATCATGTCTTGAAATGTCCTATGTTGACTAAATGTATCCAGAATTGCCATGTGAAATGTATGAAGGACAAGATGTTCTGTGTTTGGTAAATGTGTATGAGGAAGAAAGAAACAATTAAAAGTTCTCTGTCATACAATCTACACACTACCAGGAAGTTATTCCAGAAAAAATAACATTCTCTAAAACAAACCATGCAATCTGACATCTGTCTTCCACCTCCCAGGGAAGAGAAACTTCAAAGGCAGGAGGCAGGGCCAATGCATGGATGTATTCTATTGTCCCAAGGAGACCTGACTGAGGCTTGACCCTAGTTTCTGATAGCTTTCCGTGTTGAGTGTAGCCTAAGAAACAGAAATTGTGGATCTACTGGAACCTTTCTGAGTAGGGTTTATTTCATCACATGCACTGTTTCCTGCTTTAAAGTGTTTCCCAAAATGGCATAGTACTTCCTCTCCAATGGTGGTCAAATTGCGATATGTACCCTTGGGGGAACTTGAAGAATTTCTATGATGGATATGGGCAAAAACAGCTTGAAAGGACCAATTTCTGAGTCTCAGCTTCCATCTGCACTCTGTAAAACTGACCTCCCATGGAATGTGTCTACGGTCTGCTTGTATTCCAACAGTCACACTTCTCCCAGCATACAAAATAAGGCAGACTTCTCACCCATGTGTAGGGTGCAGGGGTGAGGGGCTGTACAAACTCTCTGAAACACAAAATAAAGGTACCATTCAGCCTTATTTCATCCAGATACCCAGATTCATGCCTTGACTAATTAGCTATCTATCTATTGCTGCATACTGCATAGAAAATTATCCCAGAACAGCTGGGTACGGTGGCTCACGCCTGTAATCCCAGCACTTTGGGAGGCTGAGGCGGGTGGATCACGAGGTCAGGAGATCGAGACCATCCTGGCTAACATGGTGAAACCCCGTCTTTACTAAAAATACAAAATTAGCTGGGCGTGGTGGCATGTGACTGTGGTCCCAGCTACTCGGGAGACTGAGGCAGGAGAATGGCGTGAACCCGGGAGGTGGAACTTGCAGTGAGCCAAGACTGCGCCACTGCACTCCAGCCTGGGCAACAGAGGAAGACTTCGTCTCAAAAAATAAAAAATAAAAAAAAATTAGCTGGGCGTGGTGGCACGCGCCTGTAATCCCAGCTACTTGGGAGGCTGAGGCAGGAGAATCGTTTGAACCCAGGAGGTGGATATTGCAGTGAGCCGAGATCGCATCACTAAACTCCGGCCTGGCAACAGAGAGAGACTCTGTTTCAAAAAAATAAATAAATAAAAATAAAAAAATGAAAAAAATTAGCCAATAACATAGTAGCTTAAAACAACAATAAAGGCAAATTCCCCAGGGTCATTATGGTGGGATATACTTCACAACCAGATTGAACTATCAAGTGCAAGAAATCTTGGCTTCAGGAGAGGCTAACTTACTTCTGTGTAGTGTAGGGGGAAAAGAGAAAACACACACACGCGCGTGCGTGGTAAAGCAGAAGTTTCCAGCTGGGTTTTCTGTCCCTTTGGCCACATAGTCAAGTCAGGCGATCTAACTTGTTAAAACCATTGGTAAAGAAATTGACCCTGGGGTTTCCCAGATTCTGATTTTATTTTTATTTATTTTATTTATTTATTTTTTTGAGATGGAGTCTCACTCTATCACCCAGGCTGGAGTGCAGTGGTGCCATCTCGGCTCACTGCAACCTTCGCCTCCCAGATTCAAGTGATTCTCCTGCCTCAGCCTCCTAAGTAGCTAGGACTACAAGCGTGAGCCACTACGCCTGGCTAGTTTTTGTATTTTTAGTGGAGACAGGGTTTCACCATGTTGGCCAGGCTGGTCTCAAACTCCTGACCTGGACAGAGGCCTAGCAGGTGATCCACCTGCCTCGGCCTCCCAAAGTGCTGGGATCACAGGTGTCAATGACTGTACTTGGCCCAGATTCAGATTTTAAACAGTACATGAGAAATCTCACTGCCCTTCTATCGGCTAAGGGTAAAAAACAAACATCCATAATTCCCCAAAGGCAAAGATAGAGTTTTTCCAGTACAGATATAAGTCAGCCTATTATCCACACATTCTCAACAAATGGCTTTTAAGAGGCTTTGGTGCCAAATTCAACAAATGGAAGGGTTTTACACCGATTAGGAAGATCACTAGATGAGTCACGCTTACTTGAAAATCACTCGTTCATGACACATATTAAGTTTTCTTAGTGCTTGCATACTTGATGAAGCCTTATTGGTATTCTGTAAGTACTTATTGAGAAATAGGAAAGAAGAAGGAAGAAGAAAAAATACATCCTTGTGGGTTCTATTTTCCTTTCTGCCTCTGTGCTTTCCCTATACTAAGCATTTTTGCTTCCTCATCTATATTGTAGTTCTACTCTCAGCTGTTTACACTTCCCTTTCCTAAAAGCACCAGTGTGACTTTGATATCTGGCCCTAATTTAGCCTTTTGATGTCCATAGTTTCTGTTTTCTCCATCTGACACATGTTCATTTCCTTATTCTTGGATACCTAGGTTCTGGTCTCCTATTGGGTTATCTTTCAAGTCATCCCAAGATAGAAGATAGACTTCCTGCTGAGAGAGAAGGCAGTTAGAGGCTGGTTAGGCAGATAGAGAGGGAGGGTCTCCGGAGAAGGGCAGTGTTCACAGGAACACTAGCAGTACCATACCTACACCACCCTCTGCAGCCAATGGGAAGAAATGTGGTTAAGAACTTCCCCTTATGCCAGGATGTTGCTCAGAAGGGACTGTCCTAACTTAGGCACAGGAGCAATAAATCAACCTAAGTGTCCTTGGCCCAGCTCATCATAGTGTCATTAACGTGACATTTTTGTGGTTTTAGCCCCCTGGTGGGTTTCACTTAGGCACTCATGGGTAACAACCAAGATAGTGTCACTCTGGCCAATCCCAGGCATGTGCAGATGCAACACCCTTAGGAGGGAACTTTACCCCTTCCATTTTGGGCAGAACCCACAGAATACTTCCTTCCTTCTTCTTGCCACATAAAAGACCCAGAACTCAGCCCCATTTCTGAAAACTTGCTTTCAGGGCACCTCTCTTTGCTGAGAGCTTTCCTTTTGCTTAATAAATACTACTCTACTTACTCTATGGTGTCTGTGTGCCTTATTCTTCTTGGTCCTGGGATAAGAACTCAGATGTAGCTGAACTAAGGAGTGATTTAGACTGCAACACTGCTCCAAAAGATAGATTTTCTTCTCCAGAACATAGAAATGGGCGTGATATCTTCTCCCAAATTCAAAATAAATGACAATGGTCGAGCACAGTAAATTATGCCTATAATCCCAGCACTTTGGGAGGCTGAGGCCAGCAGATCACTTGAGGCCAGGAATTCGAGACAAGCCTGGCCAACATGGTGAAACCCCAGCTCTACTAAAAATATAAAAAGTAGCTGGACGCGGTGGCTCATGCCTATAATCCCAGCACTTTGGGAAGCTGAGATGGGTGGATCACGTGACGTCAGGAGTTTGAGACCAGCTTGGCCAACATGGTGAAACCCTATCTCTAGTAAAAATACAAAAAGAATTAGCCAAGCATGGTGGCACAAGCCTGTAATCCCAGCTACTTGGGAAGCTGAGGCATAAGAATTGTTTGAACCTAGGAGGCGAGATCATGCCACTGCACTCCAGCCTTAGCAACAGAACGAGACTCTGTCACCCAAGAATAAATTAATAAACAAATGAATAATAAAAAGTAAAATAAAATAAAACAACTCATTGTGCATAAGGCCTACTTACCACTCTTTTTTCTAAGCAAATAGGTTAAAACAGCTGTGTAACCTTTCATATTTATGTGATACCTTTCACGATTGATGCCATTCACTTCTTTTTTTTTTTTTTTTTTTTTTTTTTTTTTTTTTTTTTTTTGAGACAGAGTCTCACTCTGTTGCCCAGGTTAGAGTGCAGCAGCACGATATTGGCTCACTGCAACCTCTGCCTCCCAGGATTAAGTGATTCTCGTACCTCAGCCTCCCAAGTAACTGGGATTACAGGCATGCGCCACCATACCCAGCTAATTTTTTTTTTTTTTTTTTTTTTTTTTTTTAGTAGAGATGAGTTTCCTCATGTTGGCCAGGCTGGTCTCAGACTGTTGGCTTTAAGTGATCAGCCTGCCTTGGCCTCCCAAAGTGCTGGGATTATAGGCATGAGCCACCATGCCTGGCAACTTCTTTTTTTTTTTTCTTTTATTTCAATAGCTTTGAGGGAACAGGTGGTTTTTGGTTACATGGATAAGTTCTTTAATGGCAGTTTCTGAGATATTGGTGCAACTATCACCTGAGCATTGCACAGAGTGCCCAATGTGTAGTCTTTTATCCCTCACTCCCCTCCCATCCTTTCCCCTGAGTCCCCAAACTCCAAAGTCCATTTTATCATTCTTGTACTTTTGCATCTTCATAGCTTAGCTCCCATTTATAAGTGAGGACATACAATATATGGTTTTCCATTCCTAAGTTACTTCACTTAGGGCCTCACCCTCCATCCAAATTGCTGCAAATGCCATTATTTTGTTCCTTTTTATGGTTGAGTAGTAATTCATGATGTGTATAGCCCACATTTTCTTTATCCAGTCGTTGGTTAATGGGCACTTAGGTTGGTTCCATATCTTTGCAATTGTGAATTGTGCTGCTATAACCATGCACATGCAGGTGTCTTTTTCATATAATGACTTCTTTTCCTTTGGGTAGATACCCAGTAGTAGGATTGCTAGATGGAACGGTAGTTCTACTTTCAGTTCTTTAAGGAATCTCCATACTGTTTTCCATAGTGGCTGTACTACTTTACACTCCCACCAGCAGTGTAGAAGTGTTCCCTTTTCACCACCTCCATGCCGACATCTATTAGTTTTTGATTTTTCAATTATGAGCATTCTTACAGGAGTGAGCTGGTATCTCATTGTGGTTTTAATTTGCATTTCCCTGATAATTAGTGATGTTGAGCATTTTTTCATATGTTTCTTGGCCATTTCTATATTTCTTTTGAGAATTGTCTATTCATGTCTTTTTCCCTCTTTTGGATGGGGTTGTTTTTTTCTTGCTGATTTGTTTGAGTTACTTGTAGATTCCCAAAACTAGTCCTTTGTTGGATGCATAGTTCGCAAATATTTTCTCCCACTCTGTGGGTTGTCTGTTTACTCTGTTAATTCTTTCTTTTGCTGTGCAGAGCTTTTTTGTTTAATTAGGTCCCATCTATTTATTTTTGTTTTTGTTGCATTTGCTTTTGGGTTCTTGGTCATGAACTCTTTGCCTAAGCCAATGTCTAGAAGAGTTTTCCTGATGGTATCTTCTAGCATTCTCTTTTTTTTTTTTTTTTTTTTTTTTTTTTTTTTTTTTTTTTTTTTTGAGACAGAGTCTAACTCTGTCACCCAGGCTGGAGTGCAGTGGTATGATCTTGGCTCACTACAACCTCTGCCCCCTGAGTTCAAGCGATTCTCCTGCCTCAGCCTCCTGAGTAGCTGACATTACAAGCACCTGCCATGGGCCCGGCTAATTTTTGTATTTTTAGTAGAGACGGGATTGCACCATCTTGACCAGGCTGGTCTTGAACTCTTGACCTCGTGATTCACCCACCTCAGCCTCCCAAAGTGCTGTCATGAGCCACTGTGCCTGGCCTCTTCTAGCATTTTTGTGCTTTCAGGTCTTAGATTTAAGTCTTTTTTTTTTTCTTTTTTTTTCTTTTTTTTTTTTTTTTGACAGAGGCTCGCTCTGTCCCCAGGCTGGAGTGCAGTGGCACAATCTCAGTTCACTGCAACCTCTGCTCCTGGGTTCAACTGATTCTCCTGCCTCAGCCTCCCAAGTAGCTGGGACTACAGGCATGCGCCACTGCGCTCAGCTAATTTTTGTATTTTTAGTAGAGATGGGATTTCACCATGTTGGCCAAGATGGTCTCAATCTCCTGACCTTGTGATCTGCCCGCCTCAACCTCCCAAAGTGCTGGGATTACAGGCATGAGCCACCGCGCCTGTCAGGTTTAAGTCTTCAATCCATCTTGAGTTGATTTTTGTGTGAGGAGAGAGATGAGGATCCAGTTTCATTCTTCTACATGTGGCTTGCCAATTATATCAGCACCATTGACTGAATAGGGTGTCCTTTCCCCACTTTGTGTTTTTGTTTGCTTTGTCAAAGATCAATTGGCTGTAATTATTTGGCTTTATTTCTGGGTTCACTATTCTGTTTCATTGATCCTATGTTCCTATCTTCATACCAGTACCATGCTGTTTTGGTAACCACAGTCTTGGAGTATAGCTTGAAGTTGAGTAATGTGATGCCTCCAGATTTATTCTTTTTGTGTAGTATTGCTTTGGCTATGTAGGCTCTTTTTTGGTTCCATATGAATTTTAGGATTTTTTTTTCTAGTTCTGTGAAGAATGATGGCGATATTTTGATGGGAATTGCATTGAGTCTGTAGATTGCTTTTGGCAGTATGTTCATTTCTGCAATATTGATTGTACTAATCCATGAGCATGGGATGTGTTTCTATTTGTTTCTGTCATCTATGATTTTTTTTTGCTTGTTTGTTTGTCTTTGAGACAGAGTCTCGCTCTGTCTCCCTGGCTGAACTGCAGTGGCACAATCAGCTCACTGCAACCTCCACCTCCTGGGTTCAAGCAATTCTCCTACCTCAGCCTCCCGAGTAGCTGGGATTATTGGCATGTGCTACCATGCCCAGCTACTTTTTGTATTTTTAATAGAGATGGGGTTTCGCGATGCTGGCCAGGCTTGACTTAAACTCCTGACTTCAGGTGATTCATCCGCCTCGGCCTCCCAAAGTGCTAGGATTACAGGCATGAGCCACCACACGCAGCCTATGATTTCTTTCAGCAGTGTCGTGTAGTTTTCCTTGCAGAGGTCTTTCACCTCCTTGGTTAAGTATATTCCTAAGTATTTTATTTTATGTATATATTTTTTGCAGCTGTTGTAAAAAGGATTGAGTTCTTGATTTGATTCTCAGTTTGGTCGCTGTTGGTGTATAGCAGTGGTATTGATTTGTGTACATTGATTTTGTAGCCTGAAACTTTACTGAATTTATTTATCAGGTCTAGGAGCTTTTTGGATGAGCCTTTAGGGTTTTCTAGGTATACAATCATATAATGGGTGGATAGTAACAGTTTGACTCCCTCTTTTCCAGTTTGGATGTCCTTTCTTTCTTTCTCTTGTCTGATTGCTCTGGCTAGGACTTCCTCCATTAACTTTTTTACAATTATCTTTGCAATCTGAGTTTACTCCTTATTAAATTTGTTCTCAATTCTTCAGGAAGATCGAATTTTAGTGCATAAATCCTGCTGACAAATGAGGTTCTAGAATGATGAGAATTCTCTTTAAGAGACCATTTGTGCGATAAATCTACATAGCAAGTAGGTCTAGTTGCTCAGTCCTCACATCTCCAGGGGAGCCTGGAATCATGATTGACCCTTGGCAAACCCTTGGAAATGTTCTCAGGATGTTCTTTATGTCATTTTTTTTTTTTTTTTTTTTTTGAGACGGAGTTTCGCTCTGTTGCCCGGGCTGGAGTGCAGTGGCCGGATCTCAGCTCACTGCAAGCTCCGCTTCCCGGGTTTACGCCATTCTCCTGCCTCAGCCTCCCGAGTAGCTGGGACTACAGGCACCCGCCACGTCGCCCGGCTAGTTTTTTGTATTTTTTAGTAGAGACGGGGTTTCACCGTGTTAGCCAGGATGGTCTCGATCTCCTGACCTCGTGATCCGCCCATCTCGGCCTCCCAAAGTGCCGGGATTACAGGCTTGAGCCACCGCGCCCGGCCAGGATGTTCTTTATGTCATTAATTGATTTTGTTGTGTACACTTGGAGCAATGTACCATGCCATACCGGCTTGCTAATTTGCTCTGCACAAACATTGAGATTGATGATGTACCCCTGATATCACTGTTGTGATCGTGAGTTTTGGCTGCTATGGCTAAACGCATAACAGGATATGTCCTTGTGATCAGTCCCTGATAAAAGCCTTAGACTCTGAAACCTGAATGGGCTTTCCTGAGCAGAGACATTTCACATATGTTCACTTTGAGAGAGAAAATACTGTGTGACTTCAGATGAAAAAAGACTTGAAATATGTGTTGGATCTCTCTAAATACTGCTACAGTCTCATCAATGTATCATAATGTAGTAGTCTCTTGTTGTGTGGTATCACTGGGAGTTCTTTGTCTTATTACCAAGAAAATTAAGGAGTGTGGATGCAATGGATGAGGTTGGAGTGAAAGTTTAGTAAATGAAAGAAGAAAGCTCTCTGTAATGGAGAGGGGAGCCCAAGTGGGTTGCCGTTTTTACAGTTTAATTTAAAAGTTGTTTTTTGTTTGTTTGTTTGTTTGTTTGTTTGTTTGTTTTTTGAGACGAAGTCTTGCTCTTGTCCCTCAGGCTGGAGTACAATGGTGTGATCTTGGCTCACTGCAACCTCCACTTCCCAGGTTCAAGCAATCCTTCTGCCTTGGCCTCCCAAGTAGCTGGGATTACAGGCACCTGCCACCACACCTGGCTAATTTTTGTATTTTTAGTAGAGATGGGGTTTCTCTTTGTTGGCCAGGCTGGCCTCAAACTCCTGACCTCAGGTGATCCACCAGCCTTGGCCCCTCCCAAAGTGCTGGGATTATAGGCGTGAGCCACCGTGCCTGGCCAGAAATTTTTGTGTGTTTGTTTGTTTTTGTTTGCTTGTTTGTTTGTTTTGGAGATGGAGTCTCGCTCTGTCACCCAGGCTGGAGTGCAGTGGCGCAATCTTGGCTCACTGCAACCTCCACCTCCCAGGCTCAAGCAATTCTTCTGTCTCAGCCTCCTGAGTAGCTGAGACTGCAGGTGCCTGCCACCATGCCCAGCTAATTTTTGTTTTTTTTTTTTTTTTTTTTTTTTTTTTTTGAGTGCTGTGGCCAGATCTCAGCTCACTGCAAGCTCCGCCTCCCGGGTTCATGCCATTCTCCTGCCTCAGCCTCCCGGGTAGCTGGGACTACAGGCGCCGCCACCTCGTCCGGCGAGTTTTTTGTATTTTTTAGTAGAGACAGGGTTTCACCGTGTTAGCCAGGATGGTCTCGATCTCCTGACCTCGTGATCCGCCCGTCTCGGCCTCCCAAAGTGCTGGGATTACAGGCTTGAGCCACCGCGCCCGGCAATTTTTGTATTTTTAGTAGAGACAGGGTTTCACCTTGTTGGTCAGGCTGGTCTCGAACTCCTGACCTCAGGTGATCCACCTGCCTCAGCCTCCCAAAGTGCTGGGATTACAGGCGTGAGGTACCATGCCCGATCTGATTTTAAAAATTTTATAAGAAACTCCTCTCATCTATTTAGTTAGAGTAACTTATCTGTAAAGTTGCCTGCATAACTCACTGCTATCTACGGTGTGAGCCACTGTACCTGGCCCAGGATGACTCTTGTTAGGGACTAATGCAACCAATGACTTTAAGTTGAAGCCAGTGCTCACTGAGCATTCTTAAAATCCTAGGGTTCTTAAGAATTATGCTAAATGGGGCCGGGCGCAGTGGCTCATGCCTATAATCTCAGTACTTTCGGAGGCTGTGGCAGGCAGATCACTTGAGGTCAGGAGTTTGAGACCAGCCTGGCCAATGTGGTGAGACCCTGTCACTACTAAAAATATAAAAAGTAGCCGGGTATGGTGGCATGCACCCATAATCCCAGCTAATAGGGAGGCTGAAGCATGGGAATTGCTTGAACTCGGGAGGCAGAGGATGCACTGAGCCGAGATTGTGGCAGTGCACTCCAGCCTTGGCAATAGAGCAAGACTACATCTCAGAAAAAAAAAAAAAGAATTATTCTAAATCTACTCTATTGCTCTATAATTGTAACGCTAAAGTCTGGATGACAGCACATCTGTTTACAGCATGATTTACTGAATTATTATTATTATTATTATTTTTGGAGGCAGGGTCTCCCTCTGTCATCTAGGCTGGAGTGCAGTGGTATGATCTTGGCTCACTGCAACCTCTACCTCCTGGGCTCAGTGATCCTCCCACCTCAGCCACCTGAGTAACTGGGACTACAGGTGCATACCAACATGCCTGGCTAATTTTTTTATATTTTTGCTAGAGTCAGGGTTTTGCCATGTTGTCCAGGCTGATCTTGAACTCCTGAGCTCAACCAATCCACCTGCCTCAGCCTCTCAAGTGCTGGGATTACAGGCATGAACCACCACACCTGGCCAACTGACTGAATATTTTAATCCCACTGTTGAGACCTACTGCTCCAAAAAAAAAAAAAAAAAAAAAAAAAAAAAGCTTTCTTTCAAAATATTACTGCTCATGGACAATGTTCCTGGTTACCCAAGAGCTCTGATGGAGAGGTACAAGAAGGTTAATTTTGTTTTCATGCCTCCTAGCATATCCACTTGGCAGCCCATGAATTAAGGGGGAAATTCTGACTTTCAAGCCTTCTTATTTAAGAGGTACATTTTGTAAGACGATAGCTGTTATAGATAGCTGTTATAGATAGTGATTCCTCTGATGAATCTGGGAAAAATGGATTGAAAACCTTTTGGAAAGCATTCACCTAAAATGGTACTGTTGAGAACATCTTTGATTCATGTAAGTAGGTCAAAATATCAACATGAACTGAAGTTTGGAAGAAATTTGATTTTAATCCTCATGGATGACTTTGAAGAGTTCAAGAGTTCAGTAGAGGAAGTAACTGAAGATGTAGTGGAAATAGCAAGAGAACTGGAATTATAAGTGGAGTCTAAAGATGTGACTGAATTGCTTCAATCACATGATAAAAAAACTTTAATGCATGAAGAGTTGCTTTTTATGAATGAGCAAAGAAATGGTTTCTTGAGAGGGAATCTATTCCTGGTGAAGATGCTGTGGATATTGTTGAAATGATAATGAAGGATTTAGAATATCCCATACATTTAGTTGATAAAGCACCTTTAAAAGGATTTATTACAATTTTGAAAGAAGTTCTACTATGATTAAAATGCTATCAAACAGCATCATATCCTAGATAAATCTTTTGTGAAAGGAAGAGTCCACCACAGCCAGCATTATACTGAATGGGGAAAAGTTAAAAGCAGTCTCCCTGAGAACTGGAACAAGACAAGGATATCCACTTTTATTACTTCTATTCAACATAGTACTGGAAGTCCTAGCCAGAGCAACCAGACAAGAAAAAGAAACAAAGAGCATCCAAATCAGTAAAGTGGAAGTCAAACTGTCCCTGTTCAGTAAAGTTTCAGAATACAAAATCACCATACACAAATCCATAGCACTGCTACACACCAACAGCAACCAAGCTGAGAATCAAATCAAGAACTCAATCCCTTTTGCAACGTTGCTGGAAAAAAAACAAAACAAAATAACAACAACCAAAAAAACCCGACACAAAATACTTAGGAATATACTTACCAAAGCAGGTGAAAGCTCTCTGTAAGGAAAACTACAAAACATGCTGAAAGAAATAATAGATGACACAAACAAATGGAAACATATCCCATGCTCATGGATCAGTAGAATCAATATTGTGAAAATGAACATACTGCCAAAAGCAATCTACAGATTCAATGCAATTCCCATCAAAATACCATAATCATTCTTCACAAAACTAGAAAAAAAATTCTAAAACTCATATGGAACCAAAAAAGAGCCCGCATAGCCAAAGCAATACTACATAGAAAGAATAAATCTAGAGGCATCAGATTACCCAACTTCAAGCTATACTCCAAGCCTGTGGTTACCAAAACAGCATGGTACTGCTATGAAGATAGGAACATAGGATCAATGGAACAGAATAGAGAACCCAGAAATAAAGCCAAATACTTACAGCTACTTCATCTTTGACAAAAAACAAAACCGTAAAGTGGGGAAAGGACATCCTATTCAACAAATGGTGCTGGGATAATTGGCAAGCCACATGTAGAAGAATGAAACTGGATCCTCATCTCTCATCTTACACAAAAATGAACTCAAGATGGATCACAGACTTAACTCTAAGACCTGAAACCATAAAAATGCCCTAGAAGATAACATCGGAAAAACTCTTGCAGACATTGGTTTAGGCAAAGAGTTCATGACCAAGAACCCAAAAGCAAATGCAACAAAAACAAAAATAAATAGATGGGACCTAATTAAACAAAAAAGCTCTGCACAGCAAAAGAAAAAATTAACAGAGTAAACAGACAACCCACAGAGTGGGAGAAAATATTCGCAAACTATGCATCCAACAAAGGACTAGTTTTGGGAATCTACAAGTAACTCAAACAAATCAGCAAGAAAAAAACAACCCCATTCAAAAGAGGGAAAAAGACATGAATAGACAATTCTCAAAAGAAATATACAAATGGCCAAAAAACATGAAAAAATGCTCAACATCACTAATTATCAGGGAAATACAAATTAAAACCACAATCAGATACCAACTTAATTAAGATACCAACTTAATTAAGAATGCCCTTAATTAAAAAATCAAAAACTAATAGATGTTGGCATGGAGGTGGTGAAAAGGGAACACTTCTAGACTGCTGGTGGAAGTGTAAGCTAGTACAACCACTATGGAAAACAGTATGGCAATTCCTTAAAGAATTAAAAGCAGAACTACCATGCCATCTAGCAATCCCACTACTGGGTATCTACCCAAAGGAAAAGAAGTCATTATATGAAAAAGACACCTGCATGTGCATGGTTTTAGCAGCACAATTCACAATTGCAAAAATATAGAACCAACCTAAGTGCCCATCAACCAACGACTGGATAAAGAAAATGTGGTCTATATACATCATAGATTACTACTCAACCATAAAAAGGAACGAAATAATGGCATTTGCAACAACTTGGATGGAGCTGGAGGCCATTATTCTAAGTGAAGTAACTTAGGAATGGAAAACCAAATATTGTATGTTCTTATTTATAAATGGGAGCTAAGCTATGAGGATGCGAAAGCATAAGAATGATACAATAGACTTTGGAGACCTCAGGGGAAAAGATGGGAGGGGAGTGAGGGATAAAAGACTATACATTGGGCACTGTGTACAATGCTCAGGTGACAGTTGCACCAAAATCTCAGAAATCACCATTAAAGAAAGTATCCATGTAAGCAAAACCACTTGTTCCCCAAGAGCTATTGAAATAAAATAAAATATTTTAAAAATGAGTCCATCAATGCAGCAAACTTTATTGTTGTCTTATTTGAAGAAGTTGCCACACCCACTCCAGCCTTCAGCAACCACCACTCAGATCGGTCAGAAGCCATCCATGTTGAAGCAAGACTCTCCACCAGCTTTTTGCTGGTGACATAAGATGACAACTCACTTAAGGCTCAGGTGATTGTTAGTATTTTTTCAGCAATAAAGTATTTTAGAATTAGCATATTTATGTTGTATGTTTATGACATAATGTTATTGCACACCTAGTAGGTTACAGTATAGTATAAGCATAACTTTTACATGCATTGGGAAACCAAAACATTTGTGTGACTTGCTTTATTACAATATTCACTTTATTGTGGTGGTCTGGAACAAAACCTGTTATAACAAAACCTGATATTTCTGATATACAGGCTTGTCTCTGAAGTGTATCTGTATCTCAGTGAAGATGTTATGATTTATTTATTTATTTGAGACGGAGTCTCACTCTGTCACCCAGGCTGGAATGCAGTGGCACGATCTGCACTTTCTGCAACCTCCACCTCCCGGGTTCAAGAGATTCTCCTGCCTCAGCCTCCCAAGTAGCTGGGACTACAGGCATGCGCCACCACGCCAGGCTATTTTGTGTGTTTTTTTTGTATTTTTAATAGAGTCGGGGTTTCACCATGTTGGTCAGGCTGGTCTCGAACTTCTGACCTCAAATGATCTGCCCACCTTAGCCTCCCAAAGTACTAGGGTTACAGGCGTGAGCCACCACGCCTGGACAAAGATGTTATTTGCTTTTTTGTTTTTGAGACAGAGTTTCGCTCTTGTTGCCCAGGCTAGAGTGCAATGGTGTGATCTTGGCTCACTGCAACCTCTGCTTCCCGGGTTCAAGCGATTCTCCTGCCTCAGCTTCCCCAGTAGCTGGGATTATAGGCACCTGCCACCATGCCCAGCTAATTTTTGTATTTTTAGTAGAGATGGGGTTTCACCATGTTGGCCAGGCTGGTCTCAAACTCCTGACCTTAGGCTATCGTCCTGCCTCGGCCTCCCAAAGTGCTGGGATTACAGGCGTGAGCCACCGTACCTGGCCAAAGATATTACTTTCTATAAAGGCAACTGTTAGAACCTTCAACTCATTCTTTTTAGGCTGACAAAAACATTTGTTATTATTATATCACACTATGTATTGTGAATAGTTTATTTTACAAGCATAATAGAGTATTTTGAAATTACATGCTACTAGAATCCCTTGCTAGTTGTTAATTTTACCTAGAAAAGACTCACAGATTCTTTGTTAAAATAAGAAATCTAGCAAAGTCAGACTTTTCTCCTTATCACCCCACCCCAACCCCATTATACACAAAAGAGAAGTGGAATAGTCCCGGTGCGGTGGCTGACACATGTAATCCCAGTACTTTGGAAGGTGGAGTTGGGCAGATCACTTGAGGCCTGGAGTTTGAGATCACCCTGGCCAATATGGTGAATTCTCGTCTTTACTAAAAACACAAACATTAGCCGGGCATGGTGGCCCATGCCTATAATCCCAGTTACTTGGGAGGGTGAGGCACAAGAATCGCTTGAACTCAGGAAGTGGAGGTGGCAGTGAGCAACCCCTGCACTCCATCCTGGGTGACAGAGCGAGATCTGCCTCAAAAAAATAAAATAAAATAAAACAAAATAAAATCAAATATATAAATAAAGAGAAGAGAAACAAATGATCAGATTTGCAGAGCAATCTTACAAGAATTTATTCTATTTACACATGCAGAAATGTCAATTACAATATTACTATCAGGGCAACAAATCATCAAGTAAAGCTACCAATCAGAATTATTATAATCTATGAGAAAGGAGTTCAGTCAGCTTATTTCCAGGAGGACCTGGAGTCATGGTACCAACGCTTAGCCAACCACTGGGGGCCAAGTCCTTGGAGTTAACATAGTCCAATGAAGTTGTTTTGTGCTCCTGAGGCACTGAGGCATGATATGCTCAATTGCCAGCATTGCCTAACACAAATATCAAGATGTGCCATGAGCACCTGCCTCCTGGGTAAAGATCTGCACCATAGATTGTCACATGGGAGTAATGTGCCTTGTGCAACCAGACTCCTGTAAGAACTCTGTGTCCTGAGACCCAGATGGACTTACCTGGGCAGAGACATCTCATATGTGTTCGTGTAATTTGTAGTCATGCCAAAAGCGTGACCTGCATGGAGGGAAAACCTAGAAGTCTGCACCTAATCTTTCCGGTCTTCATGTAAGCATAACTTTTTTCTGCTGATCCTGTATAATATCCTTTGCTGTAACAGGCTTTTAGCCATGAGAATAACCTATTACTCAGCCAAATGTGTCCTGACAAATCTCAAAAGTAGTATATTCTCAGGACCTGTAAAGCACAAGCATTTTTCCAAAGGTAATTTTCAGGGCCAGGGCAACTAAGTTTCTAAGTCTTAGTTTTATAAAACTCTTTTTTTTAAAAAAACAGACTTATAATAAGAAACTGAAGATTCATTCCACTCTCCATATTGCACAAAAGAGAAAAAAGATAGATATTTTTGTGAATATTGACCAGTTAACACTTTATAAAATCAGATATTTTGAATATGTTTTACATCTCAGAAAGATCTCCTCCTCTCTGTGCTATGGGGGAGATGAGCATGCCCTTTACTTATTCCCAAGACTTCTGTTAATTACAAAGACTGACATTGACAAGCCAAGCTCTGGATTTTCATTAGTTAGCATTATAATCAAAAAGCAGGCCTGTGAGATCAATTTTACTGGCATAAATGCAGTAAAGAATGAATAAGATATAATAATAACAGTGAAATACAGAGCCTATAGCATTATTTTTCCACAGTATATAATCACATATTTACAAATCTGAAAATGAAATAAATATCATTAGAATGTCACTCTGTACAAATTTATGGCAATACACACAAAATACTCTAAAAGCTGCTTTATTTTTATGCAGTCTCATGCTTACATATATATTTCTGTAACAGACAATTTTACGTTGATGCGACAAGAGATAATTGACCTTGAAGTTAAAGATAATAAATTTGGGTGTGACCAGGGACTATAAATTTCAGTTGATCTATATATATTTATAGCAAGATAGTTAAAATTTGAGGTTGCTCATCAGAGGCATAGAGTTATCTTAATATTTCTGATATGTAAATCATTTACTTTTTACAAAAGGTCCTCTTTCTTATGTAAACACAAACAACCATAAATTAAAATAAGTGGAAGATGACTAGTATGCTATTTTATTTTGCTTTATGTACAAAAGTAAACCTGCTTTGAAAACACAAATAATCTCTCTTGTAAGTAGGTACGTATCTGGCACTTTATTTATTACATAGAAGAGAGCGCCAGCACCAGACCCTGCCAAAATGAAACAAAACAAGAACTGGCAAAATGATTGTTTCTAATATAAGCCAGGAAATTGTTTCACAGGTCAAGAACGAGGAAAACTTTTTTTTTTTTTTTTTTCAAGTTCTTACCTCTCATTGTCTTTAGGAGTTCCTGTTTATTATTGAGGTCATGTGTTTTTTTACCAGGTCAATTAGCTTACTCCTGCACTGCTGATCCTGGAATGAAAGTTTTTTTTATTGAAAGCCTATTTCCAGCCAGGAGTGGTGGCTCACACCTGTAATCCCAGCACTTTGGGAGGTTGAGGCAAAAGGATCCCTTGAGCCCAGGAGTTTAAGACAAGCCTGGGATGGCCGGGCGCGGTGTCTCAAGCCTGTAATCCCAGCACTTTGGGAGGCCGAGACGGGCGGATCACTAGGTCAGGAGATCGAAACCATCCTGGCTAACACGGTGAAACCCCGTCTCTACTAAAAAAATACAAAAAACTAGCCGGGCAAGGTGGCGGGCGCCTGTAGTCCCAGCTACTCGGGAGGCTGAGGCAAGAGAATGGCGGGAACCCGGGAGGCGGAGCTTGCAGTGAGCTGACATCACATCACTGCACTCCAACCTGGGGAACAAAGCGAGACTCTGTCTCAAAATAGAAATTAAAAACAAAAAAGCAAAAAAAGAAATTAAAATGCTACCTTAGAAAATACTCACTTATGCAAAATAAACCCCACTAAGGAATAAGAAAGGAATAAAAAGAAATAAGACATAAAAACAAAAACAGAGGTAAACGTAATTATATTTAAAAAATCACATTTTTATATAAACAATTCTGAGAATATAAGAATAAAGCTTCTCACACTGCACTCCAGCCTGCGCGACAGAGCCAGACTCCTTCTCAAAAAAAAAAAAAAAAAAAGACAAGCCTGGGTAACATAGTGAGACCCCATCTCTACAAAAAATGAAAAATTAGCTGGGTGTAGTCTTATCTACTTTGGGAAGCTGAGGTGGGAGGATTGCTTGAGCCCTGAAGGTGGAGGTGGCAGTGAGCTGTGATTGTACCACTGCACTCCAACCTTGGGGACAGAGCAAAACACTGACTCAAAAAAAAAAAAGGCTGGGGGCGGTGACTCACGCCTGTAATCCCAGCACTTTGGGAGGCCAAGGCGGGTAGATATCACAAGGTCAGGAGATCGAGACCATCCTGGCTAACACAGTGAAACCCTGTCTCTACTAAAAATACAAAAAATTTGCCAGGCGTGGTGGTGGGCGCCTGTAGTACCAGCTACTTGGGAGGCTGAGGCAGGAGAATGGTGTGAACCGAGGAGGCAAAGGTTGCAGTGAGCCAAGATCGCACCACTGCACTCCAGCCTGGGCGACAGACAGAGTGAGACTCTATCTCAAAAAAAAAAAAAAAAAGGAAAAGAAAAGAAAGAAATAAAGTCTATATCCAATAGCCAGAGGTACAGAGGTATATCTCTAAGGTCGTTGATCTTCCAAATATAATGCAAAACCCAGAAGACATTTTTTAAAATGATAAATTTGACTACTAAACAAAAAATTATGCATGGCATAAGTCACAATTAACAAAGTCAAAAGAAAAATGAGACAAATATTTAATAAGAATATCTGGAAGCACTCAAGATCCATTAAGGTAATTGGAGTGTAATATCAGGGAGAAAGAGCTAGAATGTAACTGAACTCAATATACTGATTGGGTTTTAATCCTAAAATACTGATTTTTATACTGTCCAAAGAAATTTTGCAGTCAAAACAAAGATCAGAAGAAATAACTAAAGGCCAGCCAGAGAGCAAGATTTTGCAGTGATTAGCTCTCACTATCCAGAGTCCAGAGAAATTTACTATGGTGGACACAAATACTCTAGTTGTTCCATAGTTATATACTATTTTGGGATAATAATACTTTATTTTAGTTTGGATAAAGTATCTCTTAAAACTATATAACTCCTGTTATTCCAGTTTCATTCTCCTTTAAGTAAACTGATTCTGTCAATACTTACCAGTTACTGGCCGGGCATAGCAGCTCACACTTGTAATCCCAACACTTTGGGAGGTTGAGGCGGGTGAATCACCTGAGGTCAGGAGTTCGAGACCAGCCTGGCCAACATGGTGAAAACCCGCCTCTACCAAAAATACACAGATTAGCTGAGCATGGTGGCAGGCACCTGTAATCCCAGCTACTAGGGAGGCTGAGACAGGAGAATCGCTTGAGCCCAAGAGGTGAAGGTTGCAGTGAACCAAGATTGCATCACTGCACTTTAGCCTGGGTGACAGAGAGAGACTCTGTCTAAAAAAAAAAAAAAAAAAAGCAGATACCAGCTACCAAAAAGCGAACATGAAAAATATATGTAATTTTCACTATAAATTTTTCTGGTAGACATCCTGGTTTACATAGTTTCCTATAAGTTTGGTTATCATTAATTCTTTGGTTATCTTGGTATTCATGGAATCTCATCAATTCTGGATTCATTCACAATTTTGACTTTTCACGCCTGGGAACTGGGACCAGACTATAAGTTGATGACTCTTAACATTTTCACCTATGAGCCCTTACCCAAGTAGCCAAATGATCTCAAGGTATGTCTGTTTCAGTTAGCCTTTGTTGTATGACAAATCACCTCTAGCCGGGTGCAGTGGCTCACGCCTGTAATCCCAGCACTTTGGGAGGCCAAAGTGGGTGGATCACAAGGTCAGAAGTTTAAGACCAGCCTGCCCAACATGGTGAAACCCTGTCTCTACTAAAAATATTTTTAAAATTAGCTGGGCCTGGTGGTGGGTGCCTGTAATCCCAGCTACTCGGGAGGCTGAGGCAGAGAATTGCTTGAACCCAGGAGGTGGAGGTTACAGTGAGCCAAGATCACGCCATGCACTCCAGCCTGGGCGACAGAGCGAGACTTCATCTCAAAACAAAACAAAACAAAACAAAGAATACCCCCCCCAAAAAAAACAAAAAACAATTCACCTCTAAAATTAGTAGCCTACAACAGCTTCTATTTATTTCTCATATTTCTGTGGATTGAAATTTGGACTGGAATCAGCTGAGTGGAGATTCTTCTGATCTTCCCTGGAACCACTTGACTAGTCATCTCTCTAAGATGGTCTTTTGTTTACATACCTAGCACTTGGTCAACTTACATACTTGTATACTGTATACAACTTGTATAATTCAGGTCATGGCCTCATCTTCAGTATGCTACACCGAGCTTCTTTATACAATAGTCTCAGGGCAGAATTCTAAGAGCGAGAGCAGAAGCCAGAAGACCTTTTCAAATTGAAATTCAGAAGTCATCACTTCTCCATTTTATTGGTCAAAGTCACAAGACCAGCCCAAGATTCAAGAGGTGGGGAAATAGACTTCACCTCTTTTCAGGAGGAGATACAAATAATCTGTAGCTTTATTTATTTATTTATTTATTTACAAGACAGAGTCTCACTCTGTTGCCCAGGCTGGAGTGCAGTGACGCTATCTCGGCTCACTGCAACCTCCACCTCCAGAGTTCAAGCAATTCTCCCACCTCAGCCTCCCAAGCTGGGATTAGCCTGCCACCATGCGTGGCTGATTTTTGTATCTTTAGTAGAGACAGGGTTTCAGCATGGTAGCCAGGCTGGTCTCAAACTCCTGTCCTCAGGTGACCTGCCCACCTTGGCCACCCAAAGTGTTGGGATTACAGGCATGAGCCATCTTGCCCAGTTCCCTGTAGCTATATTTAATTACCCACAATTTGTAACACTGATTCACAATAGTCCCAATAATGTTCTTTATAGAAAAAGAAGATTCTCTGGTCTGGGATCCAATCTAGGTTCATACAGTACATTTAGTTGTCATGTCTCTTTGGTCTCCATTAATCTGCAACAATTCCTTAGCTTTTCTTTGTCCTTCATGATGTTGACAGTTTAAAATTTTGTCTTTTGGGTTATGTGACATTTTGAATTTTGTAACATGTCCCTCAATTTGGCTTTGTTGGATATTTCCTTTTGATTAGATTCAGATTTTTCATTTTTGGCAGAAAAACTATATAAGAGCTATTATGACCATCTCACTGCAGTGCAGCAGGAGAAAATGATGTCAGCTTGCCCCATTACTGGTGATATTAACTTTGATTAATTGGTGCTTTCACTGTCAATTACTATTTTTCTTTTGTAATTAATTAATAGTAATTAATTGTGTTATAAGATGCTCCTTATCAAACTTTCACCGACTAGTTGTAGTATCAATTAATTACGTCTAAAAATTTAAAGAAGTGCCAGGTGTGGTGGCTCACACCTGTACTTCACCCTGGACGACAAGAGTAAGACTCTTGTCTCAAAAAAAAAAGAAAAAATTTAAAAGGAAACATTGTTTTAAACTTAGATTCAAACATCAGTTTGCTACTTATCAGCTGTGTGACCTTAGGGCAACTCACCAGATGGCTCTGAGCCTCAGTTTCCTCATGTGTAGATTGTAGATAATAATACTGTTCTCATAAAATTAATGTGGGTAATTACATGTAAAGTACTTAGCAGAGTGATTACCATTCATTTTATTTCACTAGTTTTTACTGAAATTCTTTAAATTTTAGTAGTGTGTAAGAAAAGATCATCTTTGTCCTAACAGAGGTTATAGTCTAGTCTAGTCTAGAGTAGAGGTCAGCAAACTTTTTCCTGTAAAGAGCAGATGGTGGCTGGGCACAGTGGGTCACCCCTGTAATCCCAGCATTTTGGGACGCCAAAGCAGGCAGATCAGCTGAGGTCAGGATTTCAAGGCCAACTTGGCCAACATAGCAAAACCCCATGTCTACTAAAATATAAACATTAGCTGGGTGTGGTGGTGCATATCTGTAACCCCAGCTACTCAGGAGGCTGAGGCATGAGAATCACTTGAACCTGGGAGTCGGAGTTTGCAGTGAGCTGAGACCGCGCCATTGCACTCCAGCTTGGGCAAAAAGAGCGAAATTCCATCTCAAAACAACAAAAAAAATGCAGATGGTAAATATTTTAGAAGCCATATGGGCAATACACAAATGAATGAATTTTACTGTATTCCGATAAAACTTTATTTATAAAACAAGTGGTAGGCTGGACTTGGCCCATGGGCTGGAGTTTGCTGATCTCTGGTCTAGAGCAAACAGACCAACAAGAATATATAATTACAAACAAACAAACAAAAAAACCCAGCCAAACAAAAATAAATAAAAATAATTACAAATCATAAGTGCTACGAAGGAAAAAGATAGGTTTTAGAGGATTATATAATAGTGACCTCACTTTGTCTACAATGTTAGGAGTAGCAAAGCTAAAGCAGTAGCATTTACACTGAGACCTAGAAAGTAGGTAGTCATTAACTAAATATGTGGTGGCAGGGAGCTTATCAGGCAGAGCAAACGGCATATTCTAAGGAAGTGAGGGAGAAAGTTACATAACTTCTTCTTTCCTTTTTTTTCTTTTTTTTTTCGAGACAGGGTCTCACTCTGTTGTCCAGCTTGGAGGGCAGTGACACAATCATGGCCCACTGGAGCCTTAAACTCCTGGGCTCAAGCAATCCTCCCACCTCAACCTCCTGAGTAGCTGGGACCACAGGTGTGCTCCATCATGCCCAGCTATTTTTGTACTTTTTTGTAGAGATGGAGCTCTCACTATGTTGCCCAGGCTTGTCTTGAACTCCTGGACTCAAGTGAGCCTCCTGCTTCACCCTCCCAAAATGCTGGGATTATAGATATAAGCCACCGTACCAGCTGAACTTTTTTTTTTTTTTTTTTTTTTAGATGGAGTCTGGCTCTGTTGCCAGGTTGGAGTGCAGTGGCGAAATCTCGGCTCACTGCAACCTCTGCCTCCCGGGTTCAAGTGAACTCCTGTCTGAGCCTCCCGGGTAGCTGGGACTACAGGTGTCCACCACCACGCCCAGCTAATTTTTATATTTTTAGTAGAGATGGGGTTTCACCATGTTGGCCAGGATGGTCTCAATCTCTTGACCTTGTGATCGCCCACCTCGGCCTCCCAAAGTGCTGGGATTACAGGCGTGAGCCACTGCACCGGGCAAGCTTTGAATTCTTAAAAAATTTTCAGCTGAGGCCAGATGCGGTGGCTCACACCTGTAATCCCCAGCACTTCGGGAGGCCAAGGTGGGCAGATCACGAGGTCAGGAGACCAAGACCATCCTGGCCAACACACTGCAACATTGTCTCCACTAAAAATACAAAAAATTAGCTGGGCGTGGTGGTGGGCACCTATAGTCCCAGCTACTCGGGAGGCTGAGGCAAGATAATCGCTTGAACCCAGGATGCGGAGATTGCAGTGAGCCAAGATGGTGCCACTGCACTCCAGCCTCGGCGACAAAGCCAGACAGTCAGACTTGGTTTCAAAAAAAAAAAGAATTGAAAGTCAATATAACTAGAAGGCAAAAAAGAAAAATGATGTGGGAATCTTTGAATGAATAAACATTTGTTAAAAGATCCCCCACATCATTTTTCTTACTTTTCTTGCCGCATGCTAGGCATTATTCTAGCTAAAAGGAATACACTGGTAAACAAGACTATTGAGGTCCCTACCTCTATGGAGTTGACATTTGGGATAGAGGTGGGTGTTGGAGATGGATAATAAACACATGAATACATAATTACATACTTAATATGTAATCGTATAGACGTATGTGCATGTGTAAATAAATGTGTTTACAGATTACAAGTACCAAGAATAAGATGCTTTTTGTTCTTTGAAACAGGGTCTTGCTCTGTCACCCAGGCTGAAGTGCCATACTGCAATCCTAGCTCACTGCAGCCTCAACCTCTCAGGCAATCCTCCCACCTCAGCCTCTTGAGTAGCTGGGACTACAGGTGCATGCTACCACATCCAGCTAATTTTTAAAAATTTTTTGTAAAGATGGAGTTTCACCATGTTGCCCAGGCTGGTCTTGAATTCCTGGGCTCAAGTGATCCTCCCACCTTGGTTTCCCAAATTGTTGGGATTACAGGTGTGAACCACTGTGCCCAGCCTGGAGAGGACTTTTTGAGGAAGTGACATTTGATCCAAGACTTGAACACTGAGAAAAGGCCAAATACATGAAAGCAGAAAGAAGAATGTTAACAACTGTGAAACAACAAAAGCAGATGCCCTGAGACAATAAAGAACCACTACTGAGGAAGGAACCTACAGGCAGCCAAAGGGAGAGGGCTGTGAAACAAGATGGGAGAGGAAGGCAAAGGCCAGATCACACAGCCTTGGAGTCCACGGTGAGAACTTTGGACTTCATTTGAAATGCACTGAAAATCAATGGCAAGATTTTACCGAAGGGAGTGACATGACATTTTAAAAAGATTATTCTGGGTGCAGTGTGATGAATACAATAGAGAAAAAACAAGATTGAAAGCGGAAAGGAAGTTAAAAGGCTTTTGGACTAATCCAGGTGAGAAACTATGAGGTAGTTAAAATGAGGGTGGTGACAGTAAAGATAGAAGGAAATGAACAGTTTAGAAAGATACTTAAATAATAAAACTGATGGAACTTGCTGATTTGTTAGATATGAGTACTAAAAGAGAAAGATGGTCCCCAAACTCCTGAAAGGAGAAACTGGGTGAATGTTGGTGCCATTCACTGGGATATCCAAGTGGAAATGTTAAATGTGCAGTTGAAAATAGGCACTCAGGCCGGACGTGGTGTCTCACACCTGTAATCCCAGCACTTTGGGAGGCCCAGGTGGGTGGATCATGTGAGGTCAGGAGTTTGAGATGAGTCTGGCTAACATGATAAAACCCCATTGCTACTAAAAATAAAAAAACTAGCCGGGCATGGTGGTACATGGTGGTACATGGTGGTACACTCCCAACTACTTGGGAGGCTGAGGCTAGAGAATGGCTTGAACCCAGGAGGCTTGAACCCAGGAGCCGAGATCGTGCCACTGCACCACAGCCTAGGTGACAAAGTGAGACTCCGTCTCAAAAAAAAAAAAAAAAAAAAAAAAAAAAAGGAAAGGAAAATAGGAGCTCAGAGGGTAGGCACCGTGGCTCGTGCCTGTAATCCCAGCACTTTGGGAGGCCGAAACAGGTGGATTGCTTGAACTCGAGAGTTTGAGACCAGCCTGGGCAACATGGCAAAACCCCTTCTCTACAAAAAAATACAAAAATTAGCTGGTGCTTGGTGGCTCATCCCTGCAGTCCCAGCTACTTGGGAGGCTGAGGCAGGAGAATGACTTGAGCACTGAAGGTCAAGGCTGCAATGAGCCATGATCGCACCATTGTACTCTAGCCTGGGTGACAGAGTGAGACCTTCTGAAAAAAAAAAAAAAGAAAGAAAGAAAAGAAAACAGAAAAGAAAAAGAAAATAGGAGCTCAGAGGAGAACTGGGGATGTATTTATCCACACGTGGTAATCAGAGCCATGGATATGGTTAAAGAGAAAGGAGATAAGAAAAGCCTGCCTAAGTCTGAATCTTGAGAAATGTGGACGTGTAAAGACTGACAGAAGCTATAACCCCAGCGCTTTGGGAGGCTGAGGTGAGCGGATCACCTGAGGTCAGGAGTTCGAGACCAGCCTGGCCAACGTGGTGAAACCCCGTAGCTACTAAAAAAATATAAAAATTGTCTGGGCGTGGTGGCTCACGCCTGTACTTCCAGCACTTTGGGAGGCTGAGGCGGGCAGATTGCCTGAAGTCAGAAGTTCAAGATCAGCCTGACCAACATGGTGAAACCTGTCTCTACTAAAAATACAAAAATTAGCTGGGCCCGGTGGCGCATAGCTGTAGTCCCAGCTATTGGGGAGGCTGAAGCAGGAGAATTGCTTGAACCCAGGAGGCAGAGGTTGCAGTGAGCCGAGATCCTGCCACTGTACTCCAATCTGGGCGACAGAGCAAGACTCCATCTCAAAAATAAAAAATTAGCCAGGCATGGTGGCACACGCCTGTAACCCAGCTTCTCAGGAGGCTGAGGCAGGAGAATAACTTGAACCTGGGTGGGGGAGGTTGCAGTGAGCCAAGATCGTGACACTGCACACTAGCCTGGGGGATAGGGCATGCACTCCAGCCTGGGGGATAGAGAGAGACTCTGTCTCAAAAAAAAAAAGAATTAGCTGGGCCTGGTGGCAGGCGCCTGTAATCCCAGCTACTGGAGAGGCTGAGGCAGGAGAATCGCTTGACCCTGGGAGGCTGAGATTGCAGTGAACTGAGATCGCACCACTGCACTCCAGCTTGGACCAAGCGAAACTCTGTATCAAAAAAAAAAAAAAAAAAAAAAAAAAAAGCCCGGAGCACGGTGTGGTGGCTCACGCCTGTAATCCCAGCACTTTGGGATGCCGAGGCAGGTGGATCATGAGGTCAGGAGATCGAGACCATCCTATCCTGGCTAACACGATGAAACCCTGTCTCCACTAAAAATACAAAAATTAGCAGGGCATGGTGGCGGGCGCCTGTAGTCCTAGCTACTCTGGAGGCTGAGGCAGGAGAATGGCGTGAACCCGGGAGGCGGAGCTTGCAGTGAGCCGAGATCGCACCACTGCTGCACTCCAGTCTGGGCGACAGAGAGACAGAGGCTATAATCCCAGCCTCCCAAAGTGCTGGGATTATAGCTTCTGCCAGTCTTTTTTTTTTTTTTTTTTTTTTTTTTGAGACGGAGTCTCGCTCTGCCACCCAGGCTGGAGTGCTGTGGCCGGCTCTCAGCTCACTGCAAGCTCCGCCTCCCGGGTTCACGCCATTCTCCTGCCTCAGCCTCCTGAGTAGCTGGGACTACAGGCGCCCGCCACCTCGCCCGGCTATCTTCTGCCAGTCTTTACATGTCCAAATTTCTCAAGATTCTGTCAAAAATAAAAAATAAAAAAATAAAAAAAGATGTAGGCAGAACACCAGGAGAGCATCATGTCACAGAATGCTGCTGAGAGTTGAGGAATAGGAGGATTGAAAAACAGCCACTGGAGGGAACGACAAAGGGGTCATTGATAGCCTTGGGAAGAGTCATTTTGGGGAAGAGGATGAAGCTAGATTGCAGTGTCAGAGGAATAAGTACAAGGTGACAGGGAGTGTAGACGACTGTGAGAAACATAGACATAAAAGGGAAGAGAGAGAGGCCACAGACTCATCCCTCCATAAATAACAGTTTTGTTATTACTATTTACTAGTAATTTTTAAAAAGCAAAACTTTGAGACACATATTTACTTCCCCACATTACCAGTCAATTATTACATCATAATTCTGAGTGGCTGTCTTATATCTTCTCAGAAAAAGCGCACTATTGAGGGGCTGGCATCTTATAGGGAGCTTCCGTCTTTGGTCATAGCATTAGGAGCCCTTGGTTTCACAGGTCATTTAATAGACTGTTTAGGTACTTACACTTAAGATTTTCACCTAAGTATCCAACTTACTTGTTTAGTGGATTTTTTGATTAATTTTTTTTTTTTTTGGAAACAGAATCTCACTGTCACCCAGGCTGGAGTGCAGTGGTATAATCATAGCTCACTGCAGCCTTGCCCTCCCAGGCTCAAGTGATCCTCCTACCTCAGCCTCCCAAGTAGCTGGGAATACAGGCATGCACAACCACACTGCTTAATTTTTTTACTTTTTGTAGAGATGGGGTTTCACCATATTGCCCAGTCTGGTTCTTGAACTCCTGGGCATAAGTGATCCACCTGCTTCGGCCTCCCAAAGTGCTAGGATTACAGGTGTGAGCCACTGTGTCCAGCCTTAATTAATTATTTTAACATTAATTTTATTTTTTAAAAAAATAAGCAGGCCAGGCCGGGCGTGGTGGCTCACACCTGTAATCCCAGCACTTTGGGAGGCTGAGGCGGGCAGATCACGAGGTCAGGAGATCAAGACCATCCTGGCTAACATGGTGAAACCTCATCTCTACTAAAAATACAAAAAATTAGCCAGGTGTAGTGGTGGGCGCCTGTAGTCCCAGCTACTTGGGAGGCTGAGGCAGGAGAATGGTATGAACCCGGGATGCGGAGCTTGCAGTGAGCTGAGATCGTGCCACTGCACTCCAGCCTGGGCGACAGAGTGAGACTCCATTTCAAAAAAAAAAAAAAAAAAAAAGCAGGCCAGGTGTGGTGGGTCACGCCTGTAATCCCAGCACTTTGGGAGGCCAAGGCGGAAGGATCACCTGAGGTCAGGAGTTTGAGACCATCCTGGCCAACATGGTGAAACCCCGTCTCTACTGAAAATAAAAAAATCAGCTGGGCATGGTGGCACACGCCTATAGTCCCAGCTACTCAGGAGGCTGAGGCAGGAGAATCGCTTGAACCCAGGAAGTGGAGGTTACAGTGAGCCGAGATCTCGCCACTGTACTCCAGCCCGGTGACAGAGCAAGACTCCGTCTAAAAAAAGAAAAAATGCAATACATCCAAATGCTTCAAAATTCAGAAAGAGGCCGGGCACGGTGGCTCACGCCTGTAATCCCAACACTTTGGGAGGCAAAGGCAGGTGGATCACCTGAAGTCAGGAGTTCGAGACCAGCCTGGCCAACATGGTGAAACCCCATCTCTACTAAAAATACAAAAATTAGCCAGGCGTGGCAATGCACACCTGTAATCCCAGCTACTCAGGAAGCTGAGGCATGAGAATCACTTGAAAACAGGAGGCGGAGGTTGTGGTGAGCCGAGATCATGCCACTGCACTCCATCCTGGCGAGGCGGAGACTCTGTCTCAAAAAAAAAATTCAGAAAGAACTAAAAGTTCAGTGAAAGTTTACTTTTCACCCTATTCCTGAACCCCTAGTTTCCTTCCTGGGGCAGCTGTATTTTATTTAACCAGGAGCCTAGGGATGAACAGCTGCTTGTTAACAGTCTTTTCCTATTATGAATAATGAAGCAATGGATAACCTTGTATATGTTATTCTGAGCATGCATGAGTGTCTTCAGTCTGTTTCCCTAGAAGCTGAGACTGGTGGAGCTTAGCAGGCAAGTGATTTATTAGGAAAGTAGTCTAGGTAGAAATCTAGGAGATTGAGGGAGGGAAGCAGGCCAGGGGAGGGGAAGAAGGAAAGCAAGGATGATTTCAGGGGAAGTCTAGACTCAGCCTGTTCCTACCGGGAGCCCTGAAGCATAAAGTGCAAGCAGAATCTGTCTGTCCTTAGGCAAGAGACCAGAACATTTGTACCCCACCATAGACAGTCACTGGTTAAAGCAGCACATGACTCCCATGAACCTCATGTCCAGGTGGCTCTAATCATGCAAGTCCAATCCCCTGGGGTTCTAGGTAGAAACCATTACCAGCAGTGTCCACAGCTCCTGGGGGAATGGGCACCACAAAATGGTAGCAGGGATCCCCAGGGATTGAGGTGGGGACACCAACAGATTCTTCCATGGTGGATATGTTGATGAAAAGCATCAAACTCTGTTAACTATTTGAAGAGATTTATTCTGAGCCAAATATGAGTGACCATGGCCCGTGACACAGCCTGCAGGAGATCCTGAGAACATGTGCTCAAGGTGGTCGGGGCACAGCTTGGGTTTATACATTTTAGGGATACATGAGACACCAATCAAATACATTTAAGAAATATATTGGTTTGGTTCAGAAAGGCAGGACAACGCAAAGCCGGGGCTTCCACACTATAGGTAAATTTAAACACTTTCTGGTTGATAGTTGGTTGAGTTTATCTGAAGACCTGGGATCAATGGAAAGAAAATGTTCAGATTAAGATAAAGGATTGTGGAGACCAAGTTTTATTGTGCAGAGGAAGCTATCAGATAGCAGACTTCAGGGAGAGCAGTTTGCAAAATGTTTCTTATTGCACTTAGAAGGGTGCCTGGCTCTTAGCTGATTATCTTCTGGATCTGGAAAGGAAGGAAGGAAAACAAAGGGGGAAGGGGATTCTCTAGGGAATGTGGATATTTCCCACAAGAGACTTTGCAGGGCAATTTCAAGGCATGCCAGAGAAGCACGTATTGTGGTAAAATATTTTGATTTTCTTCCTTGTTATGCTAGAGTCAGATTGGAAAGGAAGTCACAATATACAGGATTAAATAAAACCCATTTGATGAGAATTGATCATTTGCAGGGTGTGACTCCCCAGACCCCTTAGATAGGAATTGGGGTAAAAAATCAGAGCTTCGTCCTCAAATATCACTATAGGATAAATTCCTGGAGGTAAAATTGCTGGATGGAGCTAACACTATTAGTTCCCTATTTTAAAAATAACCCCCTCTACACACACACACACACACCATTTTTCATAATACAACCCTGCTTTTATTTGAAATAGCCATGTGTTCAATTTAAAAACTCACTTTCCCATCCTCATTTGCATTTGTGCTAGTCATGTGGCACTGCGCTTAGCAATAAGATGAAGGTGGTGGTTTCTGAGGGTAGTGTCCCTTTCAGAATAAAAAGACAAGCTTTTTTGCCTTCTTCATCCTTTACTTTATATTCCTCTTTCTGCCAGGAATGTAAATGTGAGTCTGTGGTGTCACGCGCGTCCGTGTGAAAAGACCACCAGACAGGCTTTGTGTGAGCAACAAGGCTGTTTGTTTTACCTGGGTGCAGGCGGGCTGAGTCTGAAAAGAAGGTCAGAGAAGGGAGATGGGGTGGGGCCATTTTATAGGATTTGGGTGGGTAGTAGAAAATTACAGTCAAAGGCAGTTATTCTCTGGCGGGCAGGGGCGGGGGTCACAAGGTGCTCAGTGGGGGAGCTTCTGAGCCAGGAGAAGGAATTTTACAAGGTTAATCGCTCAGTTAAGGTGGAGCAGGAACAAATCACAATGGTGGGATGTCATCAGTTAAGGCAGGAACAGGCCATTTTCACTTCTTTTGTGATTCTTCAGTTACTTCAGGTCATCTGGATGTATACGTGCAGGTCACAGGGGATATGATGGCTTAGCTTGGGCTCAGAGGCCTGACGTGTGGGTGCAGCAGCTATCTTGTGGTCATGAAACAGAGGCAGGAAAATGAAGACCTATGCCCTAAAACGCAGGAAGTCAACACAATTTGTATTAAAATACACTGCAATAAGTGTATTCTCTTTCCCAGGTCTCAGTGCATAATTATGTCAATGAAAAGAGTCAAACTGTAAAATATTTGAAGAAATTTATTCTGCCAAACTTGAGTGATCATGGCCCGTGACACAGCACTCAGGACATCCTGAGAATGTGTGCCCAAGGCTAATGGGTGCAGCTTAGTTTTATACACTTTAGGGAGACGTGAGACTTCCATCAAATACATTTAGGAAATACATTGGTTCGGTTCAGAAGGGCGAGACCACTGGAAGGGGGTTAGAGGAGAGGCTGCCAGGCTGCAGGTAGATTTAAAAATTTTCTGCTTGACAATTGGTTGAGTTTATTAAAGACCTGGGATGAATAGAAAGGAAATGTCTGGGTTAAGATGAAGGATTATGGAGACCAAAGTTCTGATTTGCAGAGGAGGTCTCCAGTTAGTGGGCTTCAGAGAGAACAGGCTGTAAAATATTTCTTATCAGACTGAATTATGTGTTGACGTTAATGCCAGAGAGGTATAACAAGGCATGTCTGACCCCCGCCCCCACCTTTCCATTACGGCCTGAACCAGTCTTCCAGGTTAAATTTTAAAAGTGCCCTGGCCAGGAGAAAGTCCATTCAGATGGTTGGGGGGCCTTAGAATTTTATTTTTGATTTAGAATTATTACACAAATCTACTTTCATTTATATGGTATTTTATGTATTACAAGTATACTTTCACAAACCTTTTTTTTCCACCTCACTTTATTTTTACAGTATCTCCCATCCACATGACAAGTATTGGTACTCTTGAAAAAAATATATCTCCCACAGTAGTAAAAGCTAATAATTCACTGATGACTAATTTTGACTTAGTTTGTTTTCCTTCTAACAACTAGCTGAGATGAGCTACTCTAAAAGTATGGGATTTAAAATATGGGAAAAGTAATCTTGTAACAGAGTCTTTGGGAGGGGATCCATACCCCAAAATAGAAGTACAGGGTAGAGTCCCGTGAGAGCACCAAAGATCAAAGAAAAGATGCAGTAAATGTGGGGGAAGGAGGGCAGAAGGGATGTCCATGTGTTACTAAAGTCAACTTTTATCCATTCTGAAGTTTTGCACTGTAGTCTGTGGGAAATACATTTTCCCTGTATTACTCAGTGTTCCTGCAAAACTTCAGCCTCTTGAACCACAGATACTGATCTACAATTAAAATAAGAATGCTTACTTTCATTTCCCCCATAAATATTTGTTCTCTACAACCTTCATTATGGAGCCATTGGCTTCCACTTAAAGGATAATAAAACTTCTCTTATCTTACCTGGAGGCAGAGCCTTACATTCCAGGATAGGGAACTTCCCCTCCTCCCTAGAAAGACCTCTGAAAAGAATGTAGAGAACTCCCTCTCCATGACTTTGCATGTCAAAAGTGGGGAAAATCCTCAAAAAGACTGTTTTATCTTCCCAGTAGAGATAGCTATTTAGATTCCAAAAGGTGAGAATCTGTTCCTAAGGAAAATGTGTTTACCTTAGGGAACAAAGCTTTTTCCCTCTCCTTTGAGGAGAGTCTCTTTCCTATATGAACTCTCAGGCTTGAGGACAATTCAGCAAAGTCACTGTGGCTACTCATTGCTGTGAGTAAAGCTCTGATCTTTGACTCCGAGACCTGATGTTTCGGCTAGTATCTATTTATTTATCATCTCTATGTGCTTATTTATGACTATGCAAGTGGGATAAGGTCTCACACCCATCACAATTTCCTTTTTTTTTTTTTTAAGAGACAGGATCTTGCTATACTGCCCAGGCTGGTCTGAAACTCCTGGCCTCTAACAATCTTCCCACATTGACCTCCCAAAGTATTGGTATTACAGACATGAGATACCTTGCCTGGTCCCATCACAGTTTTTGATTTGACATAATTCTCCTTTAAAAAATTGGTAAATTGTGCTTGCTTCAGCATATATATACATATACATATATAAATTTTTTTTTTTTTTTTTTTTTTTTGAGACAGAATCTCACTCTGTCGCCCAGGCTGGAGTGCAGTGGCGCGATCTCAGCTCACTGCAAGCTCCGCCTCCCGGGTTCACACCATTCTCCTGCCTCAGCCTCCTGAGTAACTGGGACTACAGGTGCCCGCCACCACGCCCGGCTAATTTTTTGTATTTTTAGTAGAGACAGGGTTTCACCGTGTTAGCCAGGATGGTCCCGATCTCCTGACCTCATGATCTGCCTGCCTTGGCCTCCCAAAGTACTGGGATTACGGGCGTGAGCCACCACACACTGCCTAGCATATATATTAAAATTGGATGATACAAAGTAGATTAGCATGCCTCCTGTGAAAGGATGACATGCTGAAATGGAAATTCGTGCTCCATATTTTTTCTTAATTGGTAAATTACTCTTTAATGGTGAATTACTCAACATTGTGGAGGTTTTTTGTTTTTGTTTTTGTTTTTGTTTTGAGACAGAGCCTCACTGTCTCTCAGGCTGGAGTGCAATGACATGATCTTGGCTCACTGCAACCTCCACCTCCTGGGTTCAAGTGATTCTCCTGCCTCAGCCACCTGAGTAGCTGGGATTACAGGCACATGCCACCACATCCGACTAATTTTTGTATTTTTAGTAGAGATGTGGCTTTGTCATGTTGCCCATGCTGGTCTTGAACTCCTGGCCTCAAGTGAGGCTCACGTCAGCCTCCCAAAGCATAAGCCACCGCTGTGGGCCTGTATTTCTAATATATACATACAAGATCATTTATGTAGTTTACTGCCCAAAATGGAAGAAACCTCATCATGAAGAGACATTTAGAAAACCTAAATTGATGGACATTCTAAAAATATATTTGTCTGTAAAGACTAACTTCTGGTTCTTATTTTTATTTTTATTTATTTATTTATTTTATCTTGCCCAAATTCCTATCTTAAGGGTCTGGAGAGTCATGTCCTACAAACTATAAATTCTCATCAGAGGTTTGATTTAACCCTGTATATTGTGACTTACTTTCCAATCTGACTCTGGCATAATATTATGTGACAAAGAAGAAAGTCAAAATATTTTACCCCAAAACATGTTTCTTTGCCATATTTTGAAATGGCCCTGCAAAGCTGTCCTTTGTAGGGGAAGATTCGCATCTGTAAAGAATCTCTATTAACAAAGCTAGCTCTTTTTCTTCCAGGCCCTCTCAATCCTGAAGAGATTGTTATATATATGTGCTGCCAAATCGAGCACTCCAGAAGAGATTAACTAAGACTCTAGCACCGTTTAAGGTCTGAATAGGAAACATCTGTCATTTATTCTCTCTAAGGGCAGCCACTATAAGACTTCAAGGCCAGGCGCGGTGGCTCAAGCCTGTAATCCCAGCACTTTGGGAGGCCGAGACGGGCGGATCATGAGGTCAGGAGATCGTAGACCATCCTGGCTAACATGGTGAAACCCCCGTCTCTACTAAAAAATACAAAAAACTAGCTGGGCGAGGTGGCAGGCGCCTGTAGTCCCAGCTACTTGGGAGGCTGAGGCAGGAGAATGGCATAAACCCGGGAGGCAGAGCTTGCAGTGAGCTGAGATCCGGTCACTGCACTCCAGGCTGGGCGACAGAGCGAGACTCCGTCTCAAAAAAAAAAAAAAAAAAGACTTCAAAAGAACCTTGGTTGCTGCAATCTTCTTTTTTTTTTTTTAATTGAGATGGAGTCTCACTCTGTTGCCCAGGCTAGAGTAGAGTGATACCATCTCGGCTTGTAGCAGGATGAGCCACAGAGAAAACTCCTCAGACACTGGATTAAAGAAGGAAGAGGTTTTTTATTCGGCCAGGAGCGTCAGCAGACTCGCGTCTTAAGAGCCGAGCTCCCCGAGAAAAAATTATTGGCCTTTTTAAAAGCTTACAACTTTAAGGGGTCCATGTGAAAGGGTCGTGATAAATCAAGCAAGCGTGGGAAACGTGACTGGGAGCTACATGCATCAGCTAACAGAACAAAAAGTTTTACAATGCTTTTTTCATACAGTGTCTGGAATTTACAGATAACACAAGTAGTTTAGGTCAGGGGTTGATGTTATTATTATTACTTTTTTTAACTTCTAGGGCTGGGTGGTGGTACCAAGGTTGTCTGGCTATTTATTTTACTTTTGTTTCTTTTTAACTTTTTGCTTTCTCTTTTTTCTTCTGTCTTGTGAACTAGGCAAGGTGAGGGGAGGAGGGCAGCAGGAGTAGTAGTGGTCTCCTTCCAAAGGCTCACTGCAACCTCCACCTCCCAGGTTTAAGTGATCCTCCTGCCTCAGGCCCCCTAGTAGCTGGGATTACAGACACGCATCACCATGCCTGGCTAATTTTTTTTGTTTGTTTTGAGACGGAGTTTCACGCTGTTGCCCAGGCTGGAGTGCAGTGGCGCGATCTTGGCTCATTGCAACCTCCACCTCCTGGGTTCAAGCCATTCTCCTGTCTCAACTTCCTGAGTAGCTGGGATTACAGGTGCCTGCCACCACGCCCAGCTAATTTTTGTACTTTTAGTAGAGAAGGGGTTTCACCATGCTGGCCAGGCTGGTCTCGAACTCCTGACCTCAGGCGATCCACCTGCCTTGGCCTCCCAAAGTTCTGGGATTACAGGCATGAGCCGCTGCTCGCGTTCTAAGGGCTGGGATTACAGGCATGAGCCACTGGCCCCGGCCAAGTCTCCACAGTCTTTTTTTTTTTTTTTTTTTTTTTTTTTTTTTTTTTTGAGGCAGAACCTCTCTCTGTCGCCAGGCTGGAGTGCAGTGCTGCTCTCGGCTCACTGCAACCTCTGCCTCCCAGGTTCAAGCAATTCTCCTGCCTCAACCTCCTGTGTAGCTGGGACTACAGGCGCACGCCACCATGCCCAGCTAATTTTTGCATTTTTAGTAGAGACAGGGTTTCTACATGTTGGCCAGGATGGTCTCCATCTCTTGACCTTGTGATCTGCCCCCCTCGGCCTCCCAAAGTGCTGTGATTATAGGCGTGAGCCACCGTGCCTGGTCCCCACAATCTTTTATCTTAACCTTAACATTTCCTTTCTGTGGATCTCAGATCTTTAGACAAACTTATCCAATTGTCAATCAGAAAATGTTTAAATTTACCTATAGCCTGGAAGGCCCCCAACCGCCCCCCCCGCCGACCCGCCCTATCTGCTTTGAGTTGTCCCGCCTTTCTGGACCACACCAATGTATTTCTTAAACATATTTATTGATGTCTCATGCCCTCCCTAAAATGTATAAAACCAAGCTGCACCCAACCACCCTGGGCACATGTTCTCAGGACCTCCTGAGGGCTGTGTCACAGACCAGAGTCACTTATATTTGGCTCAGAATAAATTTCTTCAAATATTTTACAGAGTTTGACTCTTTTTGTCCACACTGTGAACTTCAAAAATGTTCGTGTCATAGAAAACAAAGTTTGAGGAACTGTTCCAGATTAAAGGAGCCTAAATAGACACGGGAACTAAATGAAAGGTGTGAAGGGAGAAGGATTGTTACAGAAGGCATTATTGGGACAATTGGCAAAATTTGAATATGGACTCTATATTGATAATCATAGTGTATCAATGCTAAATGTCCTGAATTTGGTGATTGTACGGTGGTTTTGTAAGAGAATGTCTTTCTTCAACGATAGACAATAAATTATTTAGGCACGTCGGGTCGTGATATCTATAACTTAATTTCAAACGGAGAGAAAGAGAAAAAAAGCAATTGTAGCAAAATGTTTACTAACAATTAGTGATGTAGGTGAAGGGCGTTTCAGTTCATTGTGCTACTATTCTTGCAACTTTTCTCTAGTTTATATTGTTTTCAAAATAAAAGGTTTTGTGAAAGAAGGAAAAACATTCCCATCAAGAAAAGCCTAGGTCTGACTCTGTGGCTCACATCTGTAATTCTAGCAATTTGAGAGGCCGAGGCAGGCAGAATACTTGAGGCCAGGAGTTCGACACCAGCCTGGCCAACATGGCGAAACCCGGTCTTAACTAAACTACAAAAATTAGGCCGGGCACAGTGGCTCACGCCTGTATTCCCAGCACTTTGGGAGGCTGAGACGGGTGGCTCACCTGAGGTCAGGAGCTTGAGACCAGCCTGGACAACATGGAGAAACCCCATCTCTACTAAAAATACAAAAATTAGCCAGGCGTGGTGGCAGGCACCTGTAATCCCAGCTACTTGGGAGGCTGAGGCAGGAGAATTGCTTGAACCCGGGAGGCAGAGGTTACAGTGAGCCGAGATCATGCCACTGCACTCCAGCCTGGGTGACAGAGTGAGACCCTGTCTCAAAAATAAATTAATAAAATACAAAAATTAGTTGGGTGTGGTGGTGGGCGCCTGTAATCCCAGCTACTCTGGAGGCTGAGGCAGGAGAATTGCTTGAGCCCGGGAGGCAGAGGTTGTGGTGAGCCAAGATAGTGCCACTGCACTCCAGCCTGGGTGACAGAGCAAGACTCCATCTCAAAAATAAATAAATAAAAGGAGAAAAGTCTGACATGTGTCAGGCACTGAGCTAAGCATAAGCCCTAGAGATGAGTAATGGATGTGATATATTACCAGGCCACAAAACCCAACAGTCTAGTGAAGGAGATATAACGAGATATACAAGTAAATTAATATCACGTGACAAAATAAAAAAAAGGAAGGCTTTTTTTTTTTTTTTTTTTTTTTAAGACAGAGTCTTGCTCTGTTGCCAGGCTGGAGTGCAGTGGCATGATCTCAGCTCACTGCAACCTCCACCTCCTGGGTTTAAGTGATTCTCCTGCCTCAGCCTCCTGAGTAGCCGGGACTACAAGCACCCGCCACCACACCCAGCAAATTTTTGTATTTTTTTTTTTTTTTGAGACGGAGTCTCGCTCTGTCACCCAGGCTGGAGTGCAGTGGCCAGATCTCAGCTCACTGCAAGCTTCGCCTCCCGGGTTCACGCCATTCTCCTGCCTCAGCCTCCTGAGTAGCTGGGACTACAGGCGCCGCCACCTCGCCCGGCTAGTTTTTTGTATTTTTAGTAGAGACGGGGTTTCACCGTGTTAGCCAGGATGGTCTCGATCTCCTGACCTTGTGATCCGCCCGTCTCGGCCTCCCAAAGTGCTGGGATTACAGGCTTGAGCCACCACGCCCGGCAGCAAATTTTTGTATTTTTAGTAGAGACAGGATTTCACCATGTTGGCCAGGATGGTCTCCATCTCTTGACCTCATGATCTGCCCCCTTGGCCTCCCAAAGTGCTGGGATTACAGGTGTGAGCCACCGTGCCTGGCCAAGGAAGCCTATTATTTTAGAGTATGATTATGAACATTTTCTTCACTTGGCCTCTGCAACATCATTGTCTCTTTTCATTTATTTATTTATTTATTTATTTATTGAGATGGAATTTTGCTCTTGTTGCCCAGGCTGGAGTGCAATGGCGTGATCTTGGCTTACAGCAACCTCCTGCCTCCCGAGTTCTCCTGCCTCAGTCTCCAGAGTAGCTGGGATTACAGGCATGCGCCACCATGCCCGGCTAATTTTGTATTTTTAGTAGAGAAGGGGTTTCTCCATGTTGGTCAGGCTGGTCTCGAACTCCTGACCTTAGGTAATCCACCCTCCTCAGCCGCCCAAAGTGCTGGGATTACAGGTGTGAGCCACCGCTCCTGGCTATCTCTTTTTGTTTTTAAATTTATTTTCATTTTTTAATTTTTGAGATGGACTCTCGCTCTTGTTGCCCAGGCTGGAGTGCAATGTCGCGATCTGGCTCACCGCAACCTTCACTTCCCGGGTTTGAGCAATTCTCCTGCCTCAGCCTCCTGAGTAGCTGGGACTACAGGCACACAATACCACATCTGGCTAATTTTGAGTTTTTAGTAGAGACAGAATTTCTCCATCCTGACCTTAGTTGATCCGCCCGCCTCAGCCTCCCAAAGTGCTAGGATTACAGGCATGAACTACCACGCCCAGCCCATTGTTGTCTCTTGATTCTCCTCCTACTTCCCTGGCTGCTACTTCTCAATATCCTTTGCTAATTCTTCTACATCACTCCCAACTCTTTTCCAGAGAGGCCCAGAACTCACTCTCTGGACCTCTTCCCTTCTCTGTCTACTCTTGCTCCTTAGGTGGATTTAACTAGTCATATGGCTTTAAAGATCATCTACAAGCTGATAACCCAATTTAGACCTCCAGCCTGGGTCTCTCCTCTGAACTCTGAACTCCTGTGCATCTCCACTTGGATGTTAGATAGGCATCTCTAACTCATTTTTTTTTTTTTTGAGACAGAGTCTCGCTCTATTGTCCAGGCTGGGATGCAGTGGCTCCATCATAGCTCACTGCGGCCTTGACCTCTCAGGCTCAAGTGATCCTCCCCTCTCAGTCTCCAGAACAGCTGGGACCACATACGTGTGCCATCATGCCTGCCCAGCTAATTAAAAAAAATTTTTTTTTGTAGAGATGTAGTCTCACTATGTTGCCCAGGCTGTTCACAACTCCGGGGCTCAAGTGATCCACCTGCCCCAGCCTCCCAAAGTGCTGGGATTATAGGCATGAGCCACTGTGCCCGGCCAAACTCAATTTATCTTAAAACAAAAAAAAGCCTCCTAATTTTCTTCCTAAAGCGTTCCCCATCTCAGTGGAGAAAAGCTTTTCTTTTACATGCTTAGGGTAAAACTCTTGGAGTCATCTTTCGGCTTCTCTCATACTCTACATGAATCATTTAACAAACTTGATTAACTTTAAATTCAAAACAAAATACTCATAATACGACCACTTATTCTTTTAATTAGTAATTTACTTCTTTTCTTTTTCCATTTATTCTTCATGATGGTATATAACTGACCACTTCTTACCACTTCACTTCTACTACTGTGGTCTAAACCATCATCATTTCTCACCTCAACGATTGCATTAACTTCCTAATGCTATACTTCTCTGTATCTGTTCTTCCTACGGTATTCTGAGGGATCTTATGAAAATGCAAGTAAGATTAGGTCACATTTTGGCTCAAAACCTCCAGTGACTTCCCATCTCACTCATGATTTTACTACCCACCCCATCCCTGGCCTCCCTGACCTCCTCTCCTTATATTCTCCCCCTTGGTCCCTCAGCTCCAGACACACGGGCTTCCTTTCCGTTCCCTGAGCATAGCGTGCTCCCACCTCAGGACCTTTGAACTTACTCATCCCTCTACTTGGGACACTTTAATCACTATATCCATATGGCTTGCTCTCTCACTTCTATTCAGATATCACCTTGACGGTGGAGCTGTCCAGACTACCCTTGTGTAAAGCAGTATTTCCGCACCCCTGCCTCTGGACTACCTGTCCTCCTTATGCTGTAATAATTTTCTCCCATAACACCTATTATCATTTGTCTAACAGACACATTATCTACTAGACAAATGGGACTTCCCGAGCATGTCCTGGTTACTGTAGAACTGTCTCCTCCTCAAGGCAATGTTATAATGAGAAGTGAGGGAAATAGTCAACAAGGGCTGCAAAGCATGTTGGTCTAATTAGTGCCCCCTTGCACAGAGATCCGGGGAGAAGTCTGAGGAGGGAGTATCCAAAGATGACATAACCTGAGTGCAGATTTTCGATTGTAAGTGAAAAGTGAGCTGAGCCTGTGCTCAAGGACTTCCTGCGTGCTGAGCACCCGTGCCGAGCACTGTCTCTCACTAGCTTGCTGATGGGGGTTTGAGTTTATAAATTTCATGTTTCACTCACCAACACTAATTCATTTTATATCTCAATCAAAACAGAATGTGTGAATCCAGTCTCAGTGGTTCATGCCTGTAATCCCAGCACTTTGGGAGGCCGAGGCAGGCAGATGGCTTGAGCTCAGGCGTTGGAGACCGGCCTGGGCAACACAGCGAAACCCCATCTTTACCAAAAATACAAAAAAATTAGCCAGGTATGGTGGCATGTGCCCGTAGTACCAGCTACTCCGGAGGCTAAGGTAGGAGGACTGCTTGAGCCCAGGAGGCACAGGGTGCAGTGAGCTAAGATCGCGCCACTGCACTCCACCCAGACTCTGTCTCAAAAAAAAAAAAAAAAAAAAAAGTGTGTGTGTTTTTTTTTTCTGGAAGGAAATAGAACATATTCTCTAATATTCTGTACGTGGTTTGTGTGCCTTGGCACACAAAAGAATGCAATGATGATGGCCTTTCTCACTGGTTGGTTTGCTGTTCCCACAGTTAGAGGAGACTGCCCACATGGGGAGAGTGGCACAGAGGAGAGCAACATCAATCAACAGCGAATATGAACGTGATCGTGGTCTAATTAGCACCAGGCACCTCAGGGCAGCAGTATTGTCAGAGGCATTGGAACCAGAGGGACTCCATCTTGAATAAGGTCTGGGTAAAATGAGGCTGACACGTACTGGGCTGCATTCCCAGGAGGTTAGACATTCTTAGTCACAGGACAAGATAGAGGTCGTAAAGACCCTGCTGATAAAACAGTGCAACAAAGAAGGCAGCCAAAACTCACCAAAACCAAGGTGGTGATGAAAGTGACCTCTGGTTGTCCTCACTGCTCATTAAACGCTAATTATAATGCATTAGCATGCTCAAAGACACTCCCAGCAGCACCACGACAGTTTACAAATGCCATGGCAACATTAAGAAGTTACCCTATATGGTCTAAAAGGGGAGGAACCCTCAGTTAGGGTAAATCCCTGCCCCTTTCCTGGAAAACTCATTAATAATCCACCCCTTGTTTAACATATAATCAAGAAATAACTATACGTGTACTCAGTCGAACATCCTATGCCACTGCTCTGCCTATGGAGTAGCCATTCTTTTATTCTTTTACTTCTCTAATTAACTTACTTTCACTTTACTTTATGAACTTGCCCCAAATTCTTTCTTGTGAAAGATCCAGAACCTTCTCTTGGGGTCTGGATCAGGACCCTTTTCCTGTAACAGTATTAGTCATAACTATTATCTGAAAAAGTATATTTATATGGTACTTTACAAATTCAATTGTGCACGATAGACTCTGACCCATGTCATTCTCACAATCACCCCATAATATCAATCCTTCCGTTTCACAATAAAGAAACTGAGGCTCAGGCTGGAGACAGTGGCCCACACCTATAATCCCAGCACTTTGGGAGGCTGAGGCAGTGGGATCATTTGAGGATTGGAGTTTGAAACCAGCATGGGCAAAATGGTGAGATTCCAGTTCTACAAAAAAAAAAAATGTTTTTGGCCAGGCACAGTGGCTCATGCCTGTAATTCCAGCACTTTAGGAGGCTGAGGTGGGAGGATCACAAGGTCAGGAGATCGAGACCATCCTGGCTAACACGGTGAAACCCCGTCTCTATTAAAAATACAAAAAATTAGCCGAGCATGGTGGCGGGCACCTGTAGTTCCCAGCTACTCGGGAGACTGAGGCAGGAGAATGGTGTGAACCTGGGAGGCAGAGCTTGCAGTGAGCCGAGATCATGCCACTGCACTCCAGCCTGGGCGACAGACTGAGACTCCATCTCAAAAAAAAGAAAAATTGTTTTTCATTAGTTGGGCTTAGTGGGGCGATTCTAGTCCCAGGTATGAGGGAGGCTGAGGCAGGAGGATTGTTTGAGCCCAGGAGTTTGGGGCTGCTGCAGTGAGCTGAGATCACATCATTGCACTTTAGCCTGTGTGACAGAATGAGACCATGTCTCAAAAGAGAAAAAAAGAAGAAGAAGAAGAAATTGAGGCTCAAGGAGGTTAGGGTGAATTGCTCAAAGCCATTCTGTTATGACCTAAACCTAGAGTGAACATATGTCCTGATGTGTCCAGGACAGCCCGCAGTTTATGCCTATTGTCCTGGTGTAATTATTAATAGCACCTTCTCACTCTCCGGAGTATCCTGGTTGGATAGTAAATTATATGGTCACTCTACCAAAATCTGTTTCTTTCATTCACTTAAATCCAATCTTTTATTTCATTACTGCCTTGTTTCCTGCACTTATGGCAGCTTCAGGATGATTATAACAGCTGAAAAGGCTGGCTTCAGACCATGGTATCACTTCTATGAGAAAGGACATTTCAAGGTGCAAACAAACAATTCAACCAGTGATTTTAAAGTTGAAAACTACCGATATAGTATGGCAGTGAAGAGATCAGGGTCTCAATCTCTTCACTGTGTTGGAAGTTGCGTGGCTTTGGCAAAATTAATGTGGAAAAAAAAAAATCAGCCAGAGCACCATCAAGCATAGACATTATTCAAAATGTCAGGCCTGAGAAGGAGCTAAAACACGGCCTGTCTTGGGGAGGAAACAGCAAGAATTTTATGAAACTTTAGCTGGAGTGGGAGAGGGGGTTGTCAGCCAGAATGCAGCTAGTTTGGGGACGAGTTGGGCAGAGATTCTTGAAAGAGGGAGGAATCGTGGTTGCAGATGAGCAGCCACTGGGCACTTTGGATTTATCAGCCTGGACAGGATGAACAGTTAGGGGCTAAGGTCCTGCGCAGGAAGAGGTGGAAGGAACAACTGCGGGCAAAGGGGACCTGCAGGGGAAAATGTTCCATGTGGAAAATGCTAGGACTTCAGGGTCTCTTAGGTTAGTTAACTCTTCTGAGCCTCATTTTCCTCATCTGTAAAATGAGGACGATAACAGTTTATAAGGGTGGTTCTGAGGATGGAATGTTCTCAGTACATAGATGTTCAGCAAACAGTGGCTCTTATTCTTTGAGTCTCTTCCCCACCCTGTGCCCCCAGTGTAGTAGTAAGGGTACGGATTTTCTTTATGCTGTATATAAAAGTTTGAGAAACTATCAATTGTTTGTAATAAAGAATGAAAACTCCAAAAGGCATATGGGGTGAAGTGGAGGTCTGCACAGAGATTATGGAGGGAGGGGACCTCCAAAGCTGCCGTTGGCTTCAGGCACTCAACAGATTGGAACACAGTGTGGAGATTTATGGTAGTGTGAAGGTGCTTTATTTGTTATGAATTACTCAGAGATTTTACTATACTTTAACCTGGGATGGGGAACCCTTCTGAAAGAGCACAAACACATTCCTCCGTATATCTCAACTTCCTGAGCCCAACATAAACACATTCACACATTCCTCAGCCCTGGGCCCAGCACAAACACATTCCTCCATATATCTCAACTTTGGAAAAACACCACCTGGAGAGTTCCCCGATAAGGTCACAACTGTTTGTGGTTTTACTGAAAGCGCGGGAGCCAATAGAAAACTACTAAATGTATAACTTAAAATGACAACCAATTGTAATGCTATAACCAAAAGAATACCCTTGTTCCTCTGTAACTTAGCATATCCTGTTTACATCGGGCTATAAAAAGCGAGCACACGCATCATTCGAGGCCCTCTTGTATGCTGTGGAATGGAGGGACAAAGTTCGAACTTGCAGTAAAGATCCTTGCCGCTTGGCTTTGACTCTGGACTCTGGTGGTCTTCTTTGGGGAATAAAACGGTCTGGGCATAACACTTCCTTTTTTGCTCTTTTGAAAATAAGGTAGATTTCTTCAGAGGTGGAAAGTATCAATGACCAATCTGATAGCTTTTCATTATTTTATTTTTTTATTTTTGGAGGCAAAGTCTCACTCCGTCTGTTACCCTGGCTGGAGTACAGTGGTGCAATCTGGGCTCATTGCAACATCTCCCTCCTGGGGTTCAAGTGAGTCTCCTGTCTCAGCCTCCCGAGTAGCTGGGACTACAGGTGTGCGCCACCACGCTTGGCTAATTTTTGTATTTTTAGTAGAGATGAGGTTTTGCCATGTTGGCCAGGCTGGTCTCAAACTCCTGACCTCATGATCCACCGCCTCAGCCTCCTGAAGTGCTAGGATAACAGGCTGAGCCACCATCCTTGGCTCACTTTGTGACCTGTTTCTAAAAGTTAAAAAACTCACCTGACAAAAGAGATACTTTGTGGCCAAGCACAGTGGCTCACTCCTGTAATCCCAGCACTTTGGGAGGCCAAAGTGGGTGGGATCACTTGATGTCAGGAGTTCGAGACCAGCCTGGCCAACATGGTGAAACCCCCGTCTCTACTAAAAATACAAAAATTAGCCAGGTGTGGTAGCAGGCACCTGTAATCCCAGCTACTTGGGAGGCTGAGACAGGAGAATTGCTTGAACCTGGGAGGTGGAGGTTGCAGTGAGACAAGATCGTGCCATTGCACTCCAGCCTGGGTGAGGAGAGTAAAACTCTATCTCAAAAAAACAAACAAACAAACAAAAAACAGAGACAGAGAAACTTTGTGATTTACTCCATGGAACAAATATCATATAGAACTGTAACATTTATAAAATCAGATTTCTGTTTCTAAACTTTACGTTTATACCTTTTGGCAGATGACTAGATGATTCTTTCCCCATCCCAAGAGTAACAGATATTCAGCCAACTTGTGTATGTGTGTGTGTGTATGTGTATCACATGTGATTCAACATTTCAGTTTGTTTCTCCATACTTTTTGTATTTTAAATTGGACAAGTATTACTTTTATAAGAAATAAGAATTACTAAAAATGAATGAGAAATACATATACATGTAGAATTTGCATAGTGTCAAGTAAATGATAAGGGTAGAAAGAGTGCAGAGAAAAAAAAAGATTAAAACGAAGGTGGCTGAAGAATGCTTTGTGAAGGAGGTGGGATTGAAATGTGCCTTGAAAGGCTGGGCGGGGTGGCTCGCACCTGTAATCTCAGCAAATTGGGAGGCTGAGGCGGGCGGATCACCTGAGGTCAGGAGTTTGAGACCAGCCTGGCCAACATGGTGAAACCCCATCTCTACTAAAAACACAAAAATTAGCCAGGTGTCGTGGCAGGTGCCTGTAATCGCAGCTACTCTGGAGGCTGAGGCAGGAGAATCACTTGAACCTGGAGGTGAAGGTTGTAGTGAACCAAGATCACGCCACTGCACTCCAGCCTGGGAAACAGAGTGAAACTCCGTCTCAAAAAGGAAAAAAAAAAAAACCACCAAAATGGGCTTTGAAGAATGGAAGGGATGCAGATAAAAGAGAGAGGGAAAGAATCAGAAGTATTGGAGAGTAGAAATGCAACAGAGAATTGTAAAGTTTATGTTGGGGGAAAACAATTAGTTTGTCTCAAGTATAGTATGCAAAGGAGAAAACTTTAGGGATGTAGGGCACACATTGTAAAGAGCTTCGAATTAGGGTCTAAGGAATGTTATACTCTATCCTGCAAAATTCAGAGACAAATTTGAGAACTGACTAGCACTTTAACTTGCAAAAAAAGACAAGTTGGTACAGAACTAGCACATCTAATTTTTTAAAAAGTATTTGAATGATAACATGGTGAAAGCCCATCTCTACTAAAAATACACAAATTAGCTGGACGTGGTGGTGGGCGCCTGTAATCCCAGCTACTCTCAAGGCTGAGGCAGGAGAATCGCTTGAACCCAGAAAGTGGAGGTTGCAGTGAGCTGAAATCGCACCATTGCACTCCAGCCTAGGCATCAAGAGCAAGACTCTGTCTAAAAAAAAAAATCACAAAGTCGGGAGATAGCTCAGATTGTTATGTATCAGTCAACAATTCTAATTGGATAACTTTGGGGTCAGTTTTGATAAAAAGAAAAATAAAATGTTTCTGTCTTTTGCATAAAAAATAACTTTATGGCTTATCTTGGAATTCAAGGCTTTCCAAATATTTCTGGTTTTCGTGGCTTATCTCAGAGTGCAAAATTTTTAGGAATGTCAGCCTTTTCCAGACTATGGTACAGGATGGGCTTGATTAGTCGATATGGTGGGCAGGGCTAGACATGACATTAGTTTTACAGACTAGAGTTCACACTAAACATCCATAGGCTTCCATAGGGCCACCCGGTAGAGTTGTACAGATAGTATAGGCTGTGCACTGCACAACTTTAAGATGTTATGTGCACAGTTATAAAATGCAAAGTCAGCTGGATGCAGTGGCTCATGCCTGTAATCCCAGCACTTTGGGAGGCCGAGGTGGGTGGATCACTTGAGGTCAGGAGTTCAAGACTAGCCTGGCCAACATGGTGAAACCCCATCTCTACTAAAAATACATAAATTAGCTGGGCATGGTGGTGTGCACCTGTCATCCCAGCTACTCAGGAGGCTGAGGCAGGAGAATCGTTTGAACCCAGGAGGTGGAGGTTGCAGTGAGCCAAGATTGGGCCATTGTACTCCAGCCTGGGCAGCAGAGGGAGACTCCATCTCAGAAAAAAAAAAAAAAAAAAAGGAAAGTCTACTCAACCATACCTAGAAGCCTAGAGGCCAGGCAGGTAACACAAATCAGTGAAACCTACGGCCCACTGAAAGGATTCCAACAAATTTAAAACTAATGGTCAGAGCACTGTGGAGTTGTAGTAAAACAAATTTGTAGACTACGTTCAGCCTTGGAGCTCAAGGTTGGGACCTCTGCTATACAAGGTAGAGGCAGTCAATATTTTTGTGCGGGGTAATGATGCAAAGAGATATGTAAAATAGATTACCATAGAGAAAAGAGGCTACAAAGAAATAAAAAAGTCAGAAAAGTACTTCAATAATCTGGGTTGAGGAAACAGGGGCCTGGCTGGGCCAGAGCTACGTGGATAGACATAGAAAGAAAAGAATTAATAGAATTTAGTGATCAGATTCAGGTTTGATTCTGAACCGAATCAATTCAGACTTGATTTCTCATAAGACAAAATAAAAAGAAAGGGAGACCAGAGTAATGCAAAGTTTTGAACTTGGGTCCTTAGGAAAACACCTGGAAGAAAAATATTTACCTTGGAAATAATTTCAGATTAAAAAAATAATCTTGGCCGGGCGCGGTGGCTCAAGCCTGTAATCCCAGCACTTTGGGAGGCCGAGACGGGCGGATCACGAGGTCAGAAGATCGAAACCATCCTGGCTAACACAGTGAAACCCCGTCTCTACTAAAATACAAAAAACTAGCCGTGGTGGCGGCGCCTGTAGTCCCAGCTACTCGGGAGGCTGAGGCAGGAGAATGGCGTGAACCTGGGAGGCGGAGCTTGCAGTGAGCTGAGATCTGGCCACTGCACTCCAGCCTGGGTGACAGAGCGAGACTCCGTCTCAAAAAAAAAAATAATAATAATAATAATAATAATCTTTTGGCTGGGCGCAGTGGCTCACGCCTGTAATCCCAGCACTTTGGGAGGCCGAGGTGGGCGGATCACGAGGTCGGGAGATTGAGACCATCCTGGCTAACACGTTGAAACCCCGTCTCTACTAAAAACACAAAAAATTAGCCGGGCATGGTGTTAGGCGCCTGTAGTCCCAGGTACTCGGTAGGCTGAGGCAGGAGAATGGCTTGAACCCGGGAGGTGGAGCTTACAGTGAGCCAAAATCGTGCCGCTGCACTCCAGCCTGGTTGACAGAGCAAGTCTCCATCTCAAAAAAAAAAAAAGAAAACCCCAAAAATCTGTTAGAATATGATAGTAAGAATCATGTTTTGAAAGCTTATGTAATGCTGGCCGGGCACGGTGGCTCACGCACTTTGAGAGGCCAAGGCAGGCAGATCACTCGAGGTCAGGAGTTCGAGACCAGCCTGGCCAACATGGCGTAACCTCATCTCTACTAAAAATACAAAAATTACCCGGGCTTTGTAGCGGGCACCTGTAATCCTAGCTATTGGAGGCAGGAGAATTGCTTGAACCCAGGAGGCAGAGGCTGTAGTGAGCAGAGATCGAGCCACTTCACTCCAGCCTGGGCAACAAAGTGAGAAGCCATCTTAAAAAAAAAAAAAGAAAAAAGCGGCTGGGCGCGGTGGCTCAAGCCTGTAATCCCAGCACTTTGGGAGGCCGAGGCGGGCGGATCACGAGGTCAGGAGATTGAGACCATCCTGGCTAACACGGTGAAACCCCGTCTCTACTAAAAAATATAAAAAACTAGCCGGGCGAGGTGGCGGGCGCTTGTAGTCCCAGCTACTCGGGAGGCTGAGGCAGGAGAATGGCGTGAACCCGGGAGGCGGAGCTTGCAGTGAGCTGAGATCCGGCCACTGCACTCCAGCCTGGGCGACAGAGCGAGACTCCGTCTCAAAAGAAAAAAAAAAAAAGAAAAAAAAAAAAAAGAAAAAAGCTTATGTAATGCTATGGTACTGCTCATAATAAAAAATCTGTGGGAAAAAAGCTGACAAGATGAAGATAAAAATTGGAAAAAACTATGCAAAAACATTAACAAAATGTTATCTCTCAGCAATGTGATTATAAGTTACAAAAATTTTCTTTATACTTGTACTATGTTTCCAAAATTTCTACAATGAATGTGTTATATTTAAAAATAGAAAAAATATGTTTAAAGATCCTAGAGGCTTCCCTTTTAGATAAGCCATAAATTCAACCTCCATTATTTTGTTTTTGTGGCAACCATTTGTGATAGTAAGTGCTAACAGGCTTGGCTTTTTGGTTTTGGAAAAATTGGTCCTTTTCTGGTTTACTAAATAGAAAGTCTTTGTAATCTTGAGGAGATAAAGATTTAATGTTGCCTAGTGATATACAGTTGTTTTAGCCATTATTTTCTTATTCAAAAACTAACTTCAATTGTTTTAATGATTTTTAGAAAAGATGGTTTTCCTTTTTTTTTTTTTTTGAGATGGAGTCTCACTCTGTCACCCAGGATGGAGTGCAGTGGCGTGATCTCAGCTCACTGCAACCTCCACCTCCTGGGTTCAAGCAATTCTCTGCCTCAGCCTCCCAAGTAGCTGGGATTACAGGCGCCTGGCACCATGCCCAGCTAATTTTTGTATTTTTAGTAGAGATGGGGTTTCACCATCTTGGCCAGGCTGGTCTTGAACTTCTGACCTCGTGATCTACCCTCCTCGGCCTCCCAAAGTTCTGGGATTACAGGTGTGAGCCACTGAGCCCGGACTCTTTTTTTAGAATTAGCTATTAGCCTTTCCCAAGTTGTATTCATAGCTTAAAGCCTATATGAGCTTTTGCCAAGAACATAAAGATTCAAGTATAAAGGAATGATAACAGTATTATTCTGTTTAAGGCCGGGCGAGGTGGCTCACACCTGTAATCCCAGCACTTTGGGAGGCCGATGTGGGTGGATCATCTGAGGTCAGGAGTTTGAGACCAGTCTGGCCAACATGGTGAAACCCCATCGCTATTAAAATATAAAAATTAGCCAGGCATGGTGGCACATGCCTGTAATCCCAGCTACTCGGGAGGCTGAGACATGAGAATCACTTGAAACCAGGAGGCAGAGGTTGCAGCGAGCCAAGATCGCACCACTGCACTCCAGTCTGGGTGGCAGAGTGAGATTCTGTCTCAAAAAAAAAAAAAAAAAAAAATCTGCTTATAGGAGTGTTAAGTTTTAAAAAATGGCTTTACATAGGCCTGGCACAGTGGCTCACGCCTGTAATCCCAGCACTTTGGGAGGCTGAGGCAAGTGGATCACCTGAGGTCAGGAGTTTGAGACCAGGCTGACCAACATGGTGAAACCCCATCTCTACTAAAAATACAAAATTAGCTGGGCATGATGGCACATGCCTGTAATCCCAGATACTCAGGAGGCTGAGGCAGAATTGCTTGAACCCGGGAGGTGGAGGTTGCAGTAAGCCAAGTTCGTGCCATCGCACTCCAGCCTGGGCAACAATAGCGAAACTGCATCTTAAAAAAAAAAAAAAAAAAAAAAAGGCTTCACAAATATTTGATGCCAGGCTCATTTGACCTTTAAGAAGAAAAACAGGATATAATTACAGCTGATTTTTTTCAGCTGTATTTTGTGGAGAAGACATCGAGGCTCACAGAGGTAAAGTCTCCTGCTCAGTATCACAGAGTTATCAAATGGTAAAGCAAGAATTTAAGTCAAGGTCTTTCAAGTGGTACAATTTTTTTTACAGATGATGAATTGCAAACCGTGAGGACTGTCCCCGGCCCACAGGATTGGACCTCCTTGCTATGCTGACAGCTGGATCTGTTCATCAACTCACCACCTTTGCCCAGGCTCCATGACCTGGCCAAGCCCCAGGCTATCACTGTGGTACAGCGGCTCCAGCACCCAGTAAAACCCAAAATACAACAAAGGAGAACAGAAGGTGACTAACAACTCTAAATTATTTTTTATTTTTTATTTTAATTTTTTTTTTTTTTGAGATGGAGTCTTGCTGTCTCTCCCAGTCTGGAGTGCAGTGGTGCGATCTGGGCTCACTGCAAGCTTGGCCTCCTGGGTTCACGCCATTCTCCTGCCTCAGCCTCCCGAGTAGCTGGGACTAGAGGCACCCGCCACCACGCCTGGCTAATTTTTTGTATTTTTTTTTAGTAGAGACGGGGTTTCACCGTGTTCGCCAGGAAGGTCTTGATCTCCTGACCTCGTGATCCACCCACCTTGGCCTCCCAAAGTGCTGGAATTACAGGCGTGAGCCACCGCCCCCAGCCTAACAACTCTAATTTCTTTAAGGCACATTTGGTATTTCAAACTTTGCACTATTGCACACAAGTCCTTCCTCAAAAGAATACAAGAGTCAAAGTCTGAGATAAATAATGAAAATGATAGAAAATTTTACAAGTTTGACATAATAGTTCACATTCCACCAGCAGAATAATTTTTCTGTGTGAAAATCTTATACTTATCATAAATAGCTAAATTACGGGAGCACAATTCCTGATAACCTGAAGCAGAACTTGAAGAATTAGCTTCAGTTCCACATGGTTACAGCCTTCATACTTCTTTTATATTATCCCATTTGGCAAGTTATGCCCACTTGCTGCAGGAATTTCTCATTGTTTTGTGATCAGGGGTATTCATTTGTTTTAACTCATGCTATACAGTTCATGATGCAAACATGATTTTTACTTTGAATATAATTTTGGCTGGATACATTCTCACACTGTTCTTCACACATTCTTGGGTTTTTTGTATGTATCATTTTCTTCTGCCAAGATGATTAACTTCTCATGTATACTGTTTGGGTATTTGTTTATACTTTTATGCTATTACCCATACTTCTTTGTTCAGTAAACCCTTATTACTAGATAACTTGGATATAATAGCAAATAGCTCATTTATCATCCTACTAATCACTGTAAAAGCAACATTGCTTTCTATAAAGTTAATACTAATGTCACATACAATAAATATTTATCAAATGAATGATTAAATGGATATCACCTAAGAAAATAGGTATTATAGCCAACTTTGAGTAGGCTGTTACAAAAAGTAAGAAATTCTAATTTTATATATGTATTTATATATAAATATATACATTCATGTCAACAATATTTAAAGATATATATTTAAATATATATATATATATTTGGAGAGAAGGAGTTTCGCTATGTTGCCCAGGCTGGTCTTGAACTCCTGGCCTCAAGCAATCCTTCCACCTCAGCCTCCCTAAGTGCTTGGATTTTAGGCGTGAGCCACTACATCCAGTCTAAAATGTTTTTTGATGAGCAATAAAAATGGCTTAAATCTAGTCGTAACTTAGAATTTGAAATATTTTAAGATACCAAGCCTAAGCAATAAAGGGTAAACTTGAAGAACAAGATTTTACAAAAATGACCATACATGGTAACTTCCAGAGGAAGCAGTCTACTCTCCTGTTCAAAACCAATCCCTCCTGTGTTATCTATTTCTATATAATAAATTACCCAGGCTTCACAGCTCAAAACAACAAACGTCCATTATCTCACACCATTTCGGATTTGAGGAATCTGGGAGCAACATGGTAGAGTGGTTCTGGCTCAGAATGTCTCATGAGAATTACAGCCAGATGTCAGCTAGGGCTGCCATTGTCTGAAGACTTAACTGAACTGGAGGATTCCCTTCCAAGCTCCCTCACATAGTTGTTGGCAAGAACCCCCTAGTTCCTCACCATATGTGCTTCTCCGCAGATGGCAGCTGGCTTCCCCCAGAGCAAATAATCAGGGAAGAGAGAGAAAGAGAGTGAAAGTCACCAAGACAGAAGCCACAGTATATTTTATAACCTAATCTCAGAAATGACATAATGCCATCTCTGCCATATTCAATTAGTCACTTGGACAATTGTGGGAGGGGCTGACAAAAGGGCATGACTACCAGGAGGAAGGATCATTGGGGGTCTTGGAGGCTGACCACCAAACTTCCCTTGTATTCTTTATGATCTTCTCCCATCTCTTCAGGAACTTTGCTGCATCCATTACCCTCTTGCTCTTACAGTTTGACTAATTCCTCTTTACTAATTATTTCCCTGTCTTGGTTCTGGATACTCTGAAACTATATTCTGAGGTTTCACTCTATACCTTCTTGTTTTCCTTGACTCTCCTTTGCCTTGACTAATGTGACACCGTTCTTCCCTGGCTTTTATCCACTGCCGACCTTCTTCCTTTAGTTCTCTATAAATGTTGGTATTTTTCACAATTTAGTCCTCATCTCTTTTTTCTTCTTCTAAACACTCTCCCTTTCTAACTTTTTCTATGTCATTGCCCTTAGCTGCCATCTCTGTATGCTGATGACTTCCAAATCCAAATTCCTAGATTTGTTCTCTTTTTTCAGTTCCATTATTATATCCAACTCCTTGCTCAAGAGTCTGCAAGTCCCACAGGTTTCCGAACTGATAGCTGTGTTGGCTCTATTTGAGGGGATTACTTCTGGGAGCTTTTGATTAGGAATAGAAACATTTTTTAATAACAGTATTCCAGGCCGGATGTGGTGGCTCATCCATATAATCCTAACACTTTTGGAGGCTGAGGTGGGAGGATCGCTTTGGGCCAGGAGTTCCAGACCAGCCTGGGCAACAGAGGGTGACCCCATCTCTACAAATAAATAAACGAACAAATATTTTAAAAAGTATTTAACTCCAAAATGAGTTGCGTCTGTTTGGTACAATCCCTAGGGCAAAGGCAAGATGGAATGTGGAAATGGCAAAAGCTTCCCTTTTTTTCAGAGGAAGCCACTGATATGTCCACCAAACCATTATTTATAGTTTTAGCTCATCCTAAAAGCAGAAGGCTCACCCTAATTACCAGTTTATGCAGAAAATATAAAAGGAAGAGCTGCACCCAGCCTCATAATCCACTTCTGTCTGCCATCACCTTCTTCAGGTACTTCATGGTGGCTATCCCAAGACTCAGAACCTTACCAAATCCACTCCTGCACAAATTGTTCAAGACCAACTCCTCCCTGGAATGCTCTAGATTTCAGACCTAAATTTCTCTGAAACTAATGTTATGAAACCAAGTTCTAAGAGCTGTGTCCCCCAGGGCATCTCTAGCACAGACACTTTACCTCCTGCAGCTCTTGTCCCCACATTTTTATGATGTAACTGTGCTGTGAGCAAGAGTTCATAATGCAATACAACATTTGCATATAATGCAATAATTATCCACTAAATATTATAATTATGGAATAACATCGTAAGGCCCAATCACAAGCTACATGCAGCAGCAGCCTGCTCATACACATACAATATCAGAAACTGTTTTCACTTTTAAGTTGATACTGAAATGGGAAAGGTTCCCTGACCCCTCGCAGAGCATGCAATGGGGGTGTGGCTCACTTTTTCAGTGCCTCACTGCTCAAACCTCTAAGGGAGCATACGGACGGGTAGGCTGTGGGGCTCCGACCCCACGGCAGTGTCTAGGGGTGAATGTTTATGGCTCCTGAAGCCCCCATGGGCGTGTGTTACAGGATGGTCTTTGTTTCCCATCTTGTGTTAACCAGCTCAATTAGACCCTCTACCTTGTTGCAAGGACAGAAGGCTTTCTGTATCCTGGGTTCTTACCTTGGTGTACTGGAAGAATCTGATCACACATGGGCTTGGAGAATGAGTGCAAAGTTTTACTGAGCAGAAGTAGCTCTCAGCCCATGGGGGAGCCAGAAGGGAGATAGTCTTCCCCTGGAGTTGGACCACTCGGGAGCCCCAGCTCTCCTCCGACTTTCCTGGCCAACTCCACCTCATCCTGCCTGCCGGTGGCGTCCCACCAATTGGTGGCCTGCTGGCGTGCCAGTGCCTGCTGGTGTGCTCTTCTCCTGGTGTGCTCCTCTCAACAACCAGCCACTTGCGTCTTCTTCCAACAACGTGTTTCTCACAATGTCCAGCGACTGTGTCTGCCTGCTAACGTCTCTGGTTTTTACAGGCCCAGGATGGGAGCGTGGCAGGCCAGGGTGGTCTTGGGAAATGCAACATTTGGGCAGGAAATGCAACATTTGGGCAGGAAATACTTGTCCTCATATAGGTCTGTGGGGTGGAGCCCTAGGCAGGGACCACACCTTTCTCTACCCAGCACTTCCCTTCCTCCCTTTTGTATTATTTAAAGGGACCACACTCTTCCCTTTCCAGCACTCTAGTATCAATATGTACCCTTAATTAGGAACAAAGCCTGATGTCAAGTGGATGGATGTTTCCTCTTATTCAAGCTATGAACCTTATTTTCACCAGTGAAATGATTGGCATTGAGATTGAGCACCCAGAACTTCTCCACATGCTTGAATCTCTAGAGCCTCCGTTCTCAGGCTGATGAAATCATTTCTGTACTTCAAACCCATCTAGCAGGAGACGCTGCCTAGAAGCTGGTTAGTAGTGCTGAGAGGTGACAACATGTTAGCAGTCCTCACTCGCTTTCAGCGCTTCCTTGGCATCCGCGTCCACTCCTGCTGTGCTTGAGGAGCCCTTAAGCCTGCTGCTGCGCTGTGGGAGCCCCTCTCTGAGCTGGCCGAGGCTGGAGCCAGCTCCCTCTGCTTGCGGGGAGGTGTGGAGGGAGAGGCGCGGGCAAGAACCAGGGCTGTGCATGGCACTTGTGGGCCAGCATGAGCTCCGGGTGAGTGCAGGCTCAGTGGGCCCCACACTCGGAGAGGCCCCAGGCAGTGAAAGGCTTAGCACCCGGGCCAGCAGCTGTGGAGGGTGCACCAGGTCCCCTAGAACTGCCAGCCCGCCCATGCTGCCCTCGAATTCTCTCAGGGCCTCTACCACCTCCCTGCGGGGCAGGCCCAGTAGTGGCAACCTGCTCAGGTCCTCTTCCATGCTGTGGAAGCTTTGTTCTTTTGCTCTTCACAATGAATCTTGCTGCTGCTCACTCGTTGGGTCTGCACCACCTTTATCAGCTGTAACACTCACTGTGAAGGTCTGCAGCTTCACTCCTGAAGCCACCAAGACCACGAACCCACTGGGAGGGACAAACACCTCCAGATGTGCCACCTTTGAGATCTGTAACACTCACCACAAAGGTCTGCAGCTTCACTCCTGAAGCCAGTGAGACCACCAACCCACCAGAAGGAAGAAACTCTGGACACATCTGAACATCAGAAGGAACAAACTCTGGACACATCATCTTTAAGAACTATAACACTCACCACAAGGGTCCGCAGCTTCATTCTTGATGTCAGCGACACCAAGAACCCACCAATTCCAGACACAGTGCCACAGTTCTAAAGCTTAAAACTGGTCAGGGACCACAAGAAGAAACACATTTCATCCAAGGAAACACGAGCTCCCCTCCCCTCCCCTGCCTTCCCCTCCCCTCCCCTGCCTTCCCCTCCCCTCCCCTGCCTTCCCCTCCCCTCCCCTGCCTTCCCCTCCCCTCCCCTGCCTTCCCCTCCCCTCCCCTGCCTTCCCCTCCCCTCCCCTGCCTTCCCCTGTCTTCCCCTCCCCTCCCCTCCCCTGCCCTACCCTGTCCTTCTTTTTTTCTTTCAACTATAGAGTGAGGTCTCACTGCATTGCCCAGGTTGGTATCAAGCTCCTGGGCTCAAGTGATCCACCAGCCTCAGCCAGCCAAAGTGCTGGGACTACAGGTGTGTGCCACCACGCTCTGCTAGAAACGGGAGTTTCTAAATGTTAAAATACGTGGTGGGTCACACCTGTAATCCAAGCACTTTGGGAGGCTGAGGCACGCGGATCACCTGCTGTCAGGAGTTTGAGACCAGTCTGGCCACCATGGTGAAACCCCGTCTCTACTAAAAATACAAAAATTAGCCAGGCATGGTGGCAGATACTTGTAATCCCAGCTACTCGGGAGGCTGAGACAGTAAAATCACTTGAACCCAGGAAGCAGAGATTGCAGTGAGCCGAGATCGTGCCATTGCGCTCCAGCCTAGGGGACGAGAGCAAGAATTCGTCTCAAAAAAAAAAATTTCAGGGGACAGGCGTGGTGGCTCACGCCTGTAATCCCAGCACCCCAGCACTTTGGGAAGCCGAGGCAGGCAGATCACTTGAGGTCACGAGTTCAAGACCATCTTGGCCAACATGGTGAGACCCCCTCGTCTCTACTAAAAATACAAAATATTCACCAGACATGGTGGCTCACACCTGTAATCCCAATTACTTGGGAGGCTGAGACAGGAGAATAGCTTGAACCCAGGATGTGGAGGTTGCAGTGAGCCGAGATTGCACCACTGCACTCCAGCCTGGGCAACAGAGCGAGGCTCTATCTCAAATAAATTAATTAATTTTAAAATAGATATAAAATTAATTTTTAAGCAGAAAGAAAAATTGAAATATTTGTACAGAGAAAAATGGCATGTCCAACAAACTTAATGCTAGTCCTAGATTGTTTAGGTAGTTTTATAAAGGCAGGGAGGAAGGAAGGGAAAGAAAGAGGGTAAAAAGAAAACAATACACAAAGGAGGCCTCCTTATCCAGAAATCAGTGAGAAAGGTTGGAGGCTTTGGTTCTGGATACCCCAAAACTGTCTTTTCAAGTTGATCAACGTTCCTTCATCTCATAGTGCTATTTTATATATATTGAGATTGCAGAAATGTATGGCTGATATATTTGTAGTTTGGTATGTTGAGAATGCTTTCATAATTAAGACATACATACATTTTTTGTAGTGCAAGTAATCTCGATGTTTGAATGTTTGAATGATCGCCTGAAAAGAAGACACAAACAATTTCAAACAGTGTCTCTGGTACCAAGACAAACCAGGAACATTCTGATCCTAGAGTTGTTTAAACAAAGGCTGGAGAGTACTGCCTTCTTTGGCATACCAGAACCCACACTAAGATGGTGAGTTACTGTGTAACCAGATGTGACCTTCAAGTCCAACAAGTCCAACACTATCAAATTATAAAGAAGAATTTCAGTAGCAGCTCAGATTACAACCTTACGCACTCCACTGAGCCACTCTGAGTATTGCAAAACACTTATTATAGGATGCAGGTATTGGTAAGGCGATTCTAATCAATGTCCTAATGTGTTTTTTCAAAAGTGTTTTCTTGCAAACCGAGTTTTAAGACATCATGACCCTGCATGAATCACAAGATCAAAAAAGTCTTCTGAGATTCTGCAAACATGGTATTTCTATCTCCTTGACATTCTCCTGTAACATTCCAGACAGGCTGTTGAGATTGAGGTAGAGATAGAATGGGCAGCCTGAAGAAAATGGTAAATGTTTGTAAAACCCTCTGAGGGGATTTGGTGAAGCAGATGGTCCAGACCAAATAAAAAGACTGCGAAGCTGTGTTGGAGGTTCACCTGAGTTTAGAGGGCATGGATTTATTGTAGCTATTGCATACTAGACCCATTGCATACTAGACCCCTTGAGTTTGTTTTCACATTTGATCCTCATGATACTTAAATATGTAAATATAATTTTCCTGATTATGCAGAATTTAAGTCACTAATACAAGCTGCCACCACTAGTTAGGGTTTTGTGGTTGCAAACAACAGAAAATCACTTTTATCACAAGATAAAAGGGATTTCCTTGGAAAAATATGTGGAAACAAGAGGGACAAAACAAAAGGGGAGGTTAATGAACCAGTATGTAAAAAACAAAACCAAAGCATTTCACAGGCCTTAGTAGTAGAAATGAATAGATTGATTGATTATTTAGGACATAGCTGCCTGTGTATTGCTTAATATCTTTAGATCACTCCACCCCAGAGTCCAATTCCAGAGAGAGGAGATGGTGGGGAGACACTGTCTGCCTTAGCCAGAGTCATATTCTTAGTTGAGGAGCTGCCTCCAGGACTGGAATACAGCATTGTGCAGATTAAGATGGTTTTGCCAAAGAAAGAAGCCTGGATAATAGTGAGCAAAAGTCCGCTGCAGATCAAATAGCAGAATCTGTATTTGTCAGATGTGAAACCTAACGTTATACGTTCTTTAGCTAGGTCTGTTGTCGTCTGGATGATTATAGCACAAGTGAAACAGAAAAGTAAGAGATTTGAAGGCGTTAATGCCGGAATTATCCATAGTGATGGATAATCACTATGCTTCTGAGCTAGGGAAGAAAATGAAGCCAGAAGATAATTTGGAAACCAGGAGAACTGAGACAAGGTGGGTTTAAATCAAGTGTAGCCTAGAGCTGCCTTCTCACATATTTAAGTTTGGCCTAAAGGTTTTTCTGTACGTCATGAACTGTAAAAAGTGGAGGTGTAAACTGACCCTAGCCCACACCTGTGCCAATCACTGAGTTTTGGCGAATCAGATGTAGCCAAATGTTCAAACCGTGTTCCAATAAGGCAAATGCCAAGCTGTAACCAATCCAGTTGTTTCTGTACTTCACTTCTGTTTTCTGTATATCACTTCAATTTTGCTGTCCATAAATCTTCCACCATGTAGCTGAGCTGGATTTGCTATGAATCTGCTGTGATTCTGGGGGTTGCCCTATTTGCAAATTGTTCATTGCTCAGTTAAGCTCCTTTACATTTAATTCCACTGAAGTTTTTTTTTTTTTTTTTAACAATGGTAAGAAATTTCTAAGAATCTTCCTGAGATTTTCTTTTTTTTTTTTTTTTTTTTTTTGAGACAGAGTCTCCCTCTTTTTGAGACATCATTTCACCATGTTGGCCAGGCTGGACTCGAACTCCTGACCTCAAGTGATTCGCCTGCCTTGGCCTCCCAAAGTGCTGGGATTACAGGAGTGAGCCATTACGCCCAGCCGAATCTTCTGAGATTATGCCAGAAATTTTTTTTTTTTTTAAGATTGAGTTTCGCCCTTTTGCCTAGGCTGGAGTGAAGTGGTGCAATCTCGGCTCTCTGCAACCTCCGGGCCTGGGTTCAAGCAATTCTCCTGCCTCAGCTTCCCAAGTAGCTGGGATTACAGGTGCCCACCACCATGCCTGGCTAATTTTTGTATTTTAGTAGAGTTGAGGTTTCACCATGTTGGCCAGGCTGGTCTCGAACTCCTGACGTCAGGTGATCCACCCACCTCGGCCTCCCAAAGTGCTAGGATTACAGGCATGAGCCACCATGCCTGGCCTATTATGCCAGAAATTCTATGATGTAAACCAATCAAGAGGCATGCCATGAGAAACTGAGGTGCTACGAAAGGTCATCAAAGAGCAAATAAAGTTCCAATTGTATTTTCATTTCATTTATTTATTTATTTAAAATAGAGCCAGACACAGTGGCTCACTCCTATAATCCCAGCACTTTGGGAAGCTAAGGCTTGAGCCCAGGAGTTTGAGACCAGCCTGGGAAATATAGCAAGACCCTGTCTCTATAAAAAAAATTTTAAATTAAATTAGCCAGACATGGTGGCACATGCCTATAGTTCCAGCTAGTCTAGAGGCTGAGATAGGAGGATCACTTGCACCCATGAGATTGAGGCTGCAGTGAGCTATGTTCACGCCACTGCACTCCAGTCTGGGCAACAGAGCAAGACCCTGTCTCAAATGAATAGATAGAATAGAATAGAATAGAATAGAATAGAATAGAATAGAATAGAATAGAATAGAATAGAATAGAATAACCATACTGTCATTTATTTCCATTTACTAGGGGAAAAGAGGGAGAAGTAGAATCATCACCATCCAGCTTGCCAAATAATATGAGATCCAAAGCTGGCTGCTGTGGTGCATGCCTGTAATCCCAGCTACTCAGGAGACTGAGTTGGAAGGATCTCTTGAGCCCAGGAGTTTAAGACCAGCCTGGGCAACCTAGCAAGACCCTGTCTCAAATGAACAAATAATATGAGATCCTTTGAGGTAAGCTTTACCGTAAACATACATTTCTAACATTCTATTCTTACCCAGTGAAAATCTATAAAATAAATCTAAAATTACCCACAAACCTGTTGTTTTCTTTAGTTCTTTTGTTTTATTATACATATATGTGTGTGTGTGTGTGTGTGTGTGTGTGTGTGTGTGTGTGTTTATTTTATTTTATTTTATTTTTTTAAATACAGATGGGAGCATGGTGGCTCACGCCTGTAATCCCAACACTTTGGAAAGCCAAGGCAGGAAGGTCCCCTGAGGTCAGGAGTTCAAGACCAGCCTGGCCAACGTGGTGATACACCATCTTTACTAAAAAACAAAAATTAGCTGGGAGTGGTGGTATACACCTGTAGTCCCAGCCCCTCAGGAGGCTGAGGCAGGAGAATCACTTGAACTTACAAGGCAAAGATTGCAGTGAGCCAAGATCCCATCACTGCACTCCAGCCTGGGTGACAGGGCAAGACTCTGTATCCAAAACAAACAAACAAACAGACAGACAGGGTCTCACTATGTTAGCCACGCAGGTCTCTAACTACTGGCCTCAAGCAATCCTCTTGCCTTAGTCTCTCAAAGTGCTAGGATTACAGGCATGAGCCACTATGCCCAGCCATTTTTATGAGACAGGGTCTGGCTTTGTTGCCCTGGCTAGAGTGCAGTGCCACAATCTAAGCTCACTGCAATGTCTGCCTTTTGGACTCAAACGATCCTTCCACCTCAGCCTCCTGAATAGCTGGGACTACAGCTGTGCACCACCACGCCCAGCTAATTTTTTTTTTTTTGTATTTTTGGTGGAGATGGGGTTTTGCCATGTTACCCAGGCTGGTCTCAAACTCCTGGCCTTAAGTGATCCTCTCGCCTTGGCCTCCCAAAGGCCAAGGATTACAGGCACGCCTGGGATTACACTATCCAACTACTGGCTCAAGAGAAGCAGAAAGTCTTCTCAATGGTTCAAAATTCATTTTATGTTCAAAGACAGGCCTTCTGCAAATTTAGACTCTGAGTTATTTAGGGTAGTGACTATAATTCTTCCTAGACACAGAAGGCCAACAAGGTGATTGTCACAACAGCACTGAGCAAAAGCCATTACATATTAGTAGCCAGTAAGAAACAAGATTCAGGATCCTATAGAGGAGAGCACTCTCATATGCTAGCAAGCAGAGTGGTGGAAGGGGAGTTTGGGTGCATGCTCATCCATTACAGCCAGTGGGCGGCTCTGAATTCTAAGTAAGATGAACACACACTGCTATACTGGTAGGCACCTAGGCAGTAAGTAACAATTCACCAGATAAAATTTTAGGTGGAACCACAGATTTGAAAAGTTCCGGGATGCAATATAATGTCTATAGGAGCATCACTATTAACATGAGAAGTCAGTATCTTGGAAACAAGTAGGGTCCCTTCCCCTGGAATATTGAAGAGATCTGAAGTCCACATCTTCAAGTACCTGAGGGGAGACCTAATACAATGAGTTCTGTGGCTTTTTGTCAGACCCGGTGCAGGGAATGCATGAACTCGTCAGGCCTCCTGCTCTGCTTGGGGACCCATAGCCAGAAAATGTTTTAGGTTCTAATACAGTCAGAAGTACATTAATTATTTGGTTTACTGAAAATATCTGTAATCCCAACACTTTGGGAAGCTGAGGCTGGAGGATTGCTTGAGCCCAGGAGTTGAAGACTAGCCTGGGCAACATAGTGAGACCTCGTCTCTATAAAAAACAAAAAATTAGCCGGGCATGGTGGTGTGCACCTGTAATTCCAGCTACTCGGGAAGCTGAGGTGGGAGCATCACCCAGGAGGTTGAGGCTGCAGTGAGCTGTAATCACACCACTGCACTCCAACCTGGGTTGGAGACTCTGGAAAAAATAAATAAAAAGAGAGAGAAAGAAAGAAAGAGGAAAGAAAGATAGATTTAAAAAAGAAAGAAAGAAAACTTAAGCAAGAGAGAGACAGCTCATTACCATAGCTTTTTTTTTTTGAGGCAGAGTCTGACTCTGTGGCCCAGGCTGGAGAGCAGTGGCACAATCTCGGCTCACTGCAAGCTCCGCCTCCCGGATTCAGCAATTCTCCTAACTCAGCCTCCCGAGTAGCTGGGACTACAGGCGCCCGCCACCACGACCGGCTTATTTTTTTGTATTTTTAATAGAGATGAGGTTTCATTGTGTTGGCCAGGATGGTCTCAATTTCCTGACCTCGTGATCCGCCCACCTCGGCCTCCCAAAGTTCTGGGCCAATTTTTCTTACTTGAAGTAAGAACAAACGTGGTGTTTAATTATAACCATTATTATTTTTACTATTAATTTCTTTGGATTCCAGTAGATCAATGCCAAGTGGCTATTCAAACCGGAAGAACTATGTATTTTCTTTCTTTTTTTTTTTGAGACGGAGTCTCACTCTGTCTCCCAGGCTGGAGTGCAGTGGCGCCATCTCAGCTCAGTGCAAGCTCCGCCTCCCGGGTTCACGCCATTCTCCTGCCTCAGCCTCCCGAGTAAGTGGGACTACAGGGGCCTGCCATAACGTTCGGCTAATTTTGTTTTTGTAGTTTTAGTAGAGACGGGGTTTCACCGTGTTAGCCAGGATGGTCTGGAACTCCTGACCTTGTGATCTGCCCGCCTCAGCCTCCCAAAGTGCTGGGATTACAGGCGTGAGCCACCGCACCAGGCCTTTTTTTTTTTTTTTTTTTTTTTTTAATTAATCTGGGACAGAGTATCACTCCGACTCCCAGGCTGGAGTGCAGTGAGATGATCTCAGCTTACTGCAACCTTTGCCTCCTGGGTTCAAGCAATTCTCCGGCCACAGACTCCCAAGTAGCTGGGATGTCTTGCTCTGTCGCCTAGGCTGGAGTGCAAAGGCATGATCTCGGTTCATTGCAACCCCTTCCTCCAGAGTTCAAGCAGTTCTCCTGCCTCAGCTTCCCAAGTAGTTGGGATGACAGGCATGTAACACCAAACCTGGCTAATTTTTGTATTTTTAGTAGAGACAGGGTTTCACCATGTTGGCCAGGCTGGTCTCGAACTCCTGACCTCAGGTGATCCACCCACCTCAGCCTCCCAAAGTGCTGGGATTACAGGCGTGAGCCACCGTGCCTGGCCTCTGCCATAACTATTTAAAAAAAAAAAAAAAACAGCCACTCAAGATACATGATAGCTTTTTGTTGAGCAAAGAAAAAATGAAAACTCTATTGATTATGGCAATTATAAATAAGAATGTCTGAAGATTATTTTATGAACTGACATTATTTTTTCTACCCATCCCTTCTTCCCAAAGAACTGCCCTTTATGACTCCAGGGAATGCTCTCAAACAATAGCGCTAGCAAGAACCTAGAGGCAAACTCTCTAAGAGAGTTCCGAAAGATAGCCTGACTGGTAAAAGAAATTGAAAACAGGTGTTTTCATTTGCTTTGTATTAAAAGAATTGAAAGGCTGGGCGCGATAGCTCACGCCTGTAATCCCAGCACTTTGGGAGGTTGAGGTGGGCAGATCACAAGTTCAGGAAATCAAGGCCATCCTGGCTAACACAGTGAAACCCCTGCTCTACTAAAAATACAAAAAATTAACCAGGCGTGGTGGCGTGCGCTTGTAGTCCCAGCTACTTGGGAGGCTGAGGCAGGAGACTGCTTGAACCCGGGAGGCGGAGGTTGCAGTGAGCCGAGATCGTGCTGTTGCACTCCAGCCTGGGCGACAGAATGAGACTCCATCTCAAAAAAAAAATAAAATAAAAATAAAAAAAGGAAAGTATCTCAGAGGAAATCTGCCATTTATGAGAAAAGCCGAGCATAGTTAAAATGAATAGTCTGAGTTATGGGGAAGAACAGTATCTCCATCCCTTATGTTTCCAGATGCAGCAACTTCAGGTAGGTGAGTGGCTTTCTACCTCACTACACATTGATTCCCTGGGTGGCTTTGAACTGTGAGATTGGCTGAGAATCACTGAGTATCTCCCTGTTCCTCATTCACCCCTCCCCAGGGAAATAGGAGTGAGCAGTCAGACATGTGAGTTGGGAAGAACAGCCCTTCCTCCACCTTTCTAGACCTGTATGTTACAGGGAGTGGATCTGCTTCCTATGACCCTGCCTTTGCTGAGAAGCCTGTGTTGTTCAGCTGTGCCAGCAACCAGGTGGGGAAGTCTGGGGAAAGTGTGAGCCTGCCCACTTGGCCACATCTTCCAGTTGACTTTATAAAGCTGATATTTTGATGCTCACTTATCTGACTCCTGTATTTCTCTCAATTGATTCTGAATTCAAGAGGAAGAAAGATACTATTAGCCCACCAAGGAAGGAATTTTTGGCTGGTATAAACTCTTGCCCTAGACCCAGGGACCCTGGCGATATGACCTTAGATTTACCTTCTAGCCACTCTGCTCACCGGAATGTATTGATACAAGATAAACTTGGAATGTTAGCAGGTCAGATTGCCCCTGGCTTACAGAAGCATTCATTGTGAAACCCCTGATTGATGAGTTGCAGCTGCCCTGTTAGGCATGTGATTTAGCACTTTCTCCCAAAGGCTATGCAACAAGCATGGACTATACATAAGTAGAGGATGGAAAGGGTGGCTGCCCAGAGGTCAAATCTTCTGCACGTGCTTCAGCCTCACCTCTTGCAACTGAGCATGCTGTGTGGTGGAGGGGCATGGAAGCTGCACCCAACATTGCCAGACATCAGAAGGTCTCTGCTGTTTAGCCATGTGCATTATTTACAGTGTACCTTTTAAGGCTAAGTAAACTGGTATGGGGAACATACTGTGACTTGTGAGACTTTAAAAAAATCAATTTTAATCTTAGGACCAACAGACATTGAGTAACACATGTAGCAAATAGTCCACTAAATTCCTACACCTGAGTCCTGCCCTTCAATAATTGGATTATTAAAGTTGTTTGCTCAATCACTTACTTGTAGTCAATTCTGTAGGTTAGCTCACCTATCACTCATTCAAACTCTTATTTCAATTTTCCTTCCTTCTTTTTTTTTTTTTTTTTTGAGACGGAGTCTTGCTCTGTCGCCCAGGCTGGAGTGCAGTGGCCAGATCTCAGCTCACTGCAAGCTCCGCCCCCCGGGTTTATGCCATTCTCCTGTCTCAGCCTTCCAAGTAGCTGGGACTACAGGCACCCGCCACCTCACCCGGCTAGTTTTTTTGTATTTTTTAGTAGAGACGGGGTTTCACCGTATTAGCCAGGATGGTCTCGATCTCCTGATCTCGTGATCCGCCCGTCTCAGCCTCCCAAAGTGCTGGGATTACAGGCTTGAGCCACCGCGCCCGGCCTTCCTTCCTTCTTTAGAGAAGGAAGAAAGCCAAAAACTTCCCTTGTCAGATTTCCTTGTAGCTAGGGGTGGTCCTATGACTCAATTCTGGCTAACAAAATGTCAGCTGAATTTTGCTGGTACTGCCGCTTCCATTTCTTTTTTCCTGCCTGGAACCTGTGAGGATGCTTGAGGCTCAGCAGTCATTGCTAAGCGTGGTAGTGAGCAGGACACTAGGGGTCAGTTTCCTTGATGGCATTGTTGAGGCCATCACAATCAGCCTTGGGCTTCCCGTTCCCAGATTTCCTGCTATAGGAGACAAAGAGATCCCTTACTTGTTTAAGCAGTCAAGTGCAATTCTAACGGATATATTTATAAATTCAATTTCCACGTGTGGTAGGCAGAATCAAGTTCCCCTAAAGATGTTCGTGTCCTAATCCTTGTGACCTGCAAATATGTTACCTTACATGGCAAGAGGGACTTTGCAGGTGTGACTAAACTAAGTCCCTCGAGGTAGGGAGAGTATCCTTGATCCTCCAGGCAGGCTCAAGGTAATTGTAAAGGTCCTTAACAACTGAAAGAGGGAGGACGAAGGGGTTGTCAGAGAAAGAGATGTGACAACAGAAGTAGGGTCAGAGAAACATATGTTGTTCGCTTTGAAGAAGGAGAAAAGGGGCTGCGAGCCAAGGAATGTGGGTAACCTGTAGAAGCTGGAAAAAGAAAGGAAACGAATTCTTCCCTAGAGCCTCAAGAAGGAATTCAGCTCTTCCAGTATCTTGGTTTTTAGCCTAGTGAGACCTGTGTCAGATTTCTAATCTACTGAACCATAAGATGATAAATTTGTATTGTGTTAAGTGACTAAATTTGTGGTAATATGTTATAGCAGGAAGATAAAATTAATACACTATATTATAACCTTTTAATATAAAATTATGATAGGTCAAAAGAAATTACATTTTTTCAGTGCCAGATTCCTCTAGTTTTAAAAATCAAGACCAAGCAAAAAAAGACATAACTCTTTTTTAGAATAAAAAACAAATCCCCACAAACTTAGAAAAAGATTGATTTTTTTTTTTTTTTTTTTTTTTAAGATGGAGTCTCACTCTGTCACCCAGGCTGGAGTATATTGGCATGATCTGGGCTCACTAAAACCTCCGCCCCTTGGGTTCAAGCGATTCTCCTGCTTCAGCCTCCCAAGCAGCTGGGACTGCAGGCATGCACCACCATGCCTAGGTAATTTTTGTATTTTTGGTAGAGACAGGGTTTCACCATGTTGGCCGGGCTGGTTTTGAACTCCTGTCCTCAGGTGATCCACCCGCCATGGCCTTCCAAAGTACTGGGATTACAGGTGTGAGCCACTGTGCCCAGCCAAGACTGAAATTTTTATAGCATGGTAACAACTAAACACCAATGCTGGTTTTAAACCTGTTATATTTGATCAGTGATAGCTACTTCAGCAAACACATCAAGGTAACAGAAAATGAATTTCTGTAACCCATGCTTTTGTGACTGATTTTCCAAACTACTCCTACCTCAATAACCAATACTTCCCAAAACAAACCCTTCCCATAAAGCCTGTATTTTTTTTATTTTTATTTTTTTTAGATGGAGTCTCACTTTGTCACCTAGGCTGGAGTGCAGTGGAGCAATCTTGGCTCACTGCAAGCTCCGCCTCCTGGGTTCTCCTGTCTCAGTCTCCACAGCAGCTGGGACTACAGGCACCTGCCACCATGCCCAGTTAATTTTTTTTGTATTTTTAGTAGAGACGGCGTTTCACCATGTTACCCAGGATGGTCTCAGTCTCCTGACCTCGTGATCTGTCAGCCTCAGCCTCCCAAAGTGCTGGAATTACAGGCGTGAGCCACTGCGCCTGGCCAAAGTCTATATTTTCTGTGTTCAACAAGACTCTTGATCAGCATAGCTTTGGGGTGGTGATCTCATCCTTTGATATACTGTACATTTTTCCTAAACAAAGGGAGACTTCATTTAACAAGGGTCAAGGCAAATACAGAATATCTAGTAGATAAAAGCAGAGTATACCAAGTTTTGTACTATTCAATGAAGGGAGGTAGGAAAGTGGTATAGGATAATTTGTTTTGATTATGTGAAGAAATAACTTTATGTATTGGTTTGAAACTCTTGATTTTTTCCTATGTTTTTATTTGAAAAAATGCTAAAAATGAATAAAATCCTTCATGATCCCACCATCTTCATATTTGAAATATTTAAAAAAGTAAAAGTCTTCCCCTTGTCTCCTTTCTGGCAATCCCATCCAACAGATGTAATTGCTATTAACAATTCTAGCCAGCTGTGGTGGCGCACACCTGTAGTCCCAGCTACTCAGGAGGCTGAGGCAGGAGAACTGCTTAAACCCAGATGACGGAGGCTGCAGGGAGCCGAGATTGCACCACTGCACTCCAGCCTGGTCGACAGAGTGAGACCCTGTCTCACCTCTTTCTCTCTCTCATCTAGGACTCTTTCTTTCTTTCTTTCTTTCTCTTTTTCTTTTCTTTTCTTTCCTTCCTTCCTTCCTTCCTTCCTTCCTTCCTTCCTTCCTTCCTTCCTTCCTTCCTTCCTTCCTTCCTTCCTCCCTCCCTCCCTCTCTTCCTTCCTTCTTCCTCCTTCCCTCCCTCCCTCCCTCCCTTCCTCCCTTCCTCCCTCTCTCCCTCCCTCCCTCCCTCTCTTGCCTCTCAAAAAAATTTTTTTTTAAATTGTGTGTATCCTTTCAGATGTATACTTAGGCACAGGATGGTATAATAAACCTATTTTAACCAACTGCCATAGTGTTGCTGGAGCCTTTAGAATCTATTTTATGTAATTGGATATAGTTTAGTAACTTCAGCATGCTTGTGAGCGTCTCGAGAATATTAAATTATAGGTTTATAATATTAAATAATATTATATAATATTAAATAATAGGTTTCCAGCAAATACTAACTAATTGAATTAAGAATTAGGAGTTTCTCTAATAAGATCCCACTTAATCTCTGGTATAAGAATATAATTTGTGGTCCTAAAGAGATGTGAATTCAGATACTGGATCCAACTGTAGTAGCCTCTCTGGCATCTGAATGTTTAAAGTTCTGGGACAGCCTTGCTCAAAGAATAGTCAGCTGGTGGTCTATCAAGTAGTCAAGAAAGTTGGGCCATTTCAGAGGAAAAAGATAAATTTAAGTATAATAATTTTGTTCAAATACATTTTACAAATATGAGATTAAGATTAAGAATTATTTTTGGCTGGGCACGGTGACTCATGCCTGTAATCCCAGCACTTTTGGAGGCTGAGGCGGGCAGATCACGAGGTCAGGAGATCAAGACCATCCTGGCTAACACGGTGAAACCCTGTCTCTACTAAAAATACAAGAAATTAGCCGGGTGTGGTGAAGGGCACCTGTAGTCCCAGCTACTTGGGAGACTGAGGCAGGAGAATGCCGTGAACCTGGGAGGCAGAGCTTGCAGTGAGCTAAGATCATGCCACTGCACTCCAGCCTGGGTGACAGAGTGAGACTCCATTAAAAAAAAATAATTATTTTTACAGAAATTCTGCTATATTGTCAGTGTATTATTTATTTTTATTTTTTTGAGACAGGTCTCACTCTTGTCCAGGCTGGAGTACAGTGGTGAGATCATGGTTCACTGCAGCCTTGACCTCCCAGGTTCACTCAATCCTCCCACCTCAGCCTCCTGAGTACCTGGAACCTCAGGAGTGTGCCACCATGCCCCGCTAATTTTAAAATTATTTGTAGAGATAGGATCTCGCCATGTTGTCCAGGGTTGTCTTGAACTCCTGGGCTAGAGCAATCCTCCCCTCTTGGCCTCCCAAAGTGTGGGATTACAAGCGTGAGCCACTGCACCTGATCCGTTATTTATTTTTAAATCAGATATGACTTTCATAAGACCCAAAATTGAAAAAGGTTGAAGATAAACAGTATAAGGTCTCCCTCTAACCACATCTCCTAAACCAGTATTGATCAGCATGTGTATCCCCTTATAGAGATATTTTACAATATACAAGAAAACACACACACATACACAAATACACATTTTGCCCCTTTTTACACAAGCAATATAACTATACACTTTTCTGCACCTTATTTGTTCCATGAAAGAGTATATCTAGGACAGTGGTCTCCTACCTTTTTGACACTAGGGACTGGTTTTGTGGAAGACAACTTTTCCATGGACCAGGGTGGGGAGGGATGGTTTCAGGATGATTTAAGTGCATTACATTTATTGTGTACTTTATTTCTATCACTATTATATTGTAATATATAATGAAACAATTATACAACTCGCCATAATGTGGAATCAGTGGGAGCCCTGAGCTTGTTTTCCTGCAACAAGATGGTCCCATCTGGGGGTGATGGGAGACAGTGACAGATCATCAGGCATTAGATTCTCATAAGGACACACAACCTAGATCCCTGAATGCTCTGGTCCTGATAGGGTCCATGCTCCTACGACAATCTAGTGCCACCGCTGCTCTGACAGAAGATGGAGCTCAGGCAGTAATGTGAGTGATGTGGAGCAGCTGTAAATACAGATGAAGCTCTGCTTGCTTGCTCACTGCTCACCACCTGCTGTGGGGCCCATTTTCTGACAAGCCATGGACCAGTAGGGTTGGGGACCCCTGGTCTAGGACTCTCCTCCCTCCCTCCATTCCATCCCTTCTCTCTTCCTCTCTCTCTCTCTCATCTAGGACCCTTTCCTTTCCTTTCTCTCGCTTTCACTGTCTCTCATCTAGGAATCTTTCTTTCCTTTCTTTTTAATTTTCTTCCTTCCTTCCTCCCTCCCTCCCTTCTCCCTTCTCCCTTCCTCCTTCTTCCTCCCTTCCTTCCTTCCTCCCTTCCTTCCTTCCTTCCTTCCTTCCTTCCTTCCTTCCTTCCTTCCTTCCTTCCTACCTTCCTTCCTTCTGTCCTTCCTTCCCTCTCTCTCTTTCTTTTTCTCTCTTTCTCTTTCTTATCTAGGACTCTCTCTCCCCGCCCCCCCCTACTTTTTTTTTTTCATTGAGACAGAGTCTTGCTGTTGCTCAGCCTGGAGTGCAATGGTGTCATCTCAGCTCACTGCAACCTCCGCCTCCTGGGTTCAAGTGATTCTCCAGCCTCAGCCTCCCAAGTAGCTGGGATTACAGGCAAGCACCAGCACGCCTGGCTAATTTATTTTTTAATATTTTTATTTTTTTATTTTTAGTAGAGACAGAGTTTCACCATGTTGGCCAGGCTGGTCTCAAATTCCTGACGTCAAGTGATCTGCCCTCCTTGGCCTCCTAAAGTGCTGGGATTATAGGTGTAAGCCACTGCACACGGCCTCTTTCTCTCCCTCCCCTCCCTTTTCTTTTAATGTTTAGTAGAGGTGGGGTTTTACCATGTTGGCCAGGTTTGCCTTGAATTTCCGGACTCCCAAAGTGCTGGGATTACAGGCATGAACCACCACACCTGTCCTAGGACACTTTCTATATCAGTAGACAAAGAACAGCTTCATTCTTTTTCGTAGGTGCAGATAATTCTTGAATGGATACAAAGATTGTTTTCTTAATTACAAAGAAGGTTTTAGTAAATAACTTTGGGCCGGGCACGGCTCAAAGACTTGCATTTTTGCTTTGGCACCACAAGAGATACTTTGATTCCTAGAACTCCACTGATTTTTGGATAATTTTGCTCTTAGTGACTTTTGCTTATTAAATAGTATAAATATTTTACATATGCAGCAGGTTTTTGGAATCCCACAGTATAATCCCTAGCTACTTTAAACAAATACAACTGGTTTTTGTGTATTGATCTTGCCTCCTTGCATCATTCTGAGCTTGTTTATTAGCCCTAATGGATTTTTTTGTGGATTGTTTAGGGATTTTTATCTCATCTGCGAAAACAGATAGTTGTCCTTCCTCTTTTCCAATCTAGATGCCTTTTATTTTATTTTCTTGCCTGATTGCGTTGGCTAGAACTTCCAGTTCAATTTTGAATGCAAGTGGTGACAGCAGGCATTGTTGTCTTGTTTCCAATAACTTTTAACTTCTAATTTTCCCCCAAATATAAAGACAACTACATTAGAAAAATATTACTGATAATGGTAGTCATCATTATTTAAAATCTTTTGCTAATGGGAATGCTTCTAATATTTTCCTTTGAACATAAGCTGTCTTGAGGTTAAAATAGATTCATATTAAGGAAATGTCTTCTATTCTTATTCTTTTTTATTTTTCAAATTTAATTTTAAAATGTATTTTTTATTTACTCATTCTTGCTGTCATCTTATATTCTTATTCTTTTATGCTCATTTTTGATTGAAAAGTAGATGGGCCAGGCATGGTGGCTCACATCTGTAATCCCAGCATTTTGGGAGGCCAAGGCAGATGGATCATTTGAGGTCAGGAGTTTGAGACCAGCCTGGCTAACATGGTGAAAACCCATCTCCATTAAAAACACAAAAATTAGCCAGGCATAGTGATGCACACCTGTAATCCCAGCTACTTGGGAGGCTGAGGCAGGAGGATCACTTGAACCCAGGAGGCGGAGGTTGTAGTGAGCTGAGATTGCACCACTGCACTCTAGCCTGGGTAACAAAGCGAGACTCTGTCTCAAAAAACGAAAAAAAAAAAAAAAAAAAAAAAAAAAAAGATGTTAAAAGCTTTTAAACAAATTATTTTTCAAAGTCTGTTGAGTTGATTGTCCTTGGGTCTATTTATAAAATAGATTTCCTAATACTTTATTATCCTTGTATTTCTGAAATAATCCCATTTTTGTCCTTTTTTTTTTTTTTTTAGGGTTTTACAGGATTCTTTTTCCTAGTACCTAGTATTATTTCATCAATATGTATAAATGAGATTAGTGCTCAGGTTTTTTCCTACACTTCTTGTTAGAATCAGTGTCAAACTATTCTTGCTTCATAGAAGCATTTTAGATGGTTTCTTTCTTTTTTTATGTATTAGAAAAGTTCAAGTAGCTTTGGAATTGTTTCCTTAAAGGTGGAATATAACCACCTATGAAAATATCTAGACCTGGTACTCCTTTTCTGGAATAGCTCTTTGTACTTCTTTTATGGTAATTATTTGTTTATTTAGATTTTCTGGGTTTTTTTTTTTTTTTTTTGAGATCCGTTTTAGAAATCATGCTTTCTTTAAAAATAATTCATTTTATCTAGGATTTCCAAATTATTGCATCAAGTATATTTTAGCTGTTTTTTGTAATTAACTTAGCTAAAAGCCTATCTTTTTTATTTTTCAAGTAACGAGCTCTTGGATTATATATTTAATTCTACTTTTTTTCTAATTAAGTAGTTTCTATTTTTAGTTTTTCAATCTCTTTGCTTTCTTAGCTTTGTTTTGCTTATCTTTCACTTCATTCATTTGGATGCCTTGTTTCTTTCCTTTCTTTTCTTTCTTTCTTGATGGAGTCTCGCTCTGCAGTGCAGTGGCACGATCTCGCCTCACTGCAATCTCCCTCTCCCGGGTTCAAGCGATTTTCCTACCTCAGACTTGTAACTGGGATTACAGGCACCCGCCACATGACCAGCTTTTTTTGTTGCTGTTGTTTTTGAGATGGAGTCTCGCTCTGTTGCCCAGGCTGGAGTGCAGTGGCACGATCTCAGCTCACTGCAAGCTCCGCCTCCCGGGTTCAAGCGATTCTCCTGCCTCAGCCTCCCTAGTAGCTGGGATTGCACGCATGTGCCACCGCGCCCAGCTAATTTTTTTTTTCTTCTTATTTTGAGACAGAAGTCTCGCTCTTTCGTCCAGGCCGGACTGCAGTGGCGCTATCTCGGCTCACTGCAAGCTCCGCCTCCCAGGTTCACGCCATTCTCCTGCCTCAGCCTCCCAAGTAGCTGGGAGTACAGGTGCCCATCACCGGGCCCGGCTAATTTTTTGTATTTTTAGTAGAGACAGGATTTCACCGTGTTAGCCAGGATGGTCTCCATCTCCTGACCTCCTGATCCACCTGCCTCAGCCTCCCAAAATGCTGGGGTACGTGAGCCACCATACCCGGCCCCCACTATTTTTTTAATAGAAACAAGATTTCACCATGTTGGCCAGGCTGATATTGAGCTCCTGACCTCAAGTGTTCCACCCATCTTGGCCTCCCAAAGTGCCGGGATTACAGGAGTGAGCCACCGCACCTGGCCTATTCTCTTATTAACTAATACAGTGAAGTTTTCCAGCTGCCTTACGATTTGTTCACCTGTGGATGTGACCTACTTTGAATATTTGTAAAGCCAGATTCTAAGATGTTTGTGTCAACATGACTTGGAATATATGCAATTTATATCTGCTTAAAAACCAAAAACATTTAGGTGTGCACTGATAGCCCTTAACAAGGATGGTTAAACTTAGTGCTTCATGTCAACTTCAGTCTGCTTTGACAAGGACAGCTAGGCCCTGAACTTTTCTCTTTCCACAGCTGCCTTTGCCACAGTTTCCGCTCACATACCCTTTCCCTGGGATGTTTCTAGCTTAGTCTTTGAGTGTCTTCCTATTGTCACAGCCTCCTTTGATAAAGTCTTGCCTTGCTAAGGTCTAGACTTGCATTTTTGCTTTGGCACCACAAGAGATATTTTGATTCCTAGAACTCTGCTGATGTTTGGATAATTTTGCTCCTAGTGACTTTTGCTTATTAAATAGTATAAACATTTTACATATGTGGCAGGTTTTTGGAATCCCACAGTACAATCCTTAGCTACTTTAAACAAATCCAGGTCAACATACCTGTCATTATGGCATATTATTAAAGTATTGTTAAATTTTTTGTTTCGTTTCTTCCTTTTTTTTGAGACAGGGTCTTGCTCTGTCACCTAAACTGGAGTGCGGTAGTGCAATCATGGCTCACTACAGCCTTGACTTCCCAGGCTTACGTGATTCTCCCACTTTAACCTTCTCAGTAGCTGGTTCTACCTGCGCTCACCACCATGCCAGGCTAATTTTTTAAATTGTTTTTGTAGAGACAGGGTTTCACCATGTTGCCCAGGTTGCTCTCAAACTCTGGGCTCAAGCAATTTACCCCCCTCAGCTTCCGAAAATGCTGGAATTATAGGCATGCGCCACCATGCCCAGCCAAAATTTTTGCTTTGTTTCTTAATATTATTATATATAAAGTTTCAGTGCCACAAAAGAAATAGCACTCAAATATAAAATTTTCTTTTTAATTCTCAACAAGGCAAGGTACTTCTATAGAAGGGTGTGCCCTTACAGATGGAGCAATGATGAGTGCACACTTGGACAAGGGAGGGAAAGGGGTTCTCAGCCCTGAGGCACGTGGCCCCTGCTTCTGTGTCGTTCCCTATTGGCTAGGGTTAGACTGCACAGGCTAAACTAATTCTGATTGACTAATTTAAAGGGAGTGATGAGGTGAGTGGTTTGGTGGGAAAAATGGTTATGACAGAGCAGGTAATCGGAATGAGTCAGGGTGGAGCAGGAATGAGTCAGGGTGAAGCAGGTGATTGAAATGAGTCAGCGTAGAGCAGGTAATCGAAAAAAGGTTGCTTTATGAGGAAGTTAAGTTTAAAAGTAGAAGGTAAAGAATTGAACATACTGACATAATGATTCTTGAAAAGAAATTTAAAACTCATATCTAACAACCCCTCCACTTGTATTTCCTTATAGCTTTCTTTTCAAACTTTTTTTTAACATGGCTTGGCTTAGTTGTTTTGCTTGATTTTCTAAAAGAAGAAACTTCTCTGGATAAGATGGAGGATAGTTAAGGGCTGTTTTAGTAAATGCCCTGTTTATGAGCTTTTGCATCAACCTATGGATGCATGATATGACACAGCACCTGACAAGAATAAGTACGCCCATTACGGCTGCAAGGAAAGTAATAACTGAGGCTATTATTCCTTCCCATTTACCGAATCACTTTTCTAGTCAACCTGTAAAGGGGTCATTTATCTCTGAGTTGCTGGCTAACTCATTGGACAGAGCAGTCAGACCTTGCAGTGCCTTTGTTATACTTCCATTAGGGGTGGTGGTGTTTGGGATGAAGGTGCAACATTGAGTTTTAATCATGATGCAAACTCCTCCTCTTTCTGCTAATTATCATGTGTAAGGCTATCCTATTTTCCCAACCCATCTGGCTAGCAGCCCCTAATTGTTCAGCTATTCCTTTAACAGCATCTCTAGTGTAGCTAATAAATCACTGTTGGTTGTAGTAGATGTAGTTTATCCAATCTACATTCTTATTAATTGTCACCTACCAAAATATTGACTTAAATATTGCAGCTATTTGATTTTGGGTTTGGTATTTCCCATGGGACTCCAGTTGTATCTGAATAGACGTGACAGTCAAAAGACCCATAAGGGGATTCTCTCACTGTACAATGTCTTATTTTTCCTTCCTCTGGTTGATGAAATGCCAGGGTGAAATGGAGAGCCAATTGGACTAAAGTACAAGTGCCACTCCAGTTATTTGGCAGAGTGTCCAGTAAAGGTGTACCACAATACCACCACATATCCGCTCAGGGATGAACGAGGGCTGACTGATTGATAAGCTCTTGAAAATTCTTAAGCTCACTGCATCCCTTCAGGTCTCTAAGGAGTGCTAAGTTTCCTACCAGTCATGAGAGATATGAAGTGAACTTAGGGTTGGGAGACAGAAGCTGGATGGCCCTCGGGGGCTGACCCGCAGGGTGCCAGACTTCGAGCTATAACAGAGAGAGAGTTTGGCATGACTTATTACTCCAGACTGTAGAATCTTGGAAAAGAGCTACCATGCACCCCATGCCTGGTTGACTGGAGAATCACCTTAGTGGAAAGGGGACAATCTGGGTCTCTGACCTGCTGTGTGCACAAGTGTAACAATTGCTTTTAATGTGCAGATGGAATATTTGATCCATTCCAACCAGGCATTTGCATCTTGATATCCTGTCTTAATTGCCAAAGCTTAAGTCTTTAACTTCTACAACCCTCTAGTAAAATGAATTTATGGTTTTAGGAAATTACAAAAACTGGTACAGTCCATCCTTGGACCAACTATGGCATAAAAGCTCTACATCGGGGGGCAAGACTCCTGGTTGATACTGGGGACTTTATCGAAATCTACTCAGGTTAAATGGTCCCAATTAACTAAGGCCCAGTCTCAGGAGAGTCAGGAGGGACAGAGGTACTTTTCTGAAGTAGAGAGATGTCTTTGACTTTGCAAGTCCCCACAGGGTATAACAAGGCAAGCATCAAATGCAATAGTTTGTGGAAAATTGACTTGGTTATGTTATCACTAGATGGTCAGCAATAGAGTGAGGAAAGAAGAAAGAATAATAGAATAGATGAAAGAGAGTTAAATTTTTCTTAGCTTTAGTTTGGTAGGGTTTTCCCTTGGGACCATGACCCACAACTCTGGAGGGGACGGTGCTTTCTTGACTTGGGTGTGAGAAGTACATCCCCTTTCTGCTGTACGAACATCAGTCTCAGTGGTTAGCAGCACAGGTAGGGTCCTTCCCAGGCTAGCTCAAGTTTTCCTTCTTTCCACCCTTTGATGAGAATGTAATCCTCAGGCTAGTGCTGGTTTACCGGAAGTTCTAGGAGTGGTACCCGTGCTAAAAGACTTTTAGTTTTGAGGGAAAGGAAAGTGGAAGATAAACCAAGTATATAGTTTCTAAGAAATTGATCTCTTGTTTTAAATGTGGGGACATCAGCAGTGGACTTTATCATCCTTGGTGTCTTCTTACTGGGAAATTTCCTTTAGCAGCTATTTTTATTAGTTTTTTTGTTTTGTTTTGTTTTTTGTTTGTTTATTTTTTGAGACAAAGTCTCGCTCTTGTCTCCCAGGCTGGAGTGCAATGGTGCGATCTCGGCTCACTGCAACCTCCGTCTCCTGAGTTCAAGTGATTCTCCTGCCTCAGCCTCCCCAGTAGCTGGGATTTCAGGTGCCTGCCACCATGCCCAGCTAATTTTTATATTTTTAGCAGAGATATTTTTATTAGTTTTTAGACCAAAGAAAGCCAAACACTATTTTGTATTTGACAGTCCTTTCTGTATGATTTTTATATCAGATAATATACCACACTTTTATATTAGTGTGTTATTAATGTTAAACTCAATTTTAATAAAACCTTGTAAACATATTTATCTAATTTTAACATCTGACCATAAGGTAAGATTTTTATTGACTCTTTTTAACCTTTTATAATTTTTGTTAAAGAGCAGGTTAGTACTTTAAGAAAAACCCATTGTGTTTTTATTTTAATGTCCAGTTCACAGAAAAACTGGATGATACCCTTTTAACTTTAGCCAATATGTTTACACACAGAATTTCCTTTACAATTAACGTTTTAAAACTTGCTTAAAACTTCAAAACAAATTTTTTTTAACCTTTTAATGTAGGTAAAAATCCACATTCTTATGCTTCCTTATAGTTACTTTTAAATTATACAACATTTCTTGCATAAATTCCGTTTTATAACACACATTTTGTTTTTCATGGCTTTTGCAGACAATTCTTCAACATGCCTCAACTTTCTGACTTGTTGCAAACATCCCTTTCTTTAAACAACCAGTTAATTTATTTTAGGACAAGAATTTACCATATAACATTCTTTTTACATAAATTCTCCCCCTCTTTTTTTTCGAAGATGATAACCATTCTTTTTTTTTTTTTTTTTTTTTTTTTTTGAGACGGAGTCTTGCTCTGCCACCCAGGCTGGAGTGCAGTGGCCGGATCTCAGCTCACTGCAAGCTCCGCCTCCCGGGTTTACGCCATTCTCCTGCCTCAGCCTCCCGAGTAGCTGGGACTACAGGCGCCCGCCTCGTCGCCCGGCTAGTTTTTTGTATTTTTAAGTAGAGACAGGGTTTCACCGTATTAGCCAGGATGGTCTCGATCTCCTGACCTCGTGATCCGCCCGTCTCGGCCTCCCAAAGTGCTGGGATTACAGGCTTGAGCCACCGCGACCGGCCAACCATTCTTTTCCAAAGTGAACTTCCTTCAAGTCTGTGGACTAGACTGCCTAAGGCCACAAGATGAGAAGTTAGGATAATACATGTTACACTGTTAACTTCTGGCAAACTTCACTTTTGTTGAAAACCTTTCAAGTTTGGGATTTCAATTATCCTTTGCTATTAATAAGACCTTGTTCAGTCCAAATTAACTTAGAATTGGTATAGATGGTTCCTTCCTGGTTCTGTAAGTACTTTAAGGCTTGGATGAGTGCAAACAGCTCCACGTTTGAGCAGACCAATTATTAGGCAATTTTCCTAACTCTGCTTTTACAAGAGTTTCCTTATCAATTACTGAATACCCATTGTGCCTTTTTCTCTCAATCACCCAGGAGGAACTATCTATTGTCCTGTCCTGAAGGAAGTTCCTCCTAGATCTGGTCAGACCTTTGTATGGTAATTAATTAAGATTTAGATCCTCTATTAGGAAACCTGCTGAGTTAAGGGAATTATCAGTGGTTAATGCTAAATCATCTTTTTCTAACAGAATAGCCCCATATTATAAGATTTTTCAGTTAGTAAGCTACCTTTCTGCTTCTTTTTCTTTTTGACTTAGGATAGTTCTGAACTGGTGAGGTGTACTTACAATGAAGATTCCTTTAAAAGTTATTTTTCTATTTTCTTTTGCTAGCAAAGCAGTTGCTGCTAAAGATTCAATGCATTTGGGCAATCTGTGGGTTATTGGATTAAGGATTTTTTGATAGGAAGACTACGGGTTGTCAGTGGCCTCAGTGGTTTTGGGCTACGCCCTTGTTTACACTGACAACAAGGTGGTATTGGAGTGTTATAGTGTCACAGAGAAGAGCTTCAATTATCAATTATAGGTTTTAAATTTACCCTGACTTTTAAAGGAATAGGGTACATTGTTTTCTCTTTACTACTTCTGTCTCTTTGTCTCTCTCTTTGACTCCCTCTTTGTCTCTCTGTCTCTTCCTCTGTCTCTCTGTCTTTTTCTCTTTTTCCTCTCTCTCTTTCCCCTCTTTCTTCCCCACCTTCTCTTCCCCACCCCTTCTCCCCCTACCACTCTTTCCTCTCTGCTGGTCTTTCCCTACCTCTGCCAGCGGCATACACTGCTGTTCTCCCTTCTCCTTCCCCTTTTACCCCAGAGACTAAAAGTTCCTCTGAGGAGGAGACAACATTAGATGGGGGGAAACAAACAGAGGAGTAAGCAGACTCTGAATCAACTAAAAAGGTGACAAGCTCATGTTTAGGTCCCACTGTAGCAGGATGAGCCGCAGGCAAAACTCCTCAGACACTGAGTTAAAGAAGGAAGGGGTTTTTTTGTCCAGGGGCATCGGCAAGACTTCTGTCTCAAGAGCCAAGCCCCCAGTGAGCAATTCCTGTTCCTTTTAAGGGCTCACAACTCTAAGGGGGTGTGTGTGAGAGGGTCGTGATTGGTTGAGCAAGCAGGGGGTATGTGACTGGGGGCTGCATGTGCCGTTAATTAGATTGGAACAAAACAAGATAGGGATTTTCACGATGCATTTCTATACAATGTCTGTAATCTATAGATAACATAACCAATTAGGTCAGGGGTTGATCTTTAACTACCGGGCCTAGGTTGTGGCACCAGGCTGTCTGCCTGTGGATTTCATTTCTGCCTTTTAGTTTTTACTTCTTCTTTCTTTGGAGGCAGAAGTTGGGCATAAGACGATATGAGGGGTGGTTTCCTTCCTTACCACCTCCAAATTTATCAAGGGTTCCTGGTGGGGTCCAAGATAAAAGAGACAGAGCCCCTGATCCCCCTATTCTTCCTCGAAAGTCATGAGTGGAAGGGCTTCTTTCTCCTTTCTTAGTTCAGGACATCCTCTCTTGAAGTGGCCTGTTCTTCCAAATCTATAGTACCTATCTTGTCTTTCTTCCCTCTTAGTTCTGGAATTCTTTAACCCTGCTCCCCCATACTCTTTAGGGGGCCTGGTAGACAAGGACCTTGGTCCTCCAGATGGAGGCTGGATCCTTTAAAAGAGGGTTTAGACCCTTTATAGTTTCTAGCTCTTTGGAAACTCTGTCTAGAAGTACCTGGGTTTGCAGCCATCGGTTGGAAGGTGGAAAACATAAGTTTTGTCTTTTGTTTCTGTTTTTCTTCATCCCTTTTCACGTATACTTTCTGAGCTTCCCTGAGAAGCTCACTTAGGGGGTGGTCATCCTAATTGTCTATCTTTTGTAACTTTTTGAAATGTCTGGCCAACTCTTAGTGATAAATTGGAGTTTCAACATTCCTTGTCCAGGGGGATCATCTAAATTGAGGCCTGCATATTGCCTCATTTGCTCCCTCAGTGTGTCTATGAATCTCATAGGCCCTTCATCCTTTTCCTGTTGTATATCAAATGCTTTAGAAAGATTTCTGGTTTGCGGTATTGATTCCCAAATTCCTTTTACTATCTCCCTTAGTGTGTCCCATCTGGGTCGCCAAAATGTGTCCAGAATTAGTTCCTTCTGGTGGGTTCTTGGTCTTGTTGACTTCAAGAATAAAGCCGCAGACCCTCACAGTGAGTGTTACAGTTCTTAAAGATGGTGTGTCCGGAGTTTGTTCCTTCAGATGTTCAGATGTGTCCAGAGTTTCTTCCTTCCAGTGGGTTCATGGTCTCACTGACTTCAGGAGTGAAGCCACAGACCTTCACAGTGAGTGTTACAGCTCATAAAGATGGTGCATCTGGAGTTGTTTGTTCCTCCCGGTGGGTTCATGGTCTCCCTGACTTCAGGAGTGAAGCCGCAGATCTTCGCAGTCAGTGTTACAGCTCTTAAAGGTGGTGTGGGCCCAAAGAGTGAGCAGCAGCAAGATTTATTTTGAAGAGTGAAAGAACAAAGCTTCCACAGCATGGAAGGTGACCCGAGTGGGTTGCCACTGCTGGCTTGGGTGGCCAGCTTTTATTCCCATATTTGGCACCCCCCTACATCCTGCTGATTGGTCCATTTTACAGAATGCTGATTGGTCTGTTTTTACAGAGTGCTGATTGGTGATTTACAAACCTTTAGCTAGACACAGACTGCTGATTGGTGCATTTTCACAGAGTGCTGACTTGTGCATTTACAAACCTTTAGCTAGACACAGAAAAGTTCTCCAAGTCCCCACTTGACCCAGGAAATCCAGCTGGCTTCACCTCTTAATCCCCCCTCTAAACGGGACACCCCAACTCCTGTTCGGAATTGGGCAATGACCGCTCTGGCTACTTCCCGCTGGATGGGGTGAAGAAAGGGCCCTGCAGTTGAAGTGTCCTCCAGAGGGGAACTCTTTAGGGCAGTGAAAGGGCCAGTGGGTTGTTCCAGGAGTCCTTGGTAGAAGTTGTTAGTTGACCTCATTTGGGGTTCCATTTGTAAGACCATCTGTAACTTTACGGCCTCAACCTTAGAGGAAACAAATTTGACAAGGAAGTTAAAAATACAGGGCCCAAAGGCGAGTAATAGTAAGATGGCTGTCACAGGACCTAGAAAGGGGAGAAGCCATGTTGCCCAACTCAGAGGTTGGTATAAGAGTTTGAAAGGTGTTGTCTGCTTTCAAAAGCCTTTTCCTGTAAATGCTGGGCAGTGTCTTGCACTATCCCTAACTGGTTAGTGTAAAAGCAACATTAGGTCCTGCATATTTTCCTGGTGATCTGCGGTGTTATTGACCCACCAGGGGGTCTTGGGCAGAGAATTTCTGGTCCATAGTAGGAATGTTTTCACTGGGAGGGTGCTCACATTCCCAAACTACCATAGCAGCCCTATGAATCATACTCCTTTCTTCCCCTGAAAAGAGGTTGCCCAAGATGGACATTAACTTGACCCAAGTGTATAACTGAGGTCCTAAGAATTGTTCAATTTGGTCTGCCACTCCATAAGCGTTATCTAGTAGCAATTTAAGCTCCTTTTTAAAAGTCCAGACTTCTGAACTGGTTAAGGGAGCATTAACAAAGCCAACGCCCCCTCCCCACCTTGTGGTACCTCTTTCAAAGGGAAGAGGGTCGGGGCTGACCTCTTAGGTATGGAAGGAAATGGAAAATTTTGAATATCTTTTTTACTTCTACCTCACACTGGAGTCCTTTTACAGAGGGGTCTCCAGGTTGGGAGGGAAAAGGCTGGTGGCACGGTAATTCCCAAGAGTCAGGGTTATAAGGAGGAGGGATAGCATGAGTAGAGGGGGAATTTGGAATGGGATCTGAGGTGGCAGTGGTTGTCTGAGGGGAATGATTGGGGACACTGAATGGGGGAAGATAGTCTAGGGGATCCCATGCACTGGAGTCTTTAGGCATGAGAGCTGGCTCCTCTGACTTTTCATTTTGAGGTGCTAGATTGAGTTCTTTCCTATTTGTTTTTAAGGGAAAAAGGAGGGCAGGTCCTTGCCTCCAACAAAGGGCATACCCTAGTTCTTCTTGAGACACTGGACTTTTATCATTAACATATCAGGTTAGAAGCTAACACATTAAATCCTCATTTGACCCAAACTTTGGCCAGAAGATTGAGGGTTTGAGGATGGATCCCTGAGTCCAAATAATACAGCAATATTTTATCATTTGTTGCTTTTTCCTATGTTTAGTCCTTTCATTATCCTTCTAGTGTTTTAGCATGAGACCTAAGGGGCTATCTGGGGGAATATCTTTGTTACCATCTTTATCCCCTTTGCTTCCTATCTTGCTTGGGGTATTTCCCATCTTGATGGTTTTAGGGTAAGGTTCAAGGTTAAATTTCCTTTACTGGAAATTTCTCACCTTTTGGGGTAAGGCTCAATATCCCCCACTGGAAATTTCTTGCCTTTTGGGATAAGGTTCAATTTCCTCACTGGAAATTTCTTGCCTTTTGGGGTGAGACTCAATTTCACCCACTGGAAATCTTTGCCTTTTGGGGTGAGACTCAGTTTCCCCACCGGAAATTTCTTGCCTTTTGGGGTGAGGCTTAATTCCCCCCACTGAAAATTTCTTGCATTTGGGGTGAGGCTCAGTTTCCTCACTGGAAATTTCTTGCTTTTTGGGGTGAGGCTCAATTTCCCCACTGGAAATTTCTTGCCTTTTGGGGTGAGACTCAATTTCCCCCATTGGAAATTTCTCACTTTTTCTACTACTGGAGGTTTGTGTGAGGGTCAATCGACCCAAGTGGGGATGTCTCACCTCTTTTTAACCTCTAAGCCACCCCAACCAAGGAGTATATCACTGCCCCGCCCCCCATGGCTTTCTTACCTTGGTCCTGACCATGAAGGAAAATTTTTTTTACCAGCTCCTGTGGCTTCTCCTTGCTTAGTCTGAGCACAGAGTCATTGCCACAGTATGTGAGAATCCTTTAAGCTACGTTGCTGGCCAGTTTTTTTTTTTTTTTTTTTTTTTTTTTTTTGCTTGTATTGCTGAAAGCTCAGGTTATTCCTTGCACTGGGTGGGTTCTGATTTCTCACCCCTGAGGCTGCCACAAGGGGCAGGGGCACATGCCTCCTCACAAGAGAAAACCAGAGACCATCCTTGGAGGGGCATGTAATCACAAATGAGCCCCCAAATTGTTATATATAAAGTTTCGGTGCCACAAAAGAAATAGCACTCAAATATAAAATTTTCTTTTTAATTCTCAGCAAGGCATGGTACTTCTATAGAAGGGTGCACCCTTACAGATGGACCAATGGTGAGCACACACTTGGACAAAGGAGGGGAAGGGGTTCTTATCTCTGGTGCACGTGGCCCCTGCTTCTGTGTCATTCCCGTATTGGCTAGGGCTAGACCGCACAGGCTAAACTAATTCTGATTGGCTAATTTAAAGAGAGTAATGGGGTGAGTGGTTTGGCAGGAAAAATGGTTATGACAGAGCAGGTAATCGGAATGAGTCAGGGTGGAGCAGGTAATCGAAAAAGGTTGCTTTATGAGGAAGTTAAGTTTAGAAGTAGAAGGTAAAGAATTGAACATACTGACATACTGATTCTTTGAAAAGAAATTTAGAACTCGTATCTAACAATATGACTTTTTTTTTTTTTTTTTGAGATGGAGTCTCGCTCTGTCGCCCAGGCTGGAGTGCAGTGGCACAATCTCGTCTCACTGCAAGCTCCACCTCCCGGGTTCACACCGTTCTCCTGCCTCAGCCTCCCGAGTAGCTGGGACCACTGGCGCCCACCACCATGCCCGGCTAATTTTTTTGTACTTTTAGTAGAGACAGGGTTTCACCATGTTAGCCAGGATGGTCTCGATCTGACCTTGTGATCCACCTGCCTCGGCCTCCCAAAGTGCTGGGATTACAGGCGTGAGCCACCGCACCTGGCCCCCAGTATGACTTTTAGTATTACTAAGTTCTGCTTTGTAATGAAGCTGCCCCTGCAAAATTATGACAGTAAAAGAAATTTGATGTAGTTAACCATCCTGCTTCTTACCTCCAAGCTGTTCTTGGTCAGACCTGGGCACAGACCAAGCTAACTTTGGGAGGAATATAGTTGTCAATAGTTTAACTTTGGGCCAGGTGTGGTGGCTCATGCCTGTAATCCCAGCACTTTGGGAGGCTGAGACAGGCGGATCACCTGAGATCAGAAGTTTGAGACCAGCCTGACCAAGATGGTGAAACCCAATCTCTACAAAAAATACAAAAAATGAGCCAGGTACAGTGGTGCACACCTGTAATCCCAGCTACTTGGGAGGCTGAGGCAGGAGAATTGCTTGAACTCAGGAGGCAGAGGTTGAGGTGAGCCAAGATTGCACAACTGCACTCCAGGTAGGGGGAAACAGAGTGAGACTGTCTCAAAAAAAAAAAAAAAAAAAAAAGTAGTTTAGCTTTGAAGCAAAGATGATAACAATCCTTCCCTAAAATGAATTCCCTCCCTCTTCAGGGGCTGAAACTGCCTTTGTAAAACTAATGACAGGGTTAGGGTTATGGGAGGGGCCTGAGTTCTGCTAAAATGTAGGCACAGTTTCTATAATCCCTTATTGCTCAGGAGTCCTGTGGTCAGAGGTTACAAGATTTGTGACATCCCCAATTGCTCCTATAGATAACACCACTATTGTAGAACCTGAGATTTTGTTTTTTGAGATTTTTTCAGACTGACTCCACCTGGACTCATGACTCATGACTCAGCTGGTCCTGTGGCTCCACCAGAAGTGGACTAAGTACACAAGGACTGTTTCCCACACCCCTGTGATTTCATCCCTGACCACTTAGCAGCACCCATTCCCTAGCTCCCTGCCCACCAAATTGTCCATTAAAAACCCTAACCTCTGAGCCTTCAAGGAAACTGACTTGAGGAGTAATGCCATCTTCTATATGCCTGGCCTTGTGTCAAACTTTTTCTCTACTGCAATGCTGAGGTCTCAGTACATTGAGTTTTGTCTGTGCAATGGGCTGTAAGAAACCAACAAGTGATTACAGTAATTTGATATAATATTCTTTAAGATAAGTGTAGAAAAGAATTTCAGAAATTTATTTCATTGTTCATAATTTGTAATAAAGTTATTTAAAATACAATGTTTTCTCTGAACACTGCTTCAGCAGTATCATATGGAGTCTAATATGCAATACTTTTATTATCATGACTTTTTAGATAGTCTGCAATTTCATTTGGATTTTCCTCTTGGGTCCGAGAGCTATTTAAACCAAGCTATTTTATTTCCAAATATGTAGGGGCTTTGGTTTCCTCCTTATATTATTGTCTTCTAGTTTTATTGCCTTGGTACTGGATCAGGTTGTCTGTACTGTTTTATCTCTTTTTTTTTCTCTCTCTCTTTTTGAGATGGAGTCTGTCTCTGTCACCCAGACTGGAGTACTGTGGCGCTATCTTGGCTCCCTGCAACCTCCACCTCCCAGGTTCATTCAATTCTCCTGCCTTAACCTCCCGAGTAGCTGGGATTACAAGCACCTACCACCTTGCCTGGCTAATTTTTGTATTCTTAGTAGAGGCGGGGTTTCACCATGTTGACCAGGCTGGTCTCGAATTGCTGACCTCAGGTGATCCACCTGCCTTGGCCTCCAAAAGTGCTGGGATTACAGGCTTGAGCCATTGTGCCTGGCTGTACTGTTTTATCTTTTTGAAATTTACTGACATTTCTTTTTTTATTGGAAATATAAAAATGTGTATTTTCCATTTTCAGAAGCACAGAATTTGACATACATCTGCCTTATTAATAGTAAGTTCACTATACTCTTGTTTGGCATTTTACACACGTTTGAGAAGAGTTAAAGTATCCCACCACTAATATATTTCTCTGTACTTTTCTGTTGTAGACCTTGAAGGAAATTAAACTATTTTATCCCCAAATATATTTCTTTGACATATTTTGAAATGGCTGCCCCTTGGTCAGAAAACAGAAGTGGCCTAGCAAATTTGTCCTTTATGGGGAAAATTTGCATCTGTAGAGAATCTCCACTAATGCAGCCATGCCTCTCTTTTCTATTCATTTCCCAGATCCAGGAGAGATTGAGAGTCTGGTACCTTTAAAATTGTGGAAATAAACATTTACCATGTATTCCCTCTGAGGGAGCCCTCTCTATAAAACAAGGCCACCTTTGCTAGCAAAGCGTCTTTCTTTCTTACTCCCATAACCTGCCTTGCCACTAAAACCTGTTTTTGGACATACTCTGAGTCCGCATTGTTTCAGAAATTTCAATATAGTATATAAGCTTCTGTTACTTATTGGGAAACTGGGTCCACATTCTGAAGGCTCCAGTGTATACATGTTAAATACATTTGTATGCTTTTTCTTCTATTCATCAATCTGCTTCATGTCAGTGATTTTTTAGCAAACCTTTAGGGCGTCAACAGCCCATGGCCTCCACTGCCTTAACTTTTGCTTTAAGGGCTATGCTTTTATCAATGCCATGTTATTTGTAAATAGACATTCATAACTATTATTTTTGTGAATTTCAACCTTTAGCATATAAAGTGCCCTTGTCTCGTTTAGCGCTTTTTTTCTCCCAAACTCAGTCATATTTGAAATTAAGATAACAATTACTTTTGTTTGCATTAGCCTAATACAGGTTTGCCCATTTATCTTTTTTTCTCTTCAGTTCCTATCCTTCTGAAACTATTAGTTTTAGATTTGTCTTTGTTTTTATGGTATTGATTTTTTTTTTTTCTTTTTTTTTTTTTGAGACTGAGTCTTGCTCTGTCGCCCAGGCTGGAGTGCAGTGGTGATCCAGGCTCACTGCAAGCTCTGCTTCCCAGGTTCATGCCATTCTCCTCCTCAGCCTCCCGAGTAGCTGGGACTACAGGCACCTGCCACCATGCCCGGCTAATTTTTTTGTATTTTTAGTAGAGATGGGGTTTCACCATGTTATCCAGGATGGTCTCGATCTCCTGACCTTGTGATCCATCCACCTCGGCCTCCCAAAGTGCTGGGATTACAGGCGTGAGCCACCATACCCTGCCGTTATTCAATTATTTTTGATTTGTGGTTCTATCTGACTTTCCCCCCTTTTACTAGATGAATTAAACTCATTTACAATTATTACAATTTTAAAAAATTTTTGATATGAAAGATATGTTTGGTAATGATTATATCACATTATTTCATGTTATGATTCATGGTTTCAAGGTTAAAAATGTTTTCGTTGTAATCCCAGCACTTTGGGAGGCCGAGGTGGTTGGATTACAAGGTCAGGAGATCGAGAACATCCTGGCTAACACGGTGAAACCCCGTCTCTACTAAAAATACAAAACAATTAGCCAGGCGTGGTGGCAGGCACCTGTAGTCCCAGTTACTCGGGAGGCTGAGGCAGGAGAATTGCCTGAACCTGGGAGGCGGAGCTTGCAGTGAGCTGAGATCTCACCACTGCACTCCAGCCTGGGTGACAGAGCAAGACTCTGTTTCAAAAAACAAAACAAAAAAAAAAAAACACATTTTCGTATGTGAGATGTTTTTGTTGTATGTCCATTTCTTCTGATAATTATATGAATGTTTGTATTTTGTCAAATGTCTGATCTTTCTTTTTTTTGTTTTTTTCTTTTGAGATGGAGTCTCGCTCTGTCACCCAGGCTGGAGTGCAGTGCACTCGGTTCACTGCAAGCTCCGCCTCCCGGGTTCAAGTGATTCTCCTGCCTCACGCTCCTGAGTAGCTGGGATTAAAGGCGCCCGCCACCACACCCAGCTAATTTTTGTATTTTTAGTAGAGACGGGGTTTCACCATGTTGGCCAGGCTGGTCTTGAACTCCTGACCTCAAGCGATCCACCCGCCTTGGCCTCCCAAAGTGCTGGGATTACAGGCGTGAGCCACTGTGCCCGGCCCTGATCTTCTTTCTTTAACCACTATTATCAATGCCCTATTCTGATAATTGCTAATAATTAAATAAGTAGCTTTCTTCTTCCTTGCACCTCCTTTTTCTCTCTACAACTTCTCAATTTTTGTTAATTATATTATGTTTCTTAATGTTTATATTCTGTTTAATAACAACAATCCCACATTTGTTTTAGTTTTAAGCCAACTTACCAGCAGTGCTTATGCTATCTACTCAGTGCTTTCTAGTCATCTCTGGTTTAACATTTGTCCATTGGTGGATTCTTCATGTGAGTTAATAGAAACAATACCCTTAAGATGTTGTGTTTTCAAAACTGTTTGGCTTTATATACATACATACATACGTATGTATATATGTGTATGTATGTATATAATGTATGTGTATGTACGTATATACATACGTATGTATGTATATAAACAAATACGTGTGTGTGTGTGTGTGTGTGTGTGTTATTTTGTTTTGAGACCGGGTCTCGCTCTCACCCAGGCTGGAGTGCAGTGGTGCAACCATAGCTCACCACAGCCTCAATCTCCAGCACTCAAGTGATCCTCCCGCCTCAGCCTCCCAGGTAGTTGAAACTATAGGCACGCATCATGCCTGGCTAAATTTTTTTAAATTTTATTTTTAGTAGGGATAAGGTCTCACCATGTTGCCCAGGATGGTCTTGAACTCCTGGGATCAAGGAATCCTCCTGCCTCAGCCTCCCAAAGTGCTAGAATTACAGAGGTGAGTCACCACACCACCTACCTTTATATTTAAGCAACAGTTTGACTGCATACAAAATTCCTGGGTCACAGCTCTTTGCTAGAGGATTTTATTGGTATATATATATGTCTTCTAAGAACAAATGCTGTGGAGAAATCTGAAATTGGCCTGTTTTTCTCATTATAAATGATTTATTCTCTGGCTTTTAAATAATTCTTTATTTTTGAAATCTCATAATTTTACCAAGACATAGATTGTTCTTGACTACTTGGAATCTTTTTTAGTAGTATGCCATTTTACATTTTTAGATTCAAGTTTCCTTTTTCTGTGCAATTTTTTAAAAATTATATTTTAAATTTGTTTCCCTGTTTCCTTATTTTTTTTCTTCTTTGCTTTCAAGATCTGTGGGTATATGCTTTTCACCAGGTCTGGGAAATTCACAGCCGTTATCTCTTTACACATTGCCTCTCCTCTTTTCTCAGTATCTGTCTAAGTGAAACTAAGTGTATGTTAAATCTTCCTGATGCAGAACTGCTGGGCTCTAGGCTAAACTTCACCCTCAAACCTGGAACCTCAGTCCTAAGTGAAAGCAGCTGACCCCATTTTTCCACCCAAATAATTGCTTTTTTGGCCCGCCCGCCTGCCCCAACCCCTTGCCCTACCCCCCCCCCCGCCCCACCCCCCTGTCCTATGCCTATAAATACCAGACCAGCTAGCAGAAAAAAAGGAAGAAATAGAGCAACCCCAGCAGCTGATGCAAGTGGTCAGGGATACAAACTGCTAAGCATCAGGAATATATGCAGCTGAGCATCGGAAACTACAGCTAGACACAGTGGTGCAGCTTCAGAGAAAGATCACTTTCTTCCCATGCCATCTGCTTTCCCATTCCCCATCCTGCTGAGAGCCATTTTTATCACCCAATCAAATCCTCCATATATACTACCCTTCAAAAAGTTCATGTGACCTGATTCTTCCCAGACACTGAACAAGAATTCAGGTGTCAAGAAGGGCAGGTGCAGAAGGCTGTTAGCCTGGGCTGTTAACACTTAGCCATCCACAGACTGCAGGCTGAGTGAAACGAGCTACTCCAGTTCCTGCCCATGAAGGGGGTCAAGGTCAAGGGAACTATCCTGTTTCATTCTCATCCTGTCTTACATATCTTTTAACCTTTTTTTCATATTTTCCATTTCCTTGTTTCTCCCTGTGCATTCTGGATCAGTTATTTAGATATATTTTCTGGTTCACAAATTCTCACTCGGGTTATCTAATCTGCTAGTTCATCCCTCCACTGAGTTCTTACCACCACTTTCCGGTCCTCCCCAACCTCATTTTTTTTTTCGAGACGAAGTCTTTGCTCTGTGGCCCAGGCTGGAGTGCAGTGGTGTGATCTCGGCTTACTGCAACCTCTGCCTTTTGGGTTCAAGTGATTCTCCTGCCTCAGCCTCCCGAGTGGCTGGGATTGTAAGGCGCACACTGCCACACCTGACTAATTTTTGTCTTTTTGGTAGAGATGGGGTTTCACCATGTTGGCCAGGCTGGTCTTGAACTCCACACCTCAAATGATCCACCCTTCGGCCTCCCAAAGTGGTGGGATTACAGGCATGTGCCATCATGCCTGGCTAATTTTTGTATATTTAATAGAGACAGGGTTTCACCATGTTGACTGGGCTGGTGTCTCAAACTCCTGACCTCAAAGGATCCACACGCCTTGGCCTCCCAAGGTGCTGGGATTACAGGTGTGAGTCACCCCATTATTCTTTCAATTCCTGGTTCTTTTTGGATTGCTTCCAAAATGTTTCTGTTCATTCCTGCTTTTAGTTGAAGGCTCACTTTTTAAATTATATACTTCTTTTTTTTTTTTTTTTTTTGAGACGGAGTCTTGCTCTGTTGCCCAGGCTGGAGTGCAGTGGCCGGATCTCAGCTCACTGCAAGCTCCGCCTCCCGGGTTTACGCCATTCTCCTGCCTCAGCCTCCCGAGTAGCTGGGATTACAGGCACCCGTCACCTCGCCCGGCTAGTTTTTTTGTATTTTTTAGTAGAGACGGGGTTTCACCGGGTTAGCCAGGATGGTCTCCATCTCCTGACTTCGTGATCCGCCCGTCTCAGCCTCCCAAAGTGCTGGGATTACAGGCTTGAGCCACCGTGCCCTGCCTAAATTATATACTTCTTTAAACACTTCATACATAGCTGTTTTATGTCTTATATATGTAATTATAATTCTAATACTTGAAATATTTGAGAAATCTAAATCAGATGTTTCTGCTGACTTTTACAGTGATTGCCTTCTTGTGTGTTTGGTAATGCTGTTTGTGAGTTGATGGCTTCATCATAATCTGTGGGAGTCCTCTGTACCAAACTTGGAAAGTTCTCCTCCAGACAAGGTTGGCTTTCATTCCTGTCTGTAATGTTGAGGCTCAGAAACCAATACCCCAAAATATGGCATTTTTACATCCTGAACTAAGAAGCCTCAAGGTCTCTCTGATCTACCCACCCCTCACCAGCTCTCCCAAAGAAGCTCAAGTTCCTTTACCTGCCTAAGATCCAGACCCACCAAGAAGAACAATAGTTTTCTTCCCTTCCCTTGGCAACCTGCCCAATTGTCCTATAGAACTGATATTTAAGGATTCCTTTGAATAAACATAGAAATTTATCCTCCTGGTCTTAAAACTTGAGAAAATTACATGTCTTATCTGAGTTGCTTTCTCAGGAAAGAAACCATCAGTGCTTCCAGACACTATCAAGGAGCTGAAACTTGCCAGATCATCACATCTGGACAAGGAGAGCCAGACTCCTCACCAATCGTGATTGCCTGCTTCCTGTTGACCATTTTCTCTTCCTTACCTCTCCCTAAAATTCCCATTTTTTCACACATAGTTACATTTCTTCCCTGCTATATGAATCCCAAAATCTAGTCACTCAGGGAGATGGATTTGGGACTGATCTCCCATCTCCTCTGCTGCAGCACTGGATTAAAGCCTTCTTCCCTGGCAATACTCATTGTCTTAATGATTGGCTTTCTGTGAGAGGAGCAACAGGACCTAGATTGAATCCCGGGTGTTTTGGTAACATCTGTAAGATCAAAAATGTAACCACACCTGAACAGACCCTTTTTCAAGACAATGACTGACTCTCTCCAAGGATCATTTAAATTCCAAAGAGTTTCTACAACTCTTTGTAATTCCTACAAGTTAAATTCCAACTTTTTGGAATTAAAAGAATTTAATTCTTTTAATTCTTTGGAATTTAAACTCTTTGGAATTTAAATTCCTTACAACTCTTTGTAATTCCTACAAGTTAATTTCTGTTCCCTGATCCAGTCATTCTCCCTAGTAATCATTTATTGCCCCCTCATCTAATCTAATCCCAAACTCTAAATCTAATAAAATATTTCTAAAATCTGCACCCCTAATGCCCTCCCACACTCAACCATTCCACTTACTTTGTAATTTAGAGAGGCCTAATTTTGTTCAAATAGAGGCACAGCTAATCATAAGATGTTCGTTTCTTTCCCTTTGACATTTTCACCTACCAGGCATGATGACTTGCACATAGTCTTTTCGTGTGTGTGAGTGTGTGCTGCGATGAAGTCTTGCTCTGTCACCAGGCTGGAGTACAGTGGCGCGATCTCGGCTCACTGCAACCTCTGCCTCCCTGGTTCAAGCAATTCTCCTGCTTCAGCCTCCCAAGTAGCTGGGATTGCAGGCGCATGCCACCATGCCTGGCTAATTTTTTGTATAGTAGAGGCGCAGTTTCACCGTGTTGGCCAGGCTGGTCTCGAACTCCTGACCTCAGGTGATCTGCCAGCCTCAGCCTCCCAAAGTGCTGGGATTACAGGTGCGAGCCACCACCTGGCCAACACAGTGAAACCCCGCCTCTACTAAAAATACAAAAATTAGCCAGGTGTGGTGGCACATGCCTGTAATCCCAGCTACTTGGGAGGCTGAGGCAGGAGAGTCGCTTGAACCCAGGAGGCAGAGGTTGCAGTGAGCCGAGATCGTGCCATTGCACTCCAGCCTGGGCGACAGAGCGAGACTCCATCTCAAAAAAAAAAAAAGAAAAATAAACAATGATCCTTAAGTCATGCAGACCACCTTTGTATTTTCCAGAAGTTGGATCAACTGAGGGTGCAAGCAGTTTCAATCACCGGGGAGCTCACCTCTCACACTCTTTTCTGTTAAGCTGTAGGTGTAGTTGAATGATAGCCCATCATTATTCTCTAGTTTGCTTTTCTATGATTGCTTATTGTTCAGGAGTTATGTAACAGTCACAAACACTATTGTGAAACCTGAGACTGATCTCTGAGATATTTTTCAGACTTTGCCTTCAGATGAATCAACTGACACCAGCTTGAACAGTGACCTATGACTGCAAGAAAGGAACTGACTCAACCGGTCCTCTGACCACTCCCCTGCAGGAAATGACTCAGCACATGAAGACAGTTTCAAGACTCCTATGATTTCATCCCCCAACCAATCCACAACATCCATTTCCTAATGCCCTGCCTGCCAAATCATCCTTAAAAACCTTAGCCTCTGAATTCTCAGTGAGGTGGATCTAGGAAGTATATCCCGTCCTCCTCACTCTATTGCCTTGCAATAATGAAACTCTTTCTCTGCTGCAACTCCTGCTGGCTCAGTGTTTTGGTTTTATCTGTGCAGTGGGCAAGAACCAGTCAGGTGGTAACAATTCTGCTTGTTACGTTTGGGTGATTTCCCCTACAAAAAGGAAAAATACTAACTTTGAACTACCATATTCAACTCTTAAGGCCTTCTATATTCTTAGTGATAATGTCGTTTTTGAAGATAACATATTTCAAAGTACAGTAGCTTTGAAGTGTATTTGTATTTTGAAGATACATGTACTTGAAAAATTGAGTTTGGCAATATGTTTCCTCTAACACTAATTTACCAGGTAAGGCCAGGCATGGTGGTTCACGCCTGTAATCCTAGTACTTTGGGAGGCTGAGGAGGGCGGATCACAAGGTCTAGGAGTTAGAGACCAGCCTGGCCAATATGGTGATACCCTGTCTCTACTAAAAATACAAAAATTAGCTGGGCATGGTGGCTTATGCCTGTAGTCCCAGCTACTTGGGAGGCTGAAGCAGAAGAATTGCTTGAACGTGGAAGGGGGAGGTTGCAGTGAGCCGAGATGGTGGCACTGCACTCCAGCCTGGGTGACAGAGCAAGACTCAGTCTCAAAAAAAAAAAAAAAAAAATATTTACCAGGTAAAAGTCATCTTGGTTTAAAATATTTTCGCAACATTTAATTTTTCATGTCGTTACCAGTGTGGCCTTATATCTCCAATGTTTAAAAAAATGTTATCGAGGACTTTGAAAGTGTTTCACTAAACCAAAACATAGTGATGAAAATAGTAATGTGAATATTAAAGTTCAGAATGTCACAGATATCAAAAATTAACAAAAGCCCCACTTTAGTTGAGGAAATAGGTGAATGTGATAATTTTATAGAAACAAGAAAAGAAAAATATGAATAACAGCATGAAAGTGGATATCTGAAAATGAGCAATCCAGCTACTCTTTTTCACACCATGTTTATCTTTTAAGCAAGTGTCAAGTTTTGGCATGAAGTTAATGATGCTTTCATTTTGATTTCTAATGAAACACTGAGCTCTGGTAAACCAATTATATTTTTCATTTCTAAAGCAAAACAGCATAGTAAAAAATTAAATAATTCTTTTGCTAAAGTCAGAAAGAGGCCAAAATTACAGATATCCATTCAGATTTGCACTTCTTATATCCTAAAACAGACAGTTCTCACTGCTGTCAAAAGGTTTGTAAAAACCTGATGTGAAATTATTGAAAATATGCTCAGAGAGAAAGCAAAACACACTGCTACTGGCAAATTACATTGTCAAGTGACTCATCTGACATTGTGTAACATTAATAGCATTCATTGTGAAAGAGGAATGACTGTCTTGTGTGCATGCTAGCAAATATCCTGTTCAGAATTGGATGAAGCCACCCGCACTTGCCGTCTGCCACAAAACATCCCCTATCAAGCTTGCCAACCATCTTTGTCTTGCCAAATCTAATGATTTGTTCTCTGTCCAAATCACAGTTAATTTCTCAGTAGTAGTTGACCATTATTTTCTTTCTGAACACTTTCTTCTCGAAGTTTTCCTGAAGCCACACTGTTTCCCATCTTTATCACTGGCTGCTTCTTCTCAATCTCCTTGCTAGTACCTACCTCTTTTTTCTCCTCATCTTCTAAATATTGGGACTCTCTAGAGCTGGGTTCTTGATGCTATTCTGTTTTTTGTGTACATTCTTTCCCTATTTAATCTCAGCCAGTCCCATAGCTTTATGACAAGCATGTTACATGTTTGGACAAACGGAGGCAAGATGGCGCAGTTCCGGGTTCTTCACTGTCAACTTTCCCGCGCCCGGGAAAGACACGGGTCGACTGCGCAGGTGCAACCCCACCTCCGACGGAGAGAAACCAGAACCCGCCTAGCCACGCCTATCGACCCGCTCCCGACCCGCCTATGTCCCGCCCACTGCCCTCCCGCTCCTGGGCCCAGGACATAAAAGCCACTCCGGGCGGGCACGCTGAGCGAACTTCCTCGGCCCCTCCTCCTGCGCGGGACCCAGGAACCTTGCCCGAGAACGCCGGAGCGAACTTCCTGGGCCCCTCCTCCTACGCGGGGCCTGGGAACCTCGCCCGAGAACGCCAGAGTGAACTTCCTCGGCCCCTCCTCGTACGCGGGACCCAGGAACCTCCTCGGAGAACGCTGGTGCGAACTTCCTTGACCCCTGCTCCTGTGCGGACCTAGGAACCTTGCCTGATAATACCGGAGCGACTTCATCGGCCTCCATTGCCGGAGGCTGGTGAACCTCGCCCCTCCCTCACATTGGCTTGTAAATAAAGTTTTTTTTTACCTTGCCTACTTGCCTTTTCTCTGGCATTTGCTCTGGGGGTCGCATTAAAGCCAATCAGCTGGTGCCGAAACCCGGGAGGAGACCCCTCCTCAGGGCCCCCAAGGTCCGAGGAGCCTCCTCCTTCCACGCCCCAGACGGACCAGGACCTGGACATCGCTTTCCCCACCTCCAAGTCTCCTAGGGGTGAGTACCTTCTGCCTCCCTCTCATATCCCTTGGCCAGAAGTCCTGCGCAGGCCCAAGGCTTTTTTTTTCCGGTCACCAGGTGACCCAGGGAAGTTCCCAAAGGCAGAGACGTCTGCCCAAAGGAACTCCATTCCGTTCCGTGGGAGACCCGTCCAGGACGGAGACATCCGCCTGGAGGTAATCTCCATTCCGTTCCATGGGAGACCCGTCCAGGACGGAGACGTCCGCCTGGAGGTAATCTCCATTCTGGCTCCAGGAGCCTCTCACTGGTCTCTGGTGGCTCCAAAGGACGCTTTGTAGCCAGGTAGAGTTCGGTTTCCGTTTCCTCCTATTGGCAAGAGGAAGGCAATGGGAAACCCCCAATCCAAAATACCCAGAGACTCCCCTTTAGGGTGTCTTCTAAAAAACCTCAAAACTTTGCAATTAGAACAAGATCTCAGGCAAAAGCGACTGGTGTTCCTCTCCACTGTGGCGTGGCCACAATATAAATTAGACAATCAGTCTCAATGGCCGCCTGAGGGCACTCTAGACCGTAACATTTTAACCGACCTCAGTAGTTTTTGTCAACGCTTAGGCAAGTGGTCCGAAATTAATTATATACAAGGATTTTGGGCCTTGCGTTCTCGTCTGGACCTGTGTGGCTGGTGTTCCTTGGCTCAAGTCATGTTGGCTAGGGACGCAGGCCTAACAAAGTCCGAAAAAGAGGAGTCATCTTTCCTGTCTGAGTTGCCCGAAGACCTTACTTCCCCTCTCTCCCTTCCACTCCCATATACTCCACCTCCCCTTCCCGCTTCGGCCCCACCTCCTCTTTCGGCTCCACCTCCCCCTCCCACTCTGGCAGTTGTTCCGCCTCCCTCCTCAGCCCCTCCCACCATTGTTGAGGCTACACTTCCCTCCGACCCCTCGGCACTTCCGCCTGGTCATCTTAGCTTGCCTATCTCTGCCCATACCCGCTCTAAAGATTGCCTAACTGCCCCCGCTCCTACTCCCACCCTATCCAAAACCGCCCCCCCCCCGTGGTCTTAGCACCCTTGCGTGAGGTGGCCGGAGCAGAGGGCGTAGTTAGAGTTCATGTTCCCTTTTCATTAGCAGATCTTTCAAAGATTGAGGGACGCCTGGGAGATTTTTCTTCCAACCCTACAATTTATACCAAAGAATTTAGATACCTTTGCCAGGCCTACTATTTAACCTGGCATGATCTCCAGGTTATTCTTACCTCTACTCTAAACCCTGAGGAGCAAGAGCGCATCCTAGTGGCTGCCAGGCAGCATGCCAACCAATTACACTTAACAGACCCTGCGTTCCCACTAGGGGAACAAGCTGTCCCCTCTATAGACCCAGACTGGAACTATCAAGTAGGCCAGCCAGGCCGCCGAAGATGAGATATGATGACTCAATGTCATCTGGCTGGTATGCAGGCAGCCTCAAATAAGGTAGTAAATTTCAATAAACTAAAAGAAATTATTCAAGGTCCAGATGAGAACCCGGCCACATTTTTAAACAGGCTAACTGAGGCTTTAATTCAATACACTCGGTTAGACCCAGCTTCCCCAGCCAGGGCCACTATTCTAGCATCATATTTTATTTCACAATCGGCCTCAGATATTCGGAAAAAACTCCAAAAGGCAGAGGATGGACCTCAAACTCCTATTCAAGACCTAGTCAAGTTGGCCTTCAAGGTCTATAATTCAAGGGAGGAAACGGCTGAGGCCCAACGACAGGCCCGCCTAAGGCAGAAGGTACAGCTCCAGACTCAAGCCTTAGTTGCTGCTTTGCAGCCTAGCCATAACCCAAAACTGGAGAGCAAAATCCCCAGAGGCTCAAAGACAATAAAAGGGGCTTGCTATAAATGCGGTAACCCAGGGCATTGGGCTAATAGATGTCCCCAGAGTCCCTAACCGTCTGAGCCAGTGCGGCCGTGCTACAAGTGCAGAGTAGCTGGACACTGGGCTAAAAAGTGTCCTAACCCTCATCTGCCAACAACTCCTTGTCCAGCATGCCGTGAAGAAGGGCACTGGAAGTCTGACTGCCCCACCCTGAAAACGGGCATGGCGCCTCAACATGATGTCCCTTCTCAGGACCCTGGGAGCTCCTTCCAGCTCTTACATCTGGATGACAACTGAAGGTGCCGGGACTCGGGGACCCCCATCACCGTCGCCGAGCTGCGGGTAACTCTCCTGGTAGCGGGTAAGACAATTAATTTTTTAATCGACAGTGGGGCTACCTACTCTGTTTTGCCGTCTTTCGAAGGGCCTAGCCTTCTGTCCAATATTTCTGTTGTAGGAGTCAATGGCTCCCCGTCCAGCCCTCAAAAAACCCCACCCCTTAATTGTTGCCTGGCCAACAACTATTTTGCACACTCATTCCTCATTATCCCCTCATGCCCCACTCCCCTACTGGGCCGAGATGTTTTAAGTCAACTGAAAGCCTGTATCTCCATCCCTACTAGCGCTCCCAATCCTACCCGCCATCTGCTTCTAGTATTGACTAACTCAAATGACTCCAACAATCCTACTAACCCTTTCCCCGATTTCCCCATTCCTATCGACCCCCAAGTGTGGGACACCTCCACTCCTGTCGTGGCGGAACATCATCCACCAATACTTATACAACTTAAGAAACCATCTCAGTTTCCAACCCGCCCACAGTTCTCTCTCTCTCCACAGCACTTATGAGGACTAAAACCAATCATTACTAGGTTACTCAGCCAACACATCCTCATCCCCATTCATTCTCCCTGTACCACCCCAATCCTACCTGTAAAGAAGGCAGATGGAACTTTTCGGTTAGTGCAGGATCTTCGTCTTATCAACGAGGCTGTTTGTCCCACCCATCCAGTGGTTCCCAACCCCTATACCCTTCTTTCTCTCATTCCACCTAATACAACACACTTTACTGTACTGGATCTAAAAGATTCATTTTTCACTATTCCCCTGCACCCAGATTGTCAGTTTCTTTTTGCTTTTACATGGGAAGACCCAGACACCCATACCTCCACTGACATGGACAGTGCTTCCCCAAGGGTTCCGAGACAGCCCCCATTTCTTTGGGCAGGCCCTAGCAAAAGACTTAGCCTCCTGTCCTCTTACCAATAGTAAAATTCTCCAATATGTAGATGACCTTTTACTCTGTAGTCCCACGGGACAGGACTCTCTTTTAGACACTGCGATCCTCCTTAATCATCTAGGATCCAAAGGTTACCGAATATCCAAACACAAAGCTCAACTCGCACAACAATGTGTCATATATTTAGGTATTGAGATCACTCCTATGACGCACTCACTTACTACAGACCACTTAACTCTAATACAAAATCTTTCTCCTCCTCAAGACGCTAAGGAAATTCAATCCTTCCTAGGCCTAGTAGGATTTTTCAGACACTGGATTCCTAATTTCGGAATCTTGGCTAAGCCTCTATATGCAGCTGTCAAGGAGACTCCCCAAGGACCTTTGTCTAACCCAAAGTTAATCTATAAACATTTCACTCACCTGAAAAACTGCCTTCTCTCACATCCTACTCTCTCACTCCCAGACTTCCAACGCCCCTTCCAGCTTTTCACAGATGAAAGACAAAAAGTTGCAGTGGGTCTTTTAGCCCAATCTATAGGCGCCACCTACCACCCCATGGCATATCTATCTAAACAATTAGACCCCACCGTACAAGGGTGGCAGCCCTGTCTTCGGGCCCTGGCAGCAGCAGCCTGTCTAACCCAAGAAGCAAAGAAACTTATTAGGGGTGGTAACCTAACAGTCTTCTCTACTCACCGCCTTCGAGATCTTATTGCCCACAGAAGTATTAGCCATCTAACCCCATCCAGACTCCAACTCTTTCACCTCCTATTCATAGAGGACTCCACCATTGCCCTAGGAGTCTATTCCTCTCTGAATCCAGCAACCCTACTTCCTGACCCTCTCAAGCAACCTAGTACTGAACACTCCTGTCCAGAACTTTTAGAGGCCCAACCACCTAGTCACTTACATTTACATGACCAGCCATTGGAAGGCTCACGGTTAACCCTATTTGTAGATGGCAGTTCTTCTATAAATTCTCTAGGAAACAGACAGGCAGGATACGCGGTAGTTACTTCTTCTGCTGTCCTAGAAGCTAAGCCTTTACCACAAGGAACAACATCACAGCAGGCAGAACTTATCGCACTAACCAGGGCTCTCCTCTATCCAGAGGAAAAACTGGTAAACATATACACAGACTCCAAGTATGCCTTCTTGATTGCACACACCCACTCTGTCATCTGGAAAGAGAGAGGGTTCCTAACCACCAGTGGTACCCCTATAGTCAACAAAAAACAAATACTCAAACTGCTAGATGCTTTATCAGTGCCTTCCAGAGCAGCCATCATACACTGTAAAGGTCATCAGACTCCATCTAACTCGGTGGCAGGCTGGCAATAACTTTGCCGACACCACTGCCAAGTCGGCAGCCGGATTCTCCACTCCCACGCTTCCCTCTATTTGTTTTCTCTCTCCTCAATATACCCCTACTTATACCCAAGAGGAAAAGACCAAACTATTACAAGATTCAACAGCCAAACTAGCCGCAGACAATTGGATTTACCTCAATAATAAATTAGTTATTCCTGAAACTCAACTCCACACCATTCTAAAAGACATACATAATTCCCTACACATAGGACCCAAAGCTTTATATAACCTCCTAGGCCCCCTCATTCACTGCCCCACACTCATGAAACACCTAATTATAATCAACCGACAGTGTTCCACATGTCTCAAGTCAAACCCTCAAGGCGCATTGCGCAACCCCCATCCGAGCCATCAACTCAGAGGGCACCAACCCGGCGAAGATTGGCAAATTGACTTTACCCACATGCCAAGGCATAAAAAATTCAAATATCTCTTAACCCTCGTTGATACTTTTTCAGGATGGATAGAAGCCTATCCTACTACAGGAGAAACCGCCAATATAGTTGCCTCCATACTCACTGAACACATTATTCCTAGGTTTGGCCTCCCACTCACTCTTCAGTCTGACAACGGCCCAGCATTCATCTCCAAGGTAGTCCAACAGGTGGCAGCCCTCCTACACATCACCTGGAAACTCCACATCCCTTATAGACCTCAGTCTTCTGGTAAAGTAGAGAAGGCCAACGGGCTCATTAAGCAGCAACTCACCAAACTCTCCCTCGAGACTCAACAATCGTGGGTAACTCTCCTTCCCCTGGCCCTAACCCGGCTGCGAGCAGCCCCACGGAGTCCAACAGGCCTCAGTCCATTTGAATTAGTTTACGGCCGGCCACTCACCCTCCAGCAGTTACCCACCCTTTCTTCCCCGCTGGCAACTTATCTCCCATACCTCACCCTCTTGAGACAACTCCTGAGACAACATGCAGAACTAGCACACCCCTCTCCAACAGACACCTATAGCCCACATCTCTCTCTCAGCCCAGGAGACCAAGTATACTTAAAAGATATCCAAGCCAAAGATCTTCAGCCTAGGTAGAAAGGCCCCTATACTGTCCTCCTATCCACATACACAGCAGCCAAACCTCTAGGACACACGCACTGGGTCCATATATCACAATTAAGAAAGGCCCCCACAGAAGACAATCAGTGGACATCTACTAGACTTACCCCTACCCGTCTCAAATTCACCAAACTGTCCCAACCACCACATGTTCCCTGACCCCTTGCGCTTATCCCAATTTCTCGCCATACTCTATATAAACATAACAGAATTCCAATATCTTACCCCAGATCCCTACTTGCCTCCAGATAATAGCCCATCACAGTGGTTCTCCCGCTTACCTTTATAGAACATCTTCAGTGACAAGGTGTACCCTGTGATTACACTGAAGATGAAGTACTATTTCATACTTATATTACTATCTTTTTCTTGCATTTCAATCTCTATTACTAACCCAACTTTCATATGGAGATTCTCTATAGTTGAAACTTGGTCACACAAAAATATACAGCACTCACAGCTACAAGGCACTGCTGCCTGCCCCCCTTCAGGCTGCCAACCCCATCTTACTATAAATTTCACCCTATCGTGTTGCAGTGCGGCCGGAGCTAAGGCTCTCTGCTTCCTGCACGATCAGACACATTACAATTGTAAGACTTACTGGAAACAAAAGAACCTAGGATGCCCTTATATTTATTGTAAGATCCATTATGCAACCTTGAGACAGACGAAACCCACTGCTCTCTTCACCATTGCGAATCATCGAACCCCCCTTCAATACCAATTAAATATCAAAGACCCATGGGACCCCCGATGGGCAGACGGAGTCAAAGGTGGACTCTACACAGGCTACACAATCCTTAGTTCATATCCCATGGCTACTCTCCTGATAAAAAGAACACTTGTCCAGCAAAAATCCCTTCCTCAAAACATACAAGCCCTACAGAATTTAACCTTAGCCATACAAGCACAAGAACAGGCCTTACAAGATCAATTACACTCCTCCAATAAGGACCCCTTCTCATGGTTAAAACTAGTCCATCAAGGGTTAAACCTAACATGGGCAGCCAACCTAACAAATCTCTCCCACTGTTTCCTCTGTGCGGCTCTTGAAAGAGCCCCTTTAGTGGCAGTCCCTTTACCTACTGCTTTCAAGGCTACAACTAACTCCATAGGCACCTCCCAAAAACCATTCTTACTCCAAGTCCCACTATACCAAAGCCCAGAAAGTCCAATCCTTCCTTTCTGCTACTCTACCCCAAACACCTCCTGGTGTAACTATACCCAGCCACCCGCTAAGACCCACACGGCTCCCATCGGAGGTTATTTCTGGTGCAACAAAACTCTCTTCAAGGTCCTTAATCACACATCCATTGGTCAATCCCTTTGTGTCCCAGTGTCCCTAGTACCTAGTTTAACCTTATATAGTAAAGCAGAAGTAGCTGAACTCGTCGTACAATTTAACCCTCCTCCTAATGATCTCCAAAAATGGGCTGTCTTCCTTCCCCTAGTCATCGGAGTCTCCCTGGCCGCCTCCTTAGTGGTGTCAGGGCTTGGAACTGGGGCACTTGCCCACTCGGTACAGTCTACCCAATCTCTAGCAGCTCAAATCCGAGAGGCCATAGAGGCTTCAGCTGAAAGCCTGGCCTCTCTGCAGCGTCAAATTACCTCAGTGGTCCAGGTAGCAGCACAAAATAGGTGAGCATTAGATTTACTTACTGCCGAAAAAGGAGGAACATGTCTCTTCTTAGGAGAAGAATGCTGCTATTACGTAAATGAGTCAGGCCTAGTGGACACTAACATCCAAACCCTAAACAGGATTAAAGCAGAACTAAAAACCTACAATACCCCTTCACCGCCAGACCGCCGGTATGGCTGCTGCCCGTAATACAGCAGATGCTCCCGTTCCTAATTGCCATACTAATCCTCTGTTTTGTCTTATGTCTCGCTCCTGTTTTAATCAAATTTCTCCGAGCCAAAGTTCAAGAGATCACGCGCGTCACCTTCAACCAGATGCTTCTTCATCCGTACGTCCAAATACCAACCATAGACCCCAACCTTAACGACGTCCCTTAACAGCAGGAAGTAGCCAGACAGACCATGCCGCCCCTTATCACTATTATCAATAAAAGGTTGGACTGTTTGGACAAACGGAGGCAAGATGGCGCAGTTCCAGGTTCTTCACTGTCAACTTTCCCACGCCCAGGAAAGACACGGGTCGACTGCGCAGGCGCAACCCGACCTCCGACGGAGAGAAACCGGAACCCGCCTAGCCACGCCTATCGACCCGCCTATGTCCCACCCACTGGCCTCCCGCTCCCGGGCCCAGGACATAAAAGCGGCTCCCGGCGGGCACGCAGAGCGAACTTCCTCGGCCCCTCCTCCTGCGCGGGACCCAGGAACCTCGCCCGAGAGCACCGGAGGGAACTTCCTCGGCCCCTCCTCCTGCGTGGGACCCAGGAACCTCGCCCGAGAGTGCCGGAGCGAACTTCCTCGGCCCCTCCTCCTGCGTGGGACCCAGGAACCTCGCCCGAGAACGCCGGAGCGAACTTCCTCGGCCCCTCCTCCTGCGCAGGACCCAGGAACCTCGCCCGAGAACGCCGGAGCGAACTTCCTCAGCCCCTCCTCATGCGCGGGACCCAGGAACCTCGTCCGAGAATGCTGGTGCGAACTTCCTTGGCCCCTGCTCCTGTGCGGACCTAGGAACCTTGCCCAAGAACGCCGGAGCGACTTCGTCGGCCTCCATCGCCAGAGGCCAGTGAACCTCACCCGTCCCTCACATTGGCTTGTAAATAAAGTTTTTTTTTTACCTTGCCTACTTGCCTTTTCTCTGGCATTTGCTCTGGGGGTCGCATTAAAGCAAATCATTACGGATTCCCAAATAAATACCTAGAGTCCTGTTTTATTCCCTGAAATCCGAATTCATATATCATTTGCTTTATTATTATTATTATTATTATTATTATTATAGATGAGGTCTCACTAAATTGTCCAGGTTGGAGTGCAGTGGCTATTCACAGGTGTGATTGTAGCACACTGCAGCCTGGAACTCCTGGACTCGAGTGATCTTCCTGCCTCAGCCTCCTAAGAATAGCTGTGACTATAGGTGCATGTCACCACATCTGGCTAACTTAAATTTTTGTTGAGATGGGGTCTCACTATTTTGCCCAGGCTGGTCTCGAACTCCTGAGCTCAAGCAATCCTTCTACCTCAGCCTGAGTAACTGGGACTACGTCCATGTTCCACCACACTAGGCTCCAATTGCATTTTGACTTCTCCACTTGAATGTTTAAAATGCTTCTCAAATTTAACATATCCTAAAGATAATTTGTGTCTCCCCACAAAACTTGCTCTTTTAGCATTCATTGCTATCTTAGTTAATGGCACCACTGTCTGGACGGAGGGAGGGAGGGAACAAAAGAACAAAGGGACTAAAATGGCGCATTTCTGCGTTCTTCATCGTCAACTTTCCCGTGCCCGGGAAAGACACAGATCGACTGCGCAGGCGCAGTCTGACGTCTGACGGAGAAAATCGAAACCTACCTAGCTGCGCCTACCGCCCTGCCCCCGACCCGCCTATGTCCCGCCCACTGCCCTCCCACTCCCAGGCCCAGGACATAAAAGCCGCTCCCGGCGGGCGCGCGGCGGGAACTTCCTCGGCCCCTCCTGGTACGTGGACCCAGGAACCTCGTCTGAGAACGCTGAAGCGACTTCCTCGGCCTCTGCCGCCGGAGACCGGTGAACCTCGCCCCTCCTTCACATTGGCTAGTTAATAAAGTTTTCTTTTACCCTGCTTACTTGCTTGTTCTCTGGCACTTACTCTGGTGGTCGTCTGGAGCAAATCAACCACCATCCATACTGTTACTTTAGACAGAAGCCTTTGGAACATCCCAATTGGTCTTTCTAATTTTCTCTTTGTTTCACAACTTATTCTCCACAGACAGGATACTCCAAACAGTACCCAAAGCCATCATCTCTTATACTTTTCAATCTATAAAATATACATACATAAGAGTATATAAAATATATTGTAAATATCCATGTATCCAAACACACAGGTTTAGAAGTGGAACACAATATGCAAAAGAATAATGTTGGACCCCCTACCTCATACCATATACAAAAATTAACTCAAAATATACTAAAGATCTAAATGTAAAAGCTGAAACTATGAAACACTTCAAAGAAATCATAGGTGTAAATCTTTGTGTCCATGGATTTAGCAAGGATTTCTTAAATATGACATCCAAAGCACAAGCAATCAAAGAAAAAAAAATAGGTTGGACTTCAACAAAGTTAAAATTTTTCATGCTTCATAGAAAGAGAACACTTTCAGGACATCATAAGACCTCTTCCTGCTCACATTTCCTCCCTTTCTGCAAAGATAGATGCAGTTATTTGTGTGTATGTATTTGTGTGTGTGTGATGATCATTCTCTTGCTTTAGTTTTATCTCGTACTTACATCCATAAGCAATATCACAACCTAAACAATATAGTTTAGGTTTTACCCATCTTTAAGTTATATAAATGGAATCTCACTGTATTTTTTTTTTCTGTGACTTGCTTCTTTTTGGCTCAATATAATGTTTGTGAGCTTCATCTGTCCTTATGCATATGGCTGTAGCTCTGTATAGAATTTCACATATCGTAATTAATATCATAATTTATTATACTCTTTAATGGACTTTTGGGTGTTTTCAGTTATTATTAGTGCTACAATAAACACTTTGATACATGCTTCCAGGCACTTACATGCAAGAGTTTCTCTAAGATATATATCTAGGAGAATGTAGATATCAGACTGTTGAATAAACTTGAAGATGCACATCCTTTCTTTTCCAAAATGGTGATAACCAGTTTAACTCTACCAAAGGGTGAGTTCCCATTCGTATTGTCAAAGTTCCTTGAGAGTGTCAGATTGTTTTTCCTACTTTTACCATAACTAGTGGCTGTACAGTTTTTTGGGGGGAGTTTTTTGGAGATGGAGTCTTGCCATGTTCCCCAAGCTGCAGTGCAGTGGCTATTCACAGGCACAATCATATTGCACCACAGCCTTGTTAGATATGAGTTCTAAATACCTTTTCAAAGAATTAATATGTCACTATGTTCAATTATTTGCCTTCTACTTTTAAACTTAATTTCCTCATAAAGCAACCTTTTTCGATTGCCTGCTCCACCCTGACTCATTCCAATTACCTGCTCCATCCTGACTCATTCTGATCACCTGCTACACCTTAACTAATTCCGATTACCTGCTACCTGCTCTGCCCTGACTCCCGCCAAAGCACTCACTCTGTCATTCTCTTTAAATTAGCCAATCGGAATTAGTTTAGCTGGCGCGGTCTAACCCTAGCCAATAGGGGAACAACACAGCAGCAGGGGCCATGTGCGCCAGGGATAAGAACCCCTTCCCCTCCCTTGTCCAAGTGTGCACTTGCCATTGCTCCATCTGTAAGGGTGCACCCTTCTATTGAAGTACCTTGCCTTGCTGAGAATTAAAAAGAAAATTTTATATCGGAGTGCTATTTCTTTTGAGGCATGGAAACTTTATATATAACAGCCTCAAACTTCTGGGCTTAAGAGATCCTCCTGCCTCAGCCTCTAGAGTAGTTGGGACTACAGGCACCTGTTACTGTCCCTGGTTTTGGACAAATTTTTGTTGCTGTTGTTTGTTTGTTTTAAACAGAGTCTTGCTCTGTCACCAGGCTGGACTGCAGTGGCGCAATCTTGGCTCACTGCAAGCTCCACCTCCCAGGTTCAAGCAATTCCCCTGCCTCAGCCTCCTGAGTAGCCAGTACTACAGGTGTGCGCCACCACTCCTAGCTAATATTTTGTATTTTAGTAGAGATGGGGTTTCACCATGTTGGCCAGGATGGTCTCAATCTTCTGACCTCGTGATGTGTCATTCTAGGCCTTCCAAAGTGCTGGGATTACTGGTGTGAGCCACTGCGCCGGCCTTGTACAAGTTTTAACATGTGGAAGTTCGTTTTTTGTTTCATTTTTTTTGAGGCAGTCTCGCTCTGTTGCCAGGCTGGAGTGCAGTGGCGCGATCTGGGCTCACTGCAACCTCCACCTCCCAAGTTAAAGTGATTCTCCTGCCTCAGCTTCCCAAGTGGCTGGGACTACAGGCACGTGCCACCATGCCTGGCTAATTTTTGTACTTTTAGTAGAGACGGGTTTCACCATGTTGGCCAAGATGGTCTCAATCTCGACCTCATGACCCTCTCGCCTGGGCCTCCCAAAGTGCTGGGATTACAGGCATGAGCCACTGCACCTGGCTAACATGTGGAAGTTCGAACATATATTTCCCTGGTTGATTAACAAGACAGAATATTTTTCATATGTCTATTGACCATTTAGATTTCCTCTGTGGGGATGTGCCTGCTTAAGTATTTTGCTGATTTTCCAATTATGTTGTGTGTCTGTGTGTGTGTTTTATCATGTTGATTTGTAGTACCTTTTAAAATCTAGATATACATCCTCTTCAGTTACTTGTGTTACACATATTTTCCCCAAAATTAATCTATTAAAAATGCATATCAGATCCTGTCATGTCCTTGTTCACAGCAACCCTCTAACACCCTCCCAACTGCATTTAGCTGTAACTAAATCGCTATGATTATCAAGGCCCTATGTGATCTAGTCCCTGCCTACCTCTCTGTCTTTATCTCCTTCCCTAAGCTTCAGCAACACTGGCCTTCTTTTCCTTCCTCAATTATGTGTGTGAGACAGACTTGCACTCCCTCTTTCGCACAGCTTTGGACAAGTGTCAGTTCTTAGTGAACACTCAGTTGCACCTCTGCACTTCTGCAGGAAGTTGAAAGGCCCACCTGCAATGTGCATAACCCAGCTCTGATAAAATGTTTTCTTGCAGTTGTGCAAAACCAGGAAAAAGAAAAAAACCACAACAAAAATAACCTCACCCATAAAAGGGGAAGAGAAAATTAGGTAATATCTATCGCTAAGGCTTATATCCAGTGGAAAATCACCAGTTTAAGTAGTAGACCAGATGTCACACATTAGAAGAATTATTAAGTATAGAAGAAGCTCTATAAGCTGGGTGTGGTGGCTCACACCTGTAATCCCAACACTTTGGGAGGCTGAGGTGGGAGAATCACTTGAAGCCAGGATTTCAAGACCAACCAGGGCAATATAGTGAGATCCTATCTCTACAAAAAATTACAATAAATAAAATAAGAAGAAGCCCTTCAGATGAGGCAAAGTCCCATCTAATCCTGGCTGCAGGTCTATTGAAGGCCACATATTCTGAGCAGCTTGAAGCCTAGGAAAAGTGCATTCTGTGGAAAGAAACACCAATAGGAAATATCCCATCTGAAAATATAGGGTATTTCTCTATCTTCCATTAGAAGTTCGGTACTTAAATTCCATACCCTTTGTTAACAGATTAACAATAATTAAAGGTCTACTATGAAAAATTTTCACTGAATCTGACCCAGAGAAACCATTCTTTTTGTTTTTGTTTTTGTTTTTGAGTCAGAGTCTTGCTGTCTCCCAGGCTAGAGTGCAGTGGTGCAATCTGCAAGCTCCGCCTCCCAGGTTCACGCCATTCTCCTGCCTCAGCCTCCTGAGTAGCTGGGACTACAGGCGCCCGCCAGCATGCCCGACTAATTTTTTATCTTTTTAGGAGAGATGGAGTTTCACTGTGTTAGCCAGGATGGTCTCGATCTCCTGACCTCGTGATCTGCCCACCTCGGCCTCCCAAAGTGCTGGGATTACAGGCGTGAGCCACTGTGCCCGACCGAAACCATTCTTATAATTCATATCAAGCTTGTCTTGTCTCAAGGTATTGCATTACTATTCTTTTTTTAAATAGCAGCTTTATTGAGATATGATTCATATACCTTACAATTCACCCATTTAAAGTATATATTTTTAGTATATTCACAGAATTGTGCAATTATCACTATGATCAATTTTAGAACATTTCCATCACCCCAAAAAGAAACTTTGTATCCCTAAGCAGCACATTTGCTCTTCTTTAACCCCCCGGAATGCTAGTCCGCAGATTTCACAAGTCTGACAACTTCTAGGCAAATCTCAAGTAAAACATTGCCTCTCTAGAGAGGCCGTCTTACTACCCCTTTTAAATTCTTCCCTGACTCTGTGGAGGACGGTGCTTGTTGTTTACAGTTATTCCTTTTCCTTTCCTCTTCTTTTTTAACAGAATCATGATTTTGTTCGGGTATCAGATGGTCATGTGCTATAGGGGTATTCAGGCCCATGCCCATCCTGAGGGATTAATTATGATTGATCTAAGTCATATCTCATTTCTCTTGGTAATGATTGGTTTAATTAGCAAGCGCCATAATACTGAGGATGCTGCTGTGAGTTCTTCTAGGCAAAGATTTTGTGTTCTTACCAAGAGAGATGTGAGAAAAATACAAGTACATGTTACCTGCCTCCAGAAACTTTAGTGTTATCCCACCCTACCCTACAGTGTTATGTTTCATTCAACAAATAACTGAGTGCTTAGTATGTGACAATGCATTGTTTATTTTTTAAACAGTGGCAACAACAAATGCTTGAGAATCAGAAATATACTCAATTTTACTTTCTGTCTAACATATCTAATGCCAGTTCCAGCTGTCACATGCGTATCTCACACGTAAAATGGAGTAAGTCAAATAAGAGGCTCAAAGTGAAGCAACAAACTTGAATTTTCCTAACTTGCATCCTTAGTGCAAGGATGTATTGTTTGGACCTGTAGAGCCATCTTGAAAGCATGAGAGGAAAACTCAAGGGAATCACAGAGGTTCTGAGCGGGAATTATAACGTCATTAAGCCACTGAACAACCAACCCTGGAGCTATCCTATTCTGACCTCCATCCCTCCCTTCCTTCTCCTTCTTTCCTTCCTTCTCTCTCTCTCTCTTTTTTAAGACAGTGTCTCACTCTGTTGTCCACTGGAGTGCAGTGGCACAATGTTGGCTCACTGGAGCTTTGACCCCCACCACGCTCAAGCTATCCTCTTGAGAGGTGAAGCTGGCTGGCCTTCTGGGTCCGGTGGAGACTTGGAGAACTTTTCTGTCTAGCTAAAGGATTGTAAATGCAACAATCAGCTCTCTGTGTTAACTAATCGGGTAGGGGACAAGGAGAACTTTTCTGTCTAGCAAAAGGATTTAAATGCACCAATCAGCACTTTGGGTTTAGCTAAATGCACCAATCAGCACTCTGTAAAAACAGACCAATCAGCACTCTGTAAAGCGGACCAATCAGGTCTCTGTAAAATGGACCAATCAGCAGGATGTGGGTGGGGCCAAATAAGGGAATAAAAGCAGGCCTCCCGAGCCCCTAGCGGCAACCCGGTGTGATGTGCTGTCACACAGTGGAAGCCTTGTTCTTTCTGTCTTCCAATAAATCTTTGTGCTGCTCTCTCATTGCATCTGTGCGGCTTTTGTGAGCTGTAACACTCACTGCAAAAATCTGCGGCTTCACTTCTGAAGTCAGCAAGACCACGAACCCACTGGGAGGAAAAAACAACTCTGGGCGTGCTGCCTTTAAGAACTGTAATGTTCACCATGAAGGTCTGCAGCTTCACTCCTGAAGTCAGCGAGACCACAAACCCATGGGAGGAATGAACAATTCTGGACGTGCTGCTTTTAGGAACTGTAACACTCACCGTGGAGGTGTGCAGCTTCACTCCTGAAGTCAGGGAGACCAGGAACCCACTGGGAGGAATGAACAACTCCGGATGCGCCGCCCTTAAGACTGTAACACTCACTGCAAAGGTCTGTGGCTTCCCTCCTGAAGCCAACAGGACCACAAACCCACCAGAAGGAAGAAATTCCGGACACATCCAAACATCTGAAGGAACAAACTCCGGACACACCATCTTTAAGAACCGTAACACTCACTGTGAGGGTTCACGGCATCATTCTTCAAGTCAGTGAGACACCAGAACCCACTGGAAGGAACCAATTCCAGACACAATCTCACCTCAGCCTCCTAAGTAGCTGGGACCACAGGCATGTACCACCACAGCTGGATAATTTTTTTTTGGGGGGGGGGGGAGATGGGGTTTTCGCATATTGCCCAGGCTGGCATTCTGAGTTTTCATGTGAGATAAAAACGTTATTTTTTTCTAGGACATAACCAAACACAATAATATTTCTGCAGTGGAAGGCTTTGTGGCTTGTAGTGGAAAGACTCTTAGTTGGCCCCACGATCCTTGCCTCCCCTCCTCCCCTGATGTGATCCTTTCCCCTTAATGTGAGCAGGATCTGTGGCTTGCTCTAACTGAAAAAAACAGTAAAGACGATGGGATGTATGTGATTTTGTGTACATGATTGGGGTCATGTTACATAAGATGGTAGCACCCATCTTTGTCCCCCTCCCCCAGTTAAGCTTTGAGGGTGCAGATGGCCATGTTAGAGGACACTGCATGGCAAGAAATATGGGCAACCTCTCAGAGCTGAGGGCAGCCTCCAGCCAACAGCCAATAAAAAAACCTGAAGCTCTCAGTCCTACAATCTCAAGGAACTGAATTCTGCCATTAACATGAGTGAACTTAGAAGTGAGTCCTTCCCCATCTGAACTCAGGTGACACTGCAGTCCTTGGTGACAGCTTGATTGTAGCCTCATGAGACCGTTAGCAGAAGACTCAGTCAAGCTAGACTTGACTCAGACTCCTGTCCCATGGTAAATGTGTATTGTTACAAAACAATGAAATGCTAATAAAGGTGTGGCTATTCACATCTTTTCCCCCTAGTTTTTAAAACATCAATAAAAAATTATTATTAAAAAATATAAATAGGCTGGGTGCGGTGGCTCACGCCTGTAATCCCAGCACTTTGGGAGGCCAGGGCGGGCGGATCATCTGAGGTCACGAATTCGAGACCAGCCTGGCCAACATGGTGAAACCCCATCTCTACTAAAAATACAAAAATTACCTGGGTATGGGGTGGGTGCCTGTAATCCCAGCTACTGAGGAGGCTGAGGCAGGAGAATCACCTGAACCCGGGAGGTGGAGGTTGCAGTGAGCCAAGATTGCACCATTGCACTACAACCTGGGTGACAGAACAAGACTCCATCTCAAAAGAAAAACCAACAAACAAACCAAAAAATATACAATTTAAATAGCTTCACTCTCCTGTTCACCTGTTAAACTCCTCACTCCCCTTCCAATTCATTAATTGATTCCACATTTATCCACTCTTCACAGAGAAGAGTCTGGGCAGCAAATACAGGAAAAGTCTTTTGGCTTCAAGAGTTTTTTGGGCTTCAAATTGCAGATAAGGGATTGTGGGCTTTTAGTATACAGCCATAGAGTCGCTGGGTGATGGAACAAGACACTATCTGTAAAGGCTTGGAACAAGATTCAGCACACAGGAAGGGCTCAATAAATAATAGCTGTTATGGTTATTAGAATTAGAACTCCTGGGGCAGGTCTCTCTGACTGCTCTGTTATTCCTTGCAAGTCACCTCCTGTCTCTGGGCCTCAGTTTCCCCATTTTTAATAGGAGGACCCCTCAGAGAAGCTCTCAAAAAGAGGGTTGAGCTCCTGTTCTGGAGGTGGCTCTGGACTGGGTGCTCAGTGAGCTACAATACGAATTGCTCCTGAGTGAATGGTGCACAGTCTGTTTGCAGCCTTAGTCCTGAAGAAGTGCGCAACCCTGGGGAAATGGCTTCTCCTTGCCTAATCTCAGGTTCTGCACTGTCAAATGGGGCCAGAAGGTCACTCCCACCTAAACACATGAGAAAAGAGGAAGGACAAGGTGCACTCACTCTGGAATGGGCTTGTTTGTTTTTTAAAATATCATTTGAGGGGAGTGACTCCTTGTCTCTGGCCTAGTCGTCTGTGCAATTGAAGTGAGGGCTGCAGGTCTTCACCTGTCCAGACCACCACACCCACCTCTGCATTCCCCATTTCTTTCTTTTTCCTTTTTATTTATTTATTTATTTATTTTTGAGACACGGTCTCATTCTATCTCCCAGGCTGGAGTGCAATGGCATGATCTCGGCTCACTGCAACCTCCACCTCCAGGGTTCCAGCAATTCTCCTGCCTCAGTCTCCCAAGTAGCTGCGATTACAGGTGCATACCACCACACCTGGCTAATTTTTGTATTTTTAGTAGAGATGGGGTTTCTCCATGTTGGCCAGGCTGGTCTGGAACTTCTGACCTCAAATGATTTGCTCCCCTTCAGCATCCCAAAGTGCTGGGATTACAGGCGTGAGTCACTGCTTCCCCATATCTTATGCAGTAATGATCTCTATCAGTATTCCTGTCCCACCTCCCCCACCAGACTGTGAGTTCACTCCTAGCACCCTGCGTGCACCTCGATAAATGTGGAATCAATGAACAAATGGGAAGAGGAGTGAGGAGTTTACCCAGGTGAACAGGAGGGTCAGACAACACTTTCAGCCTGGGCATGCTCTCAGTTGACAGCCCCAGACGTGTTCAGCAGTGGTCAAGTTTGAGTACATTTTGAAGACTGAGACCAGAAACTCAGTGAAAGATTAGAAGCAAGGAGGTAGAGATTGGAAAGAGACAAATCAGAGCTTTGTTGATTCATTCATTCTCAATTAGTAATTATTGGTTACTGACTAGGTATCAGGTACTGTTTAAAGTGTTTCAGGCACAGTAGAAAACAAAAGAAAGGTCCCTGACTTCAAGGAACTTACATTCTAATTGATGGAGACAAGCAACAAACAAACAAGATATTAACGAGTGTTACCTGCTAAGAGAAAGGTAAAAGAGGGTTATGTAATAGAGTTTTAGATAGAATACATGTGACTGAAAACCCAACTCAAAATGGGGTGTCTCATAATATCTGGTCATATGTACCACGATAGCTTTCTAAAATCTTGAACATTTTTAATTCTGAGAATTGCCTGTCCTCACGCACTTTGGATAAGGCATTGTATTACTATCCCCATATTACAGGTGAAAAAATACAATTACTAAGGAGTCAAGTGACTCATTTTAGGCCAAAATAAGGATTCAGAAGCTGTAGTCAGAGACCAAGCTCTTAGTGACATGCAGGCTCCATGGTTCTGAGATTCAAGAGCCTGTGATACTAAGATATCAAGTGCTATCACTGTCATCACAGCAACCCAAGATTGAAGGCAACAGGACCAGGCCCAAAGGTCCTGCAGATGCAATGCTGTTTGCCACCACCATCACCTCCTTCTCGGTCCCTGAAGGGCTTCCCACCTTGTGAGGAAGCTAAAGATTCTAGAGGGGGCTAAGGAAAGGCATAGCCTTTGGGGAAGCCACCAACAGGCTCTAACGTGTTCAAAACATGCTGTGATTCGCTCCCCAAAGCCCCCTCCATTGTTCACACTGCAGCCCAAATGGCATTGAGGTAGGAAGCAGGACTCAACTACGAACCAGATTGAAAGACTGGCTGAAACAGAGAAGCATGGAAAGCACTTCTTCATAAGACATTCCTACCAGTGACACAACAGTTTACCATTGCTGTGGCAACACCTAGAAGTTAGCACCACTTTCCATGACAGTGACCTGGAAATTACCACCCCTTTTCTAGAAATTTCTGAATTACCTGCCCCTTGATTTGCATGTAATTAGGAGTGGGTATAAATATGATTAGAAAACTCCCTCTGAGTTGCTGCTCTCAATACACTGCCTATGGGTAGCTCCGCTCTGCAGGAGCAGCCACAGAGCTGTCACACTGCCACATCAGAAAAGCTGTTTTCTGGCTGGGCATGGTGGCTCACACCTGTAATCCCAGCACTTTGGGAGGCCAAGATGGGCAGATCACCTGAGGTCAGGAGTTCGAGAACAGCCTGGACAACATGGTGAAACCCAGTCTCTACTAAAAATACAAAAAATAGATGGGCGTCGTGGTGGGTGCCTGTAATCCCAGCTACCTGGGAGGCTGAGGCACAAGAATTTCTTGAACCCGGGAGATGGAGGCTGCAGTGAGCTGAGATTGTGCTACTATACTCCAGCCTCGGTGACAGAGCGAGACCATGTCTCAAAAAAAAAAAAAAAAAAAAAAAAAAAACACCTGTTTTCTACTATCAGCTCACCCTTGAATTCTTTCCTGGGCAAAGCCAAGGACTTCCCCAGGCTATGCCCCAATTTTGGGGCTCACCTGTCCTGCACAGGTATCATTCCCCTTTTTTAAACCTTCAATGCTGTCATTTCATTTTGAATAAGATTCAAAGTCAGGTGTGCATGTGTGTGTGTACGTGTGTGTGTTGCTTCTTTACAGCCCTCATGCATCAAAGTCAGTTTGGTTTTTTGTTGATGTTATTTTTTTTAGAGATAAGGTTTTTCTCTGCTCTGCCAAAGACTTCAGGAAGAAAAAAAGAAAAAGAGGGTCTCACTCACTCTCTTGCCTAGGCTACAGTGCAGTGGCATGATCATAGTTCACAGCAGCCTCAAACTCCTGGGCTCCAGGGATCCTCCCACCTCAGCTATGACTACAAGCATGAGCCACCATGCCTGAATCAAACACAGTTTGTTCGGGTTTTATTTATTTATTTATTTATTTTTGAGATGGAGTCTCACTCTGTTGCCCAGGCTAGAGTACAGTGGCATGATCTTGGCTCACTGTAACCTCCACATCCCAGGTTCAAGCAATTCTCCTGCCTTAGCCTCCTAAGTAGCAAGGACTACAGGCACGCCCCCCCACACCCGGCTAATTTTTGTATTTTTAGTAGAGATGGGGTTTCACCATGTTGGTCAGGCTGGTCTCGAACTCCTGACCTCAAATGATCTGTCTGCCTCGGCCTCCCAAAGTGCTGGGATTACAGGCATGAGCCACCGCACCCAGCTGTTGTTGTTTTTGAACTGGAGTCTGGCTCCATCACCCAGGCTGGAGTGCAGTGGCGCCATCTCATCTCACTGCAACCTCCGCCTCTGAGGTTCAAGAAATTGTTGTGTCTCAGCCTCCCAAATGACTTGGATTACAGGCACCCGCCACCATGCCAGGCTAAATTTTGTGTTTTTAGTAGAGATGGGGTTTCGCCATGTTGGCAAGGCTGGTCTCAAACTCCTGACCTCAAGTGATCTGCCCGCCTCAGCCTCCCAAAGTGCTGGGATTACAGGCATGAGCCACCAGGCCTGGCCCAAAGACAGTTTTTTGATCTTCAAGGTTTTACCTGATTTGGCCCCAGGCTCAGCCAATCCCATTTCCTCCTACTCCCTGCTCCATTCAGCCACACTGACCTTCTTCTGTCCTTCAAATGATATCAAGCACATTTTTACTTCAGTGTCTTTCTTTTCTCTCTGTCTCTAAATCTCTGCATAGCTACCTCCTTTTTAATCCTCAGATCTCAGCAAAAGTGTCACAGCCTCAGGGAAGCCTTCCCTGACCACCTGAGCAAAAGTAAATCTCTCTCGCTCTCTCTCAATCCGTCCTTCCTATCTTGTTCTTTGTAGTTCATATCTCCATATACTGTTTTGTTTGTGTACTTTTCTCTCTCTCACACTAGAATGTAAGCTCCTAGAGGACATATTCATGTACTGATACATTCCACCTGGTACATAACAGGTATTAAATATTTGTTTGAATGAATGTAAGTAATGGGGTTTGAAAGTCTGATTATCTGACAGAAATACCAGGCATTTGATTCCATTGCAATGACCAGTAATTGTGAGTTAGAAATTATATAACTTTCTAAAAATAAAAATAACGAGTGAAGTTAATCAAAAAAAGACAGTGGTTTAAGCTGTCATTGCACTGGCTCCCAGCATCTGAGTGAAAGACCACAATTGTCATCCCTCTCACTGTTATGAAACTATAATAGGCTAGGCACGGTGGCTCACGCCTGTAATCCCAGCACTTTGGGAGGCTAAGACAGGAGAATCACCTGAGATCAGGAGATTGAGACCAGCCTGGCCAACGTGGTGAAACCCCATCTCTACTAAAAATATTTTAAAAAACTAGCTGGGTATGGTGGCGGGCTCCTGTAATCCCAGCTACTTGGGAGGTTGAGGCAGGAGAATCACTTGAACCCAGGAGGTGGAGATTACAGTAAGCCAAGATCGCACCATTGTACTCCAGCCTGGGCGACAGTGTGAGACTCTGTCTCAAAAAAATAAAAAAAGAAAAGAAACTATAATAATTACTATTTTGGCTCAGATGAAGCTATTCTTATTAATTTTCAAAATGCTTTTGATATTTAATCGCTTTATCAAAAAAATCAGTAATCTGTTGATGAGTTACATATTTTCCAATTTCTCTTCTTCTCTACACTGGGCTCTGAAAAGCTGACTTTTATCAACCATAGAAACGAGGATGCTTGAGCTCTAACTTCTGGTTGGCTGAAGCAATGACAGCCAACAGCAGGACATCAAAAAGGGGATGAAGAATGGAGCTTGAAGGGTATTGCTGTAGCCCCTTCCTGGCTGGATCACAACAGGCTGACTAGGTTGCCTTATCAAACTGAAACCGCCTTTGTAAAATTATCACTGAGACAGTGAAAGAGATTTAACTTAACCGACTCCATCTTGCTTCTAACCTCCTTGTTCATTCGTGGGCATAGGCTGAACTAACTTTGGGAGAAACTTACAGTTTAAAACAAAGATGATAACAGCCCTTTCCCAAAGCAGACCTCCTTCTTGCCTGGGAACTAGATTCTCTTTGTAGGACTAACATTAGCTAGAAGATTAGAAATTATGTTTTAAGAGTCATGCAACTGGAGGCTTCAAGATTTTCTTCAGATATCTCAGTGCTCGAGATATTTTGCAGCCCCTGCACTTGCCGGATCAGCTGGCACTACTCGGATCGATTAACTGACTAATACGATCTTGTGGCTTCCACCCGGGAACTGACTCAGCACAAGAAGACAGCTTCAACTCCCTATGATTTCATTTCTGACCTGACCAATCAGCACTCCCGGGTCACTGGCTTCCCCAACCCACTAATTTGTCCTTAAAAATTCTGCTCCTGGCCGGGTGCAGTGGCTCATGCCTGTAATCCCAGCACTTTGGGAGGCTGACGTGGATCACCCAAGGTCAGGAGTTTAAGACCAGCCTGACCAACATAGTGAAACCCTGTCTCTATTAAAAATACAAAATTAGCCAGGCATGGTGGCACATGCCTATAATCTCAGCTACTTGGGAGGCTGAGGCAGGAGAATCACTTGAACCCAGGGGGCAGAGGTTGCAGTGAGCCAAGACAGCGTAACTGCACTCCAGCCTGGGTGACAGAGCAAGACTCTGGAAAAAAAACACAAACAAAAAAAACTCTGCTCCCCAAATGCTTGGGGAGACTGGTGTGAGTGATAATAAAACTGTCTCCCACACAGCTGGCCCTGTGTGAATTACTCTTTCTCTATTGTAATTTCCCTGTGTTGATCAATCAGTTCTTTCTGGGCAGGGGGCAAGGTGAACCCCTTGGGCGGTTACAAATTCAAAGGCCACAGTTCCTTTCAGGTGGCTTCACCTGTGGTCACTCTCACAAGGTTTTGGTTTTGCCCTCCAGGACTAGAAGAGGTGAGGGCTTCCTGCTATTGTAGCGCTACAGTGTTGAACTGCCGTTACCCTTGCTCTGCCTGAACTCTGTCCACACCTTTGGGAACAGCTCCTTTATTAACATCTCCTTGCTTCTCCTGTTTGAACTTGCCCAACTCTTAATCTGCTTGGATCCTGAGTCATGCATTGTATGCCTCAGACTCCTGAGAATTTCAAAGTCACAGATCTACAACCTAGAAACAAATTAAAGCAAGCGTTTCTAGCCAATGGGAAATTTTAACAACGTATAACAATCCATGAGCATGGGCATTGTTATTTCCAATTTGGAGTGTGATATTATAAAACAAACTATGAAAAGAAACTAAATAAAAAGAGCACGTGTTATTTTCTCAAAGAACACGTTGAGAGTTAAGAACAATCCTATTTGAAAATAACCTACACATGATAGGATAATAAAGTAGGGGCTCACCTGGCTTAGCTCCATTCTGTTCCTGCGAAAGCCACACATTCATATAAATAAGATATACTTGTTTTATATATATTTATTATATTTTAAAACATGGGTCCACATACAGCTCATATGTTACATTATGAATTAACAGCATGATTTAAGAAAAGTAATTTTGTTAATTATTTTTATAAAACCAACCCAGAGCAACAATCTATGATAACGTTTACTTTGTATGGTAGCTATGGTAGGAAGTGGAGGAGATTCTGAGCTAGAGGAAACTATATTAAAGTGGGCACAGCAAACAGAGAGGAGAAAGGGAAAATATCTTGCCCTTAGACTAGCCCTGCCTACAAATCACTTTAAAAAGACTTTCATTCCCGATAACCTTGCATGAGTAAACCTTGCATGAGATAAACCATGAGTAGCGGGAACCTCCTAAAAGCCTTGACTAACGGGAAATCCTGAAAGCTTTGCCTCCAGAGATAAGCCACAAAAACAAGAACATCCTGTTTTCCTTACCAAAAAAACAGGAACATCTTGTTCTTATCCAATCGGAATGAACTGCCATATCTGAGCTATAAATATCTGCAATTTCATCTGAGCTATAAATTCCTCTCATTCTGTATAGCGAGCCACTCTCTGAAAGTCTGATTTTCTTGAACTGCAAGTAAAAATGTCTCTTTGTGCTCATATTTATCTTTGAATTTTATTTTGACAAAGGGTTCCTGAACTGATTTTTGCCGGGGAGTCCTGAAGTTGGATGCACCCAGTGCCGGCTTCATGGGTGGGTAAAATGTGCAGTCACACAGGCCCCACCCGGGGTTTAGTGCTCTGCTATCACCTTCTTAAAATTCGTAATGTCACATGGGCCCCATCCTGGGTTTAGTGCTCTGCTGTCACCATCTTAAACTTCGTACTTTTTTTTTTTTTTTTTTTTTTTTGAGGCAGAGTCTCACTCTTGTCGCCCAGGCTTGAGTACAGTGGTGCGATCTTGGTTCACTGCAACCTCCGCCTCCCGGGTTCAAGCAATTCTCCTGCCTCAGCCTCCTGAGTAGCTGGGATTAGAGGCACCTGCCACCACGCCCAGCTAATTTGTTTGTACTTTTAGTAGAAACGGAGTTCCGCCATGTTGCCCAGGCTGGTCTCGAACTCCTAACCTCAGGTAATCCGCCCACCTCGGCCTCCCAGAGTGCTGGGATTATAGGCATGAGGCATGTGCATTTTAGCTTTCTAGATCAGGTGAGGACACATGGGCAAATGGCTCAAGGGTCAAATCCAGTCCAATGCCTGTTTCTGAACAGCTTGCAACTTAAGGATGGCTTTTACATTTTTTAGTGGCTGAAAAAGATCAAAAGATGAGTATTTCACGACAGTTGAAAATTACATAAAATTCAAACTTCAGTGTTTAGGATAAGGTTTTATTGGAACACAGCCCCACCCATTCATACTGTCTATAGCTAATTTTAAGCTACAAGTTGAATAGCTGTGACCAAGACAGCATGGCCCACAAAACCTAACTAGTTCTTGTTTGGCTCTGGGAAGCTAAAAGACAACAGAGAAAGATTTCTCCAAAGATACTGAGTTTTTCTGGGAATGAGCAAAAAGAATTATAATCCAAGATGTACAGCTATGGCAAGCCACAGGTCTGGAGAAGGGAAGAGTAGGGGAAAGATTTTACTGGTAAAGTAGAGAAGTTCACATAAACGTCTTGGAAACAAAGTTGATTGGTTCCCGAGACTCAAATCAAGAAGTGTAGTTCGTTCATTGTTGGAGGTGCTGCTGCTGGGCCAAACGTCCTTTCGACAGTATCTTATCTGAACTGCTGCAGTTTTAAAGAATGTTTAGCAATAAATCTTGTCATAGAAATGTGTGCATATTTGCAAAACGAGCAAGTTGTACAAAACATTAAATGCATGAAAGATGTGAAGAAATTGTGGATTTTTTCGTTTATTTTTTAAAGTCCTTGCAGTTCTTTCTTTCTTTTCTTTTTTTTTTTTTTTTTTTTTTTTTTTTGAGACGGAGTCTTGCTCTGTCGCCCAGGCTGGAGTGCAGTGGCGCGATCTCAGATCACTACAACCTCCGCCTCCCGGGTTCAAGCGATTCTCCTGCCTCAGCTTCCTGAGTAGCTGGGATTACAGGCGCCTGCCACCACATCCGGCTTTTTTGTTTTTCTGTATTTTTAGTAGAGACGGGGGTTTCACCACATTGGCCAGGCTGGTCTCAAACTCCCGACCTCGTGATCCGCTCACCTCGGCCTCCCAAAGTACTGGGATTACAGGTGTGAGTCACCGCGTCCGGCCGGCCTTGAGACAGTTCTTATCTGAGACATACAAGCATGAGTTCCCTTCCTTTATGGTCTCTGGGCTCCAATTTGTCTGGGTCTGACAGTAGTTACTTCTCCTGGAATCTGCAACTTTCAGAGCACTTTACGGAAAAAGTCGGCCAACCCCTGCCCTACACTCACTCTTGATCACTCTCCAGTGTAGCCATCCCAAACTATTTGCAGACCACCCTTTTCTCTCTGATCTGTATCCCACCCCCACCCCCCAAACCATGGGTGCTTCCATAGAACTAACCCCATCTAAGCATTTAACAGTTATTCTAATTACCCTTTTACTTGTCTGACCCAAGTGTTCACCACTCAATCCTCAGCACCCAGCACGATCCCTGGCCCTCGTTCAGCGCTTAATAAATGCATGTTGATAGAATGTGCAGCATCCTGAACAGGCGAACAGCAGTGGGTTCCAACTTTCAAGGAGCTTAAAAAAGGAACCCGGCATATAAACAACAGATTAATCTGCAAGGAAGAATGGCGGGGCGGGTGCGGGAAGCACTAAAAAGCAGCAAGTACTCTACAGCAGAACCAAAAAGAAAATTCCACCTACAGGTGCCCTTTCTTCAGGAACCTTCCTAATGTGAATACAGGTTCCCTTCTCCTCCATGATGAAATTCTTAGTGCAGTTACTTGTTGGTACGCAGTGTCCTCATCTGTAAAATAAGACTAAATAATGACGATTTCACCGGATTATAATGAATACAGTTAAGTATTGAACTAAGGCATAGAAAGCACGTAGCTCAGTGCACGCTTCCTAGAAAGTGCTCAGTAAACTCGGATCCTCTAAAACGCTCCGTTTGATGTTAATGGAGTCCGTATCCGAGCGGGTCTCCAGTGTGCATCGCCAAGGGTATGGCCCAGCATGCAACGCATCCTTTTAGTAAGAGCAGCGACTTCTCAGCTCTCCCTTCGCCACAGGAGAGTTCTCAGCTCGCGGAGTCGCGGCGGGACTGAGCGCTGGGCTGAACTCCCGCGAAACCTCCTGCAGCTGAACCGGAGCAGACGCCGGCCAAGTGAAAGAACTACAACTCCCGTCAGATTGCACCCGAACTCAGGGCATCTTTATATTTTATCACACCCAGCCTCCTCCGCGCAGCCCTCAGTGGCTCCGCCCCAAGAGGGGGATCTCTTCTTTCCTTGTGGAGTCCGAGACGTGGCCACGCCCCGGTCACCGGAAAAATCCGTGTGACGTCACAAAAACCTACGCGTCGCGCGGTGGGCGGGAGTTGGCGGACGGTCCCTGGCTGGGTTCTGGAGGCCGTGGGACCGCGGAAGAGGTTTCAGACGCCGCAGCGATGCCTCGCCCACGGCGGGTCAGTCAGCTCCTGGATCTGTAAGTCTACCCTGTCCCGCCTCCCTTCGCGCCGCCCCAGCACCTCCTCCAAACGGCCAGGCCCTGCGCTGCTCTTCCTCCCCGCCCCTTTCCCACCCCCCCCTTTCCCACCACCGCCCCCCGACCTCTGAAGAGGCCCCGCGTGTGTTTCTGTCCCTGGGTTCCTGATCTGTCGTTTCCTGGCTGAGGACAGCTGTGCAAAGTGGGTCTCTTGGCGGGCTTGCCCCTCCGAGACTCCGCTGCGCGTTGAGTGTCCATTCCTCAGTCAGCCTTGACAGCTCGGCTCCCCGGCTGTTCCTGGCAGTGGCCTCTCTCTTAGCAGCTATAAACCTTGGTAGAAAAAAATACAACACTAGATGAGGTTCTCAAAAGCTTCTAGCAGAATTCCACCCCGTAACTGGAATAAACAGTAGAGTTTATTACTCTACTGGGATAAACGTAGCACAGTGATTAAGAGCACGGATCCCTGGCTGAGATTGCTGGGTTCAGCCCCCGGCTCTGCCATTCACCGGCCACGTGACCATGGACGGGTAACGTAACCTCTCCCTGTGCCTGAGTTCCTTATCTATAAAATTTTTGTGATAATAGCACCCATCTCATGGAGTTATTCTGAGGGATAAATTTAACACATGTAAAACCCTTATAAGGATGCCAAGCAAAAAATAAACACCACTAAGTGTTATTATTATTTCCTGCCAGAAATTGTACTGGAAATTACAAGGGCAATTGCGTCTCTCCAGGAGCTTTCAGTCCGTTAATATTGCCATGTAAAAAATAGACATCTTAAGGATAAGGAAAACAAGCTCCTTAATCTACTGAAGGCTTTCTGAAACAATGGCATCTGAGATTTACGTTAAACTCAGGAGGCCGAGGTAGGAGAATTGTTCGAGCTCAGGAGTTTGAGACCAGCCTGGGCAATGTGGCAAAACCCCGCCTCTACTGAAGATACACAAATTAGCTGGGCACGGTGATTCACGCCTGTAATCCCAGCACTTTGGGAGGCTGAGGCACTTGAGATCAGGAGAGTTGGAGACCAGCCTAGCCAACATGGCAAAACCACGGCATCTACTAAAAATACAAAAATTAGCCAGGAGTAGTGGGGGCGCCGGTAGTCCCAGCTATTCCGGAGGCTGAGGCAGGAGAATCGCCTGAACCCGGGAGGCAGAGGTTGCAGTGAGTTGAGATCACGCCATTGCACTCCAGCCTGGGCGACAGAGAAGACTCTCAAAAAAATAAAATAAGTAACTATAATATATGCAGAATAATATCACAAGCGGGAGAGTAACAAACTTTTGATATTTCTAATAAGGAAAAGAATAGAAGAAAGCTTTGTAAAGGGGGTTATTTTTGAAGATTGGTAGTATCTGACAGTTGCAAAACAAATGGGAGGAAGTGCATCCAAGAGAGTGAAATAAAGAGTAAAGGTTTGACAGGCAGGAAAGGAAGAAATATGAGAGAAGACCAGAAAGTAGCGCTCCAATGTGAATGGAAGATACAATATGAATAGCATAGCAGTGAGACATAAAGCCAAGTCATTGGGAGTAGAATCTTAGGGACCAGGATGAAATAAAAGCATTTCCTGTTTTAGTCATGGGGAGCTATCAAAGGTTTTAGAACTGTGCTGTGAGCAGAGAGAGATTTGAATTAGGCAGAAGTTGGAAACAGGGAGACACTTAGGAGACTGTTACAAAATCTTAAGAAGTGGAGAGCCCAAACCAGGAGACGTGAAGATGTTCTTTGCAGAATTGTTTCTGGTGGCATGGAGGTGGAATGGGAGAGGTACCACGGAATATTATGCAGCTGTTAGAAAAGCAGAGGGTAGGGCAGGCATGGTGGCTCACACCTGTAATCCCAACACTTTGGGAGGCTGAGGAGGGTGGATTGCTTGAGACCAGGAGTTCGAGACCAGCCTAGGTAACATGGCAAAACCGTGTCTCTACCAAAAGTAAAAAGCCAATCTCATAACCTGGTCTCAAAATAAATAAATAAAAATGAAATTAAAAAAATGAAAGAAAAGCAAAGGGTAGATTCACATGGATGGAACTTTAAAACACAGTGCTTAGTGAAAAAAGAGGAAACAGACTAACAATGTTAAGAAAAATTCTTCCGAACTTGGAGGTAAGACAAAGGGATGACCACGTGATCTTCATTGTCATGTTAGAGTGTGGTCCCTGTATAAAGGTCCATATTTGCCCTTAGAACCTAATTTTGTACCCTTCTGGGACAAAGTACAATCTGAGACTGGCAGTTGGTCAGCAAGCTATTTCTGGTTTGTAACAAAGAAGCTTGATCTGGACTAGTAATTAACTGTGTCACTAAGTACACTATTTAGTCCAGCTGATGAGGCTTTCTCTATGAAGGAGACGGGGCTTGGTTTATGTTCTTACATAAACTCCTTGTCTCCTCACTGACCAGCACTTTAACACTGCCTTAGAGAATCTTTTGGATCTGGGACATGAATAATTTTGAATAGAGGGACCATTCAACTCTTAGCTGGGCGTCGTGGCTCACCCCTGTAATCCCAGCACTTTGGGAGGCCAAGGCAGGTGGATCACCTGAGGTTGTAAGTTCGAGACCAGCCCGACCAACATGGAGAAACCCTGTCTCTACAAAAAATACAAAATTAGCTGGGCGTGGTGGCACATGCCTGTAATCCCAGCTCCTCGGGAGGCTGAGGTGGGAGAATCACTTGAACCCTGGAGGCAGAGGTTGTGGTGAGCCGAGATTGCGCCATTGCACTCCAGTTTGGGCAACAAGAGCCAAACTCTGTCTCAAAAAAAAAGAAAAAAGAAATTACTCTGTTAGTTTTTAGGTTCATTGACAGGTAGAATGGGGATTAGACTATTACGGAGAAAGAAGTGTCTTATGGGGAAAGTGAATCAGAATATCCCGTAGAAATATCAAGCAGGCAGTTAGAATATAATTTTGAATCTGAAAGAGAGATCAAGGATTAGGCTGGGCGCAGTGGCTCATGCCTGTAATCCCAGCACTTTGGGAGGCCAAGGCAGGCAAATCACTTGAGCTCAGGAGTTTGAGACCAGCCTGGCCAATATGGTGAAACCCTGTCTCTACCAAAAATGCAAAAAAAAAAATTAACTGGGCATGGCAATGCACACCTGTATTCCCAGTTACTTGGGAGGCTGAGGCAGGAGACTTGCTTGAAACCGGGAGGCAGAGGCTACAGTGAGCCAAGATGGTGCTACTGCACTCCAGCCTGGGCAACAGAGTGAGACTCTGTCTCTAAATAAATAAATAAAATGAAGAGAGGTCAAGGATTGTAACTAAGATTGGGGATAAAACTTTGTAGATGATAGGAAGCCATGGTTAAGTTTAAGAGAGGGGCTATAGAGAGAAAAAAAGAAAGTCAAGGACAAAATTTTATGTAACACATTAGAACCAGTGCATGTTGCCAAAACTCTTTTATTTGTTAGATCAAGTCACCATATGATGAATTGACCAAATAGCAATAGGTTGTTTCTTTTAAGTACAAAACGTAGAGCAACTAATATTGTATGGGATATCCGCCCGTCTCCCCAATTGTTTTACAGCTTTTAAAGATTTTAAGTTTTAGCTGACCCATTCGCCACTGTGGGGGAAGAAACACCCACTTAAACTGGTGGAGTTTATATCCCAGAACCCTATGTATACTCCTGCCCAACCTTCCCCTGTTGAAATGCTACCCAAACCGTGTCAAGGTGATCTCCATTGCTATAGTAAATTTGGTACATGATTTGACGAATTTAATAAATCTGTTTGACCAGCAGGGTTTCTGGATGGGCTTTATGGCCATTTAATAGTCCTCCCAGAATTTTAAAATCTATTTGATTTGTTTCTGTCCCAACTCCCTGCTATTGCAGCCGGAGGGAACTGGAGCAGAAAGAGGAAACCATTTACTTTGGGAAACACATGGTACAGCCTCTGCACTGCTGAGCTCCAAGAAGAGCATACTAAAGGGCTAAGATGAAAAAGACTTGAGAGGAAAAAGGTGGTGGTGGAGGGCAGAGAGCCATGTTGTGGGAAAAAAGGTAATATATTGAAATATGCCTGAAATCTGCATAAAGCAAAATATAGTAGTCTCTCCTTATCTGCTGTTTTGTTTTGGCAGTTTCAGGTACCATGAAACTGCCAACCATGGTAAAAAAAATATATATATATATGTTAAATGGAAAATTCTGGAAAGAAACAATTCATAAATTTTAAATTGTGCACCATTCTGAATAGCAAGATGAAATCTCACACCATCCTGCCCTGTCTGCGAGGATGTGAATTCTGCCTTTGTTCAGTATATCCATGCTGTCCATGCTGTCCATTTAGTAGCCTTCTTGGTTATCAAAGCTATTGTCGCAGGGCTATTGCATTCACATAACCCTGATATTACTTAGTAATTGCACCAGAGCACAAGAGTACTGATGTACATGTATTTTTTTATTTTTCCACCCAATCCCTATAGATACTGTTATAACTGTTCTATTTTATTATTGTTGTTGTTCATCTCTTACTGTGCCTAATTTATATATTAAACTTTATCATAGGTATGTATGCATAGTAAATCCAGGGTGTATATAGGATTTAGGATTCAGTACTATCCATGATTTCAGGTGTCCACTGGGAGTCTTAGAATATATTTCCCATGGATAAGGGGGATCTGCTATATAACAGGAGTGATTGTCAGTCACTTCAAATGCTTTGCTTTTCTCTAATCCTCTACTCACAGAGGTCACATGCAAGAGGAACAAGAGCATTTTTACAAAGTTTATGCGGACTTACCTTATTTCCCCCCTTGACTGGCGTGGGTCACTGTAGGGGTACTTGGTGAGCAGTGTCCTTAACCAAGTGGTAGTTATCTTTATTATCTAGGGCAGGAGTTGGTAAACTTTCTGTGAAGAGCCAGACGGTAATATTTTTAGCTTTGTGGGCTACACATCCTCTGACACAGTTACTCAGCTCTGCCATTGTAGAGCACAAGCAGCCACAGACAACACATAAAGAAATGGCAGCAGCCTGAGGATGATAAGTGGTGTGAAATATCTGTTGAATACCTTGACTATCGGCTCATTGTTGAGCAACCTTTGCAGTAAAAGACTTATCATTGTCAGAGTGAAAGTGGTCTTTTTTGGGAGGCCGAGGCGGGTGGATCACGAGGTCAGGAGATCGAGACCATCCTGGCTAACATGGTGAAACCCCATCTCTACTAAAAATACAAAAAATTAGCCGGGCATGGTGGCGGGCGCCTGTAGTCCCAGCTCCTTGGGAGGCTGAGGCAGGAGAATGGCGTGAACCCAGGAGGCGGAGCTTTCAGTGAGCTGAGATCGCAGTGATCTGGAAAACCAAAAACATAACACACTTTGATCAGTGTGGCTGGAGTTGGTTGATCGGACTGAAACAATGAAACCATAACCTGAAAAAATGTCAACAACTGTAACACATAGCCCCACAGGCTGTAACTGTAACAATAGCCCCAGAGGTGGTGTGTGTGTGTATGTGTGTGTGTGTGTGTGTGAGAGAGAGAAAGGCTGTGTTCCAGTAAAAGTTGATTTCTTTCTTTTTTTTTTTTGAGATGGGGTCTCACTCTGTTGCCCAGGCTGGAGTGCAGTGGCTCGATCTCAGCTCACTGCAACTTCTGCCTCCCAGGTTCAAGTGATTCTCCTGCTTCAACCTCCCAAGTAGCTGGGATTACAGGCATGCACCACCATGCCTGGCTAACTTTTTGTATTTTTAGTAGAGACAGGCTCTCACCAGCTTGGCCGGCCTGGTCTCGAGCTCCTGACTTCCGGTGATCTGCCCGCCTCAGCCTCCTAAAGTGCTGGGATTACAGGCATGAGCCACCATGCCAGGCATAAAACTTGATTTCTAAAAATCAGCAACTAGCCAGGTTTGTCCCACAAGTCATAGTTTGCTGACCCCTTATCCAGGTTTCAGTACAACAAGAGAATCCAGGTGGCTGAACCAGAATTAAGTTTGAATTTCCTAAGTTCCCTTTTGCCAGACTGCCACCCAGAGAGTGTACCAACCAGGCTGGCTTGAAGTCGTCGTTCGGAGAAAGAAAGCTGCATATCATGCCCAGGAATTGTCAGAGTGGAATCCCAGAATTTCAGACTAAGTCTAGCAAACCTTCCCCTTTTCATCCTGATCATTATATAGGAGGTGGCTAGGAGACTATGAACCCTTTCGGGGTACATTTTTTGTGACCAAACTACCTTTCTAAGATGCATGGACCAGGAGAGTGTGAAGAAGGTAGAGTCAGAAATTTCTTTTAGTGGATTTTTTAAAAGTCTGTTTTACTTCTTGTTGGAGCCAACAGCCTGAGGATGATAAGAGGTGTGAAATATCCGTTGAATACCTTGACTGTTGGCTCATTTTTGAGCAACCTCTGCGCAGTAAAAGACGTATCATTGTCAGAGTGAAAGTGGTCTGGAAAACCAAAAGCACAACACATTTTGATCAGTGTGACTAGAGTTGGTTGAACAGACTGGAACAATGAAACCATAACTCGAAAAAATGTCAACAACTGTAACACATTAACATTAGCCCCGTGTGTGTGTGTGTGTGTGTGTGTGTGTGTGTGTGTGTGAGTGAAAGGCCTGATATAGTCAACTTGCCAGAAGAGGGACCACACCCCATGCAATATGACTTATTTCACTGAGACAAAACAGGCTGACTTTTGAAAGGAAGCACAAGACCAACATGCAATGGTAGTGTCAGACACTGTAATCTTTACTTTGTTCCCAGGCCATGATGGCAGATGTTACTATGTGCAGTGTGTTGTTGCAGTGTGCAGACTGCTGATCCTGGCAGCAGTGGCAGCAGTCTGGATGGTGTATACTTGATTAGCAGTGTCACTGCAGTCCATTCCATTGGAGAGTGAGCCACTGCCACGGACATCTGTCTGATTCTCAGCTGTGATTTGTTTTCACAGTTCACAGTGCTAAAGAGGAGTGTCTGTAATCAGCTAGTTTGTTTTCTTCCAAGTGGCAGACCAGGTAACATTGTCAACAGCCCAAGAGTCAGTAAAAATATAATATGCCTTGACCAAGGGGGTGTTGTTTGTTGACTAAGATAGATATTGGCGAACTTCGTAGGCTCCACCTACAGTGTCACTTTAGCCTCCCTTCCCCACTGAGGACTTTACCCAGACCCCATCAGTTGCATTTGGTTGCCTTTTTCCCCTAAGGGATCAGAGACCAAGGAGCTTAATGTGTGCCCAAGTGACGAATTATAGCAACAGCCAACAGGAGACTGCTGTTCACCAGCTGAAAGTGTAGGGAATGCAGAGTGGCGAGGAGGCTGGCTCACAGGGAATGCTGAGGGCGGTGAGGATGATATTTCCCTCTTGCTGTCCACTCTTGTATTGATGTCACCCCAGTATTGATGCCTGAGCATCAGATACCCAGCTTCCTCCCCTGGGTACTTCCCACTGAGCATCCAAGCCCAGAAGTCCTTCTCTTTCTGCCCCAGTGGAAACCACTACATTTTACTCCACAGTCCTTAATAATTTTGGCCACTCGTATGCCCAGCACCCCATCAACCTCACCAATCAAATCAGACTGTGACAGGAGCCAGATATATAAGCAGCTGGCTTTGCGCTGTTAGGCAAGGCTCTGCATTCACTTTTGATTTGAGACACTGCTCACCTGTGGCTCAACCAAATAAACAAGGCTGGTCTCAAACTCCTGGACTCAAGAGATATTCCCACTTTGGCTTACAAAGTGCTGGGATTATAGATGTGAGCCACTACACTTGGCCTACAATTCTGCTACAATTTGACTTCTAAGTATATACTCAATTGAATTGAAACTGGGTACTCAAATACTTGTACATGAGTGTTCATAGCAGCATTATTCACATTAGCCAAATGGTGGGAAAACCCAGACAGATGTCCATCAATTGATGAATCAATAAACAAAATGTGGTATATTTGTATAGTTGAATGTTATTCAGCTGTAAAAAGGAATGAAATACTGATACATACCACAGTGTGGATGAACCTTGAAAACATGATGTTAATTGGAGGAAGCCAGACACAGAGGCCACATACTGTATAAATCCAGATAAATCAGTAGTGACAGGAAGCAAATTAGTAGTTCTGAGGTATTACAAAAAGGAAGAATGGGGACTGACTTTTTTTTTTGAGACAGAGTTTCACTCTTGTTGTTCAGGCTGGTGTGCAGTGGCACAATCTCAGCTTACTGAAACCTCCTCCTCCATGGTTCAAGTGATTTTCCTGCCTCAGCCTCCCAAGTAGCTGGGATTACAGATGCCTGCCACCGCACCTGGCTAATTTTGTATTTTTAGTAGAGATGGGGTTACACCATGTTGGTCAGGCTGGTCTCAAACCCCTGACCTCAGATGATCCACCTGCCTCAGCCTCCCAAAGTACTGGGATTCCAGGTGGGAGCCACCACACCTGGCTGGGACTGACTTCTTAATAGAGATAAGTTTTCTTTTGGGCTGGTGAAAATGTTTTAGAACTAGATACAGGTGGTAGTTGCACAACATTGTAAATGTACAAAATGCCACTGAAGTGCACACTGTAAAATGATTAATTTCATATTATCTGACCTTCATCTCAACTTTTTAAAAGAAAGAAGTAAAGCAATGTATGTTGACAATGTCAAATGACAACAGACTGGAAAAATTAAATGTAGTATATTCACACAATGAAATACATGTATACACACATACATGTATCATCTATATATTATAGCATATATTGAGAACCAGATGAACTGTGGCCACATGCAACCACTTGAATAAATTGCACAAACATAAGGTTCCATTGTATAACTATATTGTAATTCATTCTGTTTACTGTGGATGGTAATTTGAGTTGTTTTTAGTTTTCTGTTACAAACAGTGCTGCTGTGAGTTTTGTTGTCTACATCTTCTGACTCAAAAGTGCAAGGTTTTCTAGGGTTGATACCTACAACCAGAATTGCTAGATCTTAGGATCTATACATCTTTAGCTTTACAAGATAAGGCCAAACAGTTTTCCAAGATGCTTGTACCAAATTACATGCCTACTCTCAATGTTTGAGAGTTCCTGTTGACTACCATCTTGACCAACATTTGATGTTCTCCATACCTTTCTGACGTCTTTGAAGTCTCTAAAGAGATAAGGCGGCTTGAAAAAATGCTACATAAGTTCTTACAATCACTAGATCTACAGTGAGCAATACAAATGACATTTTATGTTACACAACAAATATAATAATTGTATATAATTGTATATATTTTTACTTACCTAACAAAATGTCCAGCCTTTTCTCTACATTTTTGAAATTTCTGAAAAATTTGCATTTCTGATCCTACTGATGCTCAGGAAAGATTTTATATCATTAAAAAGAAATTGGGAGGTCACTTCCAAGATGGCTAAATAGGAACAGCTCCAGTCTATAGCTCCCAGCAGGATCGACGTAGAAGATGGGCAATTTCTGCATTTCCAACTGAGGTATCTGGTTCATCTCACTGGGACTGGTTGAATAGTGGGTGCAGCCCACGGAGGGCGAGTTGAAGCAGGGTGGGGCGTCACCTCACCTGGGTGCAAGAGGTCAGGGGATTTCCCTTTCCTAGCCAAGGGAAGCTGTGAGTGACTGTACCTGGAGGAACGGTACACTGCTGCCCAAATACTGCGCTTTTCCCATGTTCTTCCCAATCGGCAGACCAGGAGATTGCCTCCTGTGCCTGACTGAGCAGGTCCCATGCCCATGGAGCCTTGCTCACTGCTAGCGCAGCAGTTTGAGATCAACCTGGGATGTGGGAGCTTGGTGCAGGGAGGGGCGTCTGCCATTGCTGAGGCTTGTATAGGCCGTTCTATGCTCACAGTGTAAACAAAGTGGCAGGGAAGCTCAAACTGGGCGGAGCCCACCACAACTCAGCAAGGCCTACTGCCTCTCTAGATTCCACCTCTGGGGGCAGGGCATATCTGAACAAAAGGCAGCAGACAGCTTCTATAGACTGAAACATCCCTGCCTGACAGCTCTAAAGAGAGCAGTGGTTCTCCCAGCACAGCGTTTGAGCTCCGATAATGGACAGACTGCCTCCTCAAGTGGGTCCCTGACCCCCGTGTAGCCTGACTGGCAGACACCTCCCAGTAGGGGCCGACAGACAGCTCATACAGGCAGGTGCCTCTCTGGAACAAAGCTTCCAGAGGAAGGACCCGGCAGCAATATTTGCTGTTCTGCAGCCTCCACTGGTGATACCCAGGCAAACAGGGTCTGCAATGGACCTCCAGCAAACTCCAACAGACCTGCAACTGAGGGGCCTGTCTGTTAGAAGGAAAACTAACAAACAGAAAGGAATAGCATCAACATCAGCAAAAAGGACATCCACACCAAAACCCCATCCGTAGGTCACCAACATCAAAGACCAAAGGTAGATAAAACCACAAAGATGGGGAGAAACTAGAGCAGAAAGCCTGAAAATTCCAAAAATCAGGACACCTCTTCTCCAAAGGAATACAACTCCCTGCCAGCAAGGGAACAAAACTGGATGGAGAATGAGTTTGACAAGTTGACAGAAGTAGACTTCAGAGGGTCAGTAATAACAAACTTCTCTGAGCTAAAGAAGCATGTTCTAACCCAGTGCAAGGAAGCTAAGAACCTTGATAAAAGGTTACAGGAACTGCTAACTAAAATAACCAGTTTAGAGAAGAACATAAATGACCTGATGGAGCTGAAAAACACAGCATGAGAACTTCAGGAAGCATATACAATATCAATAGCCAAATTGATCAAGCAGAAGAAAGGATAGCAGAGATTGAAGATCAACTTACTGAAATAAGGTGCGGAGACAAGATTAGAGAAAAAATAATGAAAATGAACAAAGCCTTCAAGAAATATGGGACTATGAAAAGACCAAACCTACGATTGATTGGTGTACCTGAAAGTGATGGAGAGAATGGAACCGCGTTGGAAAATACACTTCAGGATATGATCCAGGAGAACTTCCCCAACCTAGCAAGACAGGTCAGCATTCAAATTCAGGTTGAACAGTGAGAGTACATGCACACAGGGAGGGGAACATCACACACCGGAGCCTGTCGGGGAGTTGGGGGCAAGGGGAGGGAAAGCATGAGGACAAATACCCAATGCATGCAGGGCTTAAAACCAGATGACAGGTTGATAGGGGCAGCAAGCCACCATGGCACATGTATACCTGTGTAACAAACCTGAACGTTCTGTACATGTATCTCAGAACTTAAAGTAAAAAAAAAAAAAAAAAAAGTTAACTATAAATCTTAGTTACCAAGAAATCCCAGTTTCTGATACTGCCTCTTGTGAGTTAAATTAGACAGTCTGTAGACAGATTAGAAGGTACCACAGTAGTCTTGAATTAAAACAAGTTTAAAGTAGCTTGACACTAGAGAAGAATTTATTTAATCTTTCTTCATAAAGAATGTGTTCATCCAGGAATACTATTTGACCCAGCAATCCCATTACTGGGTATATCCCAAAGGAATATAAATGATTCTATTACAATGAATGTTTGTTTATTGCATACATATGTTTATTGCAGCACTGTTCACAATAGCAAAGACATGGAACCAACTCAAATGCTCATCAACGATAGACTGGATAAAGACAATGTGGTACATATACACCATGGAATACTATGCAGCCATAAAAATAAATGAAATCATGTCCTTTGCAGGGACATGGATGAAGCTGGAAGACATCATCCTCAGCAAACTAACACAGGAACAGAAAACCAAACACCGCATGTCATAAGTGGGAGCTGAATGATGAGAACACATGGACACAGGGAGGGGAACAACACACACCAGGGCCTGTAGTGGTGGGGAGCAAGGGGAGGGATCGCATCAGGACAAATAGATAATGCATGTGGGGCTTTAATACCTAGATGAATATCCTGGAACTTAAAGTAAAATAAAAATGTAAATAAAAAATCAATTCCTGGTGGTTTGTAAGTTGAAAAGTAAAAGCGAGACAATAAACTTAGTGAATTCTTCTAGAAGAAAACATCGGAGAATATCTTCATGAACTTAGGACAGGGAAAGTTTATAAACAGGACAAAAAATCACCTGCTGTAATGGAAAATACTGATAAATTGGACTATATTAGAATGTACTTCTTTCAGCAAAAGACATGATTAAGAAAGTAGAAAGGCAGTCCACAGAATGGGGGAATATATTTGCAACATATATAACAAACAGAAGGTTCATATCTAGCATATAACGGGAATCCCTATATATCAGTAAGAAACATAGTTAACCCAAAATGAAAGAGGGCAAAATACTTGAGTAGATACTCCACAAAAGAGGATATCCAACCAGACAATAAAAAGATGAATGTGTTCCCATATTAATCAGAGATTGCAATTTAAAGCCACATTGCATTGCTATTATATACTCACTAAAATGACTAAAATTTAAAAGATTAACAATGCCAAATGTTGGCAAGGATATGGACCACAAGCATGCTCATTCACCAATGGTAGGATTGTGACTGGGTACAACCACTTTGAAAAACTGGCATTAAGCTAAACATATGACTACCCTATGAGCCAGCAGTTCCACTACTAGATATATATACTCAGTTGAAACACAGATACGTGTGTACCGAAAGACATGTCTAAGAATATTCATATTGGTATTATTCATAATAGTAAAGAGTTACAAACAACCCAACTATATATTCACTGTAGAATAAATTGGTCAAACAACAGAATATTATACATTAGTGAAAATGGACATGAACAACATGAAAATGAAAATGAATAATCCATAGCTACATACAACAACGCAGATAAATTTCGCAAACATAATGTTAAGCAAAAGAAACCAAGGAAACATGATGGAGCAATACCGAAATCAAACAGAATAGTCTCTAAAGTGAAAAACATGAATACAGATAAAGAGAGACATTACTTAATGATAAAAGGAATATTCCACAAGAAAATATCATGAATTTGCAACTAACACCAGTCTTACAAAAAGGAAACCTGTCGTGTAGTTTAGTCAAATTTAGTCACGTTAGGAAACTTAATAAACTTAATATACTACTCTTATATTTTATAAATATAGCAAACAGCTCAGAGTGTGGTCAGGTGGCTCGGCGCACAGGGTTTTCCTTATCCCAGTGGATTTTGTAGAATACACTGCCAGTCTCTTGTCTTTTATTCATCATGGCTTCTGATATCCAAGTGAAAGCACTAGAGAAGTGTGCCTCAGGCCAGGCTTTTGAGCTGATTGATTCTCAGACCCCATCAAAAGAATCCATCCCAAAGTTCCTCATTTCCCCTCCAAAGAAGAAAGATCTTTCCCTGGAGGAAATTCAGAATAAATCAGAAGCTTCAGAATAAAGACCCAAGCCTTGCGAAGCTGAGGTCTTGAAGCAGCTTGGTGAAAAATGAGAGCAGGAGAAAGAAGTGCTTCAGAAATCAGTAGAAGAACAGCTTCAGTAAAACAGCAGAAAAGAAACTGACCCACAAAATGGAAGCTAACAAAGACAACAGGAAGGCGCAAATGACTAACACACTGGAGTGTTTGCAGAGAAAGATAAGCACATTGAAGAAATGCGGAAGAGCAAAGAATCCAGAGATCCTGGTGATGAGGCTGAAGCTGACTAATTTGTTCTGAGAACTGACTTTCTCCCCGCTTTTCTTCCTAAATATCCATACTACACTGGCCAGGGTCATTTTATTTTTTGCTCCTGACAAATATTCTAGAAGCTGATATAGGGCTAGATAGGTAGATCCAGACTGTGCGATATTGTTTTAGGAGCTAAAGGGAAGAAACTGGAAGAGTTTTACTCTTTTTCTAAAATGTTGGTCTTTCTAACATAGCTATTTTTCTTGTTGCATCTTTACTACTTCAGTACCCTTGGTGTACTGGGTTAATGGCTAGTACTGTACTGGCTTTGTGAAACATATTTGTGAAAAGAGTATGTAGTGGCTTCTTTGAACTGTTCGATACTGAATATTTGTTCATTTTTTAATCCCAATTCTGTCCTAATTTTACCAGATGCTACTGGACTTGAATGGTTAATAAAATTGCACAATGTTGGTGGCAGTGACTTCTTTCTACTCAGGTAATAAGTTAACAAGATCCTCCTAGTTTATATGTGTTCCAGGTAGAGCTTTTAGGTCAATGGAAATAACCAGCACACACATTACTGCAAAGTCTCTGCTTCTGAGTTTCTTGCTCCAGAGTTGTTTATATTGTCTGCTTCTACAATCATTGCTTTGTTTCAATGCCTGGACTCTGATCAGCTGTTGCTATATTCTTTCGAATGTTTATTTGCAAACAATCTTTTTTGTTCTGTGTTCCTATTTAAAAAGCAGATTAAGGCTGAGCGCAGGGCTCATGCATGTAATACCAGCTGTTTGGGAGGCCAAGACAGGAGGCTCACTTCAGCCCCGGAGTTCAAGACCAGCCTGGTTGAGACCCCATCTCTACAAAAAATACAGAAAATTAGCTGATTGTGGTAGTGCATGCCTGTAGTCCCAACTACTTGGGAGGCTGAGGTAAGAGGATCACTTGAGCCTTGGAGGTTGAGGCTGCAGTGAGTTGTGGTCGTGCCACTGCGCTCCAGCCTGGGCAACAGAGTGAGACCTTGTCTCAAGATACATAAATAAAAATTTTAAAGGCAGATTAAAAGCACAAATGGTATTTCTAGAGAACAATTTAGAGGGAATCTTAAGATCCTAGTTGGAGATATCTGGTGGTTTGCTTGCTTTATGTTACAGGTGGAGGTGTATTCTAATACTTTCCTGCCATAGAAGCTATAATTTGAGAATTGGAAATTTTTTTGGCCTTTTTTCTTTACCCTTGACTCATAGTACAGCTTTCAGAGAATTGTAATATTAAAAAAGCTTTCTGTGCTGCTGTAGCAACTCCTGTGAAATGATTTAAGGGAACTTTATTTATATTTTAAAAACCAATTATTTATTTATAGATATATATAAGTATTAAAAGTATAATTAAATAATGGACAGGAACTATTTTTAAAACTTTATGTTAGTAATTGTCTCTACAAAGAGAGATACATAGAGTAAACCAGGCAAGTATGCAAAAGGAGCTTTAATTTTATCTGAAATTTTTTTTTTTCTTTTTTTGAGACAAGGTCTAGCTCTCTCACCCAGGCTGGAGTGCAATGGCAGAATCACAGCTTACTGCAGCCTCACCTTACTGCAGCCTCACCTCCTGGGCTCAATCCTCCCACCTCAGCACCCCCCGACCCCAGGTAGCTGGGACTACAAGTGAACGCCACTACACCCAGCTAATTTTTGTGTTATTTGTAAAATGAGACAGGGTTTTGCCATGTTGCCCAGGTTGGTCTTGAATTCCTGGGCTCAAGTGAGCCTCCTGCCTCTGTCTCCCAAAGTGCTGGGATTATAGCCATAAGCCACCATGCTCAATCTTAATCAGAAATGTTTTATATCTTGAGATATCTGACACAAATATGATAAAAGAGTAACAAAATTCTAGGTTTGGGGTACATAGATGTATATCATCCTGTTTTATATTTCTGTGTTTTTGAAATTTTTTATTATAAAACAACAAGGAAAAACTTGCAGAAGTGAAAGGAAAACTTGATTTTAAATTACAAATATAAACTAGAAATTCCACATATTTAGTAGAAAAATAAGAATATAGTAGAATTAGATAATACTGTAAATAAACATATATACATTAAACATTTTTATGTGCAAACACATATACATACATGGAGAGAGATACTTATACACACACATATATATATAACAGAGAGAACATTACATCTCTCATGTAGATAATATACATCCTCTGAATATTTAGAGCATGTATTTGGCCACAACAAAGAGCTCTTACAAATTTGTCAAAAAGTGACAAAATGATCCTCAAAAAACTAAAAATGGAACTACTGTGTGACTCAGCAATTTCACCACTGGGTAAATATCCAAAATAAAATATATAAATATATAAAGGAGATATCTGCATTCTCATGTTTATTGCAGCACTATTTGTAATAACCAAAATATGGGCCGGGCATGGTGGCTCACGCCTGTAATCCCAGCACTTTGGGAGGCCGAGGTGGGCGGATCACGAGGTCAGGAGTTCGAAACCATCCTGGCCAACATGGTGAAACCCCGTCTCTACTAAGGACACAAAAATTAGCCAGGCATGGTGGCACATGCCTGTAATCCCAGCTATTCAGGAGGCCGAGGCAGGAGAATTGCTTGAACCCCGGTAGCGGAGGTTGCAGTGAGCCAAGATCGCACCACTGCACTCCAGCCTGGCAACAGAGCAAGACTCCGTCTTGAAAAATAAAATAAAATAATAATGAAATCTTAGTAAAATGTGGTAAGCATGCCTCTAGAAGCTGAGGCAGGAGGATCTCTTGAGCCCAGGAGGTTAAGGCTGCAGTGAGCTGTGATTGCACCATTGCACTCCAACCTAGGCAACAGAGCAAGACCCTGTCTCAGGAGAGAAGGAGGTAGGGAAGGAGGGAGGAGAGAGGGAGGAAGGAAGGGAGGGAGGGAGGGAAGGAGGGAGGGAGAAAGTGAATGAATTCTGTCATATGCAGCAACATGGATGGAACTGGAGGTCATTTTGTTAAGTAAGCCAGACACAGAAAGACAAATGTCACATGTTCTCATTCATATGTGGGAGCTAAAAAAAAAGTGGATATCATGAAGATAGAGAGTAGATGGGTGGCTAACAGAGGCTGGGAAGGGTAGGGGATGGGGGCATAGAGAGAGGTTGATTAATGGGTATAAATACACAGATAAAATAAATAGTAGTGTTCGATAGATCAGTAGGGTGACTATAGTTAACAATAATCTATTATACAGTTCAAAATGGTTAGAAGAGAATAATTTGAATGTTCCTAGCATAAACAAAAGATAAATATTTAAGATGATGGATAAACCAATTACCCTGATTTGATCTTTACACATTATATGAATGTATCAAATTATCACATGTACCCTGAAAATATGTACATCTATTATGTATCGATTTTTAAAAATAACAAAACAGGCAAAGGATATGTATAGATTGTTTGTAGAAAAGCATATCCAGATAGCCAGCAAGCTCATGCAAGGATGTTAAGTTCACTGGCAATTAGAGAAATATGAGTTAAAGTAATAGTGAGACATCATTTTCACCTATTAGGCCTTCCAACATTTAAGAGTAGGTGATCTTGAAAACATAGTGCTGAGTGAAAAACTAAACAAATCTATGACAAGTCCCATGTTTATAAATTAGAAATGCATGCATACAACAAACACATTAAAAGAAAATATACAATGAAAGGATACACATTAAACATGAAAATGGTTTCCTAAGTGGGTGGGGAATGGGAGTGGGAAATGGAGATAACAAAGAAATGGAAAGAATAAATTAAAATAAATTAAATATAAAATAAGTAAATAGGGCCAGGCACAGTGGCTTACGCCTGTAATCCCAAGTCAGGAGTTCGAGACCATCCTGGCCAATATGGTGAAAACTTGTCTCTATTAAAAATACAAAAATTAGCCAGGTGTGGTGGCACACACCTATAGTCCCAGCTACTTGGGAGGCTGAGGCAGAGGAATTGCTTGAACCCGGGAGGCAGAGGTTGCAGTGAGCCGAGATCATGCCACTGTACTCCAGCCTGGGCAACAGAGCAAGACTCTGTCTCAAAAAATAAATAAACTAGCCATAATATCTACTTCTGGAAGGATGTAAAGGGAAGGGAGCTTTCTGACACTACTAATAGAAATATGAAATGTTTTCCAGACTTTCTGAAAAATAATCTGACAACATATCCTAGAAATAGTGGTAATGCTTGTCAGCATGCAAGTCACTAAATAGATCATCTGTACCGTGAAATATGATGTGGCCATTAAAGGAGAATCAGTACTGTGTTTGATGCCTTGAAGGGATTTCATAAGATACTGAATAAAAGACGGTGTAGAAAAGTAAGTGCACTGTGGTGCCATTTTAGGAGACATTGACCCCTCCCCCACACAAGCCTTTAAGTGTGTGTGTGTGTGTGTGTGTGTGTGTGTGTGTACACAAGAACAGAGAAAAATAAGAAAGAATATATGCTGCATTGGTGTGGAGAGCTAAACTAATGGAGGGGGAAGGACAAGAGAGGAAACTGTGTAGGCAACCAAAAGAGGAAAAAGAAAACATTAAAATTGAGCTAAAAAATTAATCACAATTATATGATCACATTCACTCATGAATGTAAAATTTTAAATATGTGAATTAATAAGATTTGTATTTGTTTGTTTAAAGTATGAGTTTTTCAGATGGTTGGAATTTCAGTCCACAGATAAGATATGTTGGTCATAAGATTCTTAGTTGTTGCCTGATAATTCTGCTTTCTGCCTGTACAACCCTGGCACAAAGTTTGATATCTCTGTGATTTGTAATATTTGCTGAATCTTTGTGATTATGGTTCTTTCTCTAGTGATTTCATTATCCACTCTTCAAGAAAAATAGTGAAAACAAGTTTGCTGGATTGACAGATAAAACTTCAATTAGTGGGTCCCAATATAATGCTTATTTAGGAGCATGTGTCTTAGAAATTAGACAGTTAGGAAAAACACTCTTATTGGTCATTTAAAATGCATTTTGGTAAATGAGGTATGCATAGAAAAAAACTGTAGAGGAAGAGCATCTTGTCCGTAATTAAACACAAACTAGGTTTTTGAAGCTAACAGAGCTAAAGTTGTAAATATAGTATTAATATAAAATGTATACACTTTTTTTTGAGACAGGATCTTGTTCTGTTGCCCAGGCTGGAGTGCAATGGCACAATCACAGCTCCCTTCTGTCTCGACCTTCTGGGACCAAGCGATCCTCCCACCTCAGCCTCCCAAGTAGCTGGGACTACGGGCCTACACCACCATGCTCAGCTAATTTTTGTATTTTTTTTTTTTTTTTTGTAGAGACGGTTTCACCATGTTGCTCAGGCTGGTCTCAAACTCCTGAGCTCAAGCCATCCTTCTGCCTGGCCCTCCCAAGGTGTTGGGATTACAGGAGTGAGCCACCACACCCAGCCAAAATGTACACACTTTTATGAAAGGACTGGGTGCTAACAAATAGCGTTAAGACAAGTGTTAGGAATCAGTACAGGCCCAGTGTGATTTACTGTATTGTATTTGTATTTCAGATGCCTTTGGTGCTTCATGAAGAATATTTCCAGATATCTCACAGACATTAAGCCTTTGCCTCCCAACATAAAAGATAGACTGATTAAAATAATGAGCATGCAGGGACGGATAACAGATTCAAATATAAGTGAGGTAAGAATATGAATAACTGTAAAGCAAGCATATTATATTTTCTATAGATATGGTTTTAGATTTTTGGAACAATGGTATATGGTAAGACTGGTCATCGTTTTTTATTTTTTTATTTTTATTTTTTTGATACAGGGTCATGCTCCATTGCCCAGGCTGGAGTACAGTGGTGCAATCTCAGCTCACTGCAACCTCCGCTGCCTGGACTTAGGTGATCCCTCTTCAGCCTCCTGAGTAGATGGGACTATAGGTGTGCACCACCATGCCTGGCTAATTTTTGCATTTTTTTGTAGAGACAGGGTTTCACCATGTTGCCCAGGCTGGTCTCAAACTCCTGAGCTCAAGTGATCCATCCGCCTTAGCCTCCCAAAGTGCTGGCATTACAGGTGTAAGCCACCACACCTGGCCTGCACTTTAGAATATTATAAAGTATAAGGGTTTTTTTTTCCTTCCAGATAACCAAAATGTCCATATGTAATTATCAGGGGAACCCGCCCCCAATATTTCAATATAGGTTCTTTCTATTTTCCCTAAGTGTCGGCCAGTCTGAGAAATAAAGAGAAAGAGTACAAAGAGAGGAATTTTACAGCTGAGCCACTGGGGGCAACATCACATGTCGGTAGGACCGGGATACCCACCTGAGCCGCAAAACCAAGTTTTTATTAAGGATTTCAAAAGGGGAGGGGGTGTACGAACAGGGAGTAGGTCACATACGTTAAGGGGCAAAAAGCAGAGGAAAGATCACATGCTTCTGAGGAAACAGGACAAGGACAAAATCAGAACTCCTGATAAGGGTCTATGTTCAGCAGTACACATATTGTCTGGATAAACATCTTAACAGAAAACAGGGTTTGAGAGCAGAGAACCGGTCTGACCTCAAATTTACCAGGGCTGGGGTTTCCCAATCCTAGTAAGCCTGAGGGTACTGCAGGAGACCAGAGCATAGCTCAGCCCTTATCTCAACCACATAGGACAGACACTCCCAGAGCGTCCGTTTATAGACCTCCCCCCAGGAATGCAATTCTTCTCCTAGGGTCTTAATATTAATATTCCTTGCTAGGAAAAGGAATTTTAGTGATATCTCTCTTACTTGCACGTCCGTTTATGGGCTCTCTGCAAGAAGAAAAATATGGCTCTTTTTGCCTGACCCCACAGGCAGTCAGACCTTATGGTTGTCTTCCCTGTTCCCTAAAATCGCTGTTATTCTGTTCTTTTTCAAGGTGCACTGACTTCATGTTGTTCAAACACACATGTTTTACAATCAATTTGTATAGTTAATGCAATCATCTCAGTGGTCCTGAGGTGACGTACATCCTCACCTTATGAAGATAACAGGATTAAGAGATTAAAATAAAGACAGGTGTAAGAAATTATGAAAGTATTATTTGGGAAGTGATAAATGTCCATGAAATCTTCACAATTTATGTTCCTCTGCCGTGGCTCCAGCTGGTCCCTCTGTTCGGGGTCCCTGACTTCTTGCAACATGTAATAGTTCCTAAAAAATCTTCTACCATTGTCTCAGTTACTTCTCTTGTGTCAACCAGAGTCATGAAGACTGAAAATCCAAGCAAAAAAGTTTATTGGTGGTTTTAGAATTGAATTCAAGGAACACAGATTCCAGAGGCATCTGAAATCATGTCCTAACTATTTAATTAATATGTCCTAAGAGATATATGAGGTCTTTTAAAGAGAAAGGTGGGAGAGGGTTATCAAACAATTCATTAGTTAGAATAAGGGTTTCTAGGCAGAAATCCTTGATTCAGAGGTTTGAAAAAAGTTCAGTCATCAGCATAGCATAGTCTTTTCACAAGTGGCAGCAGTTTCATCTGCAGCATCAGCAAGTACATTCTATAGTCAAGCAGTTGCAGAATGACATTCAGGAACAAAATGGTGTTGCTCTGGTCAGCTCCCATTAGCCTTCCATACACACTTGTCTTCATGGTACCTGTACCCTTGACCTCCTTTTTTTTTTTTTTTGAGACGGGAGCTCTCGCTCTGTCGCACAGGGCTGGAGTGCAGTGGCCGGATATCAAGCTCACTGCAAGCTCCGCCTCCTGGGTTTACGCCATTCTCCTGCAATCCAAGCCTCCGGAGTAAGCTGGGACTGACAGGCGCCCGGCCACCCTCCGGCCCGGCTAGTGTTTTTTGTATTTTTAGTAGAGACGGGGTTGTCACTGTCGTTAGCCCAGGATGGTCTCGGATCTCCTGACCTCGTGATCCGCCCGTCTCGGCCTCCAAAGTGTGGGATTACAGGCTGAGCCACCGCGCCTGCTGACCTCATGTTTTAAAGTGTTAAACTGGGGGATACATGCAATAGGTTACTGATCGCCAATCGGACCTCCTGGCCTAACGGCCTATTTACTTTGGTCAAGACTCACAATAAGAAATATATGTTACATTGTGACTCTAGTACACAAACCACACTTAGGTGTAACAATATAATGTGTAGTACATTTTGGTCTTTTCTATGTAATTGTATTCTATTTAGTCTTATTTTATTGAAAAAATATTGATCACAGTCTGCTAAACTGATTTTGTAATCCATTCATGGATAATGACCAGTAGTTAAAAATCACTCTTCTCATCTATACTGTTCTTTTTTCAACTGCTATATTTTCATATTTAATATTTCCAATTCACCTTTTTATGGTTTCTTATTGTTTTATCTTATTAATCGTTTGTTATTTCTTTTAGCATAATATTATGCTTATTAACATCTTTGGCCTCTCTGTTTTAATTCCTCTGCTCCTGATGGAATCAGTAATCTTTGTTTTTCTTTTGAAATAGTGGTGCTCTCTAGGTGTCTTGTTTTGGCCTGTGAGCATATCTCTGTATACTCTCTGGTAGTGGTAAGAGTAAAGGAGGCAAGACCCAAGTCTATTTCAGCCCTATTGAGCTGACATAGGAGGTGGAGGCCTGGAGAGGGTCTGGAGTGATGAGCTGCAAGGCAGAGAGCCCCAAGCACCAGAAAAAGATAATCACTCTTCCTTCTGCTAAACAGCCCCTCAGATTAGGGCTTAACCTTCAGCCCCTGATTTTTAAAGGTTATTAAATAGCAGAGTAGATAATTTCCTTCAATACTACTCCTGTGTTATCTTTTGTATTTTTGCTATTTGTGTTTCAAAAACTGAAAATGATAGTTAGTAGTTTCTACACTACTTACATTTAAATATTGTCTTTGGATTTGCAGCCATCACCACTCTGCAGCCATCACCATCTAGTCTGCAGAGACTAGAACTGCCAGTTGCTGTTGAGGGTGAGCGGTAACTATCCGGGCTGGTGGGATGGTGGCAAAATAATTTACCAAGACAGTTGTTGGTAAAGAAAGGCAGATTTATTAGATAAAATGTGAAAATACATTGCAAGGGAGCAACGTGCAGAACCAGCAAGAGAGGACCCAACTGCCAGGAGACAAAGGCTTGTTGGAGATTTTATAGAATGGAACTTGGGCTGATTGACAATTCCAAGGTAGCAGTGAGCTAACTTGCATCCTTCTGTCAGCCGAGGTGTTTGATGATAAATCGAAGTGTTTGGTGGTAAGCAGGAAGTTTGTGAGTTATGTACGTTGTCTGTGCAGGAAGGCTATGTGTTCTGGACCATAAAGGCAGACCCATAGCTTATCTGCTTCCTCTTTTTTTTTTTTTTTTTTTTTTTTTTAAGACATAGTCTCGCTCTGTCGCCCAGGTTGGAGTGCAGTGGCGCAATCTCTGCTCACTGCAAGCTCCGTCTCCCAGGTTCACGCCATTCTCCTGCCTCCCGAGTAGCTGGGACTACAGGTGCCCACCACCCTGCCCGGCTAATTTTTTTTTTGTATTTTTAGTAGAGATGGGGTTTCATTGTGTTAGCCAGAATGATCTCGATCTCCTGACCTTGTGATCCACCTGCCTCGGCCTCCCAAAGTGTTGGGATTACAGGCGTGAGCCATCACACCCAGCCTCTCTTTTTGTTTATATGTTCTGGACCATGAAGAAAGGCAGACCAGTAGTTTATTTGTTTTCCCCTGGTCCTGCCAGCCTGACTCCCTTTCCCTAATTAGGACTCCACAGTAGCCCTGACTTCACTTCACCTTCTGCCTAAAGCCTAAAGTCATCGAAAGGAAGCAAGCTGTGATGACAGCACTCCAGCATGTGTTTTTCTGTGGGTTTTGTTTGTTTGTTTCTTTTTTTTTTTTTTGAGACGGAGTCTGGCTCTGCTGCCCAGGCTGGAGTGCAGTGGCCGGCTCTCAGCTCACTGCAAGCTCCGCCTCCCGGGTTCACGCCATTCTCCTGTCTCAGCCTCCCGAGTAGCTGGGACTACAGGCGCCCGCCTCGTCGCCCGGCTAGTTTTTTGTATTTTTTAGTAGAGACGGGGTTTCACCGTATTAGCCAGGATGGTCTCGATCTCCTGACCTCATGATCCGCCCGTCTCGGCCTCCCAAAGTGCTGGGATTACAGGCTTGAGCCACCGCGCCCGGCCTGTTTGTTTCTTTTTTGAGACAGGGTCTCACTCTATCACCCAGGGTAGAGTGCAGTGGCATAATCATGTCTCACCACAGCCTCAACCTCCTGGGCTCAGGTGACCCTCCCACCTCAGCCCCCTGAGTAGCTAGGACTACAGGCACCCGCTCCCACACCCAGCTAATTTTTGTATTTTTTGTAGAGACAGGGTTTTACCATGTTGCCTAGGCTGGTCTTGAACCTCCGGGCTCAAGCAATCCGCCCACCTTGGCCTCCCAAAGATCGAGGATTATAAGTGTGAGCCACTGTGCCCAGCCTGCATGCTAGAGCATGTGACCAACCCTGTGACTTCACATTGGAATTGCACTTCAATGTGTCTTTAACGTTTCTTCTGCATTAACCTGATATACCTTTATTATAATGATTTATTTTCTTCATGTTAGCTTGCATTTGAACATAGATATCTTAGTGGTGTAGTTTGCTTGGCTCTGTGGAAGTAGAATAATATCTCTGGGTTCTTATTGTTGATGGTTCTGTTAAAGTATGTAATGTTATATGTGACTCGTAGATGAACCATTATGACACTGTGGAAAAATGGTGATTTTCTTCACTTTTCCACCATCCACATTTCTTTGTATCCCTTTAGCTTATACCTCAGTGACGTAGGTTTTTGTTTGACGGCAATCCTTACTATTTTTTAAACCTAATTTTAGCTGAATTAAAAAGGAGGGGTGAAGAAGGTGAATGAAATAGAAAAATAAGACATGATTTTTCTGGTTACTCTCCCTCTAGACTCCATTCTTAACAAGAGTCCTGCATATGACATTATTCAAAAAGCCAGATACAGCATCTGTTACAAAGTTACACACATCTTTGGATGGCTGTTTTTGAAGTATTTTGTAAATCTTTTTGTACTCTCTGGAGGGAGAAGGCCTTTTTAAACATGATACCAAAGTTGGAAACCAAGAAAAAAAAGATGGATGGGTTTGATTACTTAAAAATACAGACTTCCTTATGGCAAGAAGAAAAAAAAAAAGAAACAAAGTCAAAAACTTGGAAAAATATTTACAATATGTATGAAAATCTAGGGGCTTTTTTATATTGACAATATAAAGAATCCCTCCAAACCAATAAGAAAAAACAAAACAACCAAATAAAAAACCAAAAGAATCAGGAACTACTCAGAGGAAAAAATAGAAATCTCCAATAACATATCAAAGGATATTTAACCTTACTAGTCATCAAAGTGACAGTTTGCCTTTCAGTTTGGCAGAGACTTGAAAAAAATCCCCAAACCCAATGTTAGCAATAGTGTGGAGAAACTGTCACTTTTATCTCCTGCTAGTGAGAGTGTAAATTGATTTAAAAAAAACTTTTAGAAGGACAGTTTGGCATTAACTATTAAAAATTCTAAAGATTTGCTTATTATTAACTCAACAATTTACTTCCTGTAGAAATCTCAGGGAAATAATAGAAAAGTACACAAGTATATTCATTATAATATAATTTATGATAATAAGCATAGTTATGTATAGCATATATTATAAGCAAGACACCTTTATTTCTCACAACATATCCTGTTATAATAATAAGGCTAGTAAAGCACAGAGAGAAAACTGAGCTTGATCGCAATCACTAGGGTTCCAACTTGGACAGTCTGCCTGCAAAGCACATGTTCTTAATCATGGCACAACATTGCCTACCTAAAACCACCTAAATGTTCAGCTCAAGTGTTTGCCAGTGTAGGATGCATTTAATAAGTTATGGTACTTGCAGAAAATGGAATAATATACAACTACAATCTATAGATTTTATAAAAAGTACTCATCTTATATGTGATCTGATCCTGTTGTTCTTCAAAGGGTTTTTTAAACTCAAAAAACATCAAAATGAATATGTACAGCCATAAAACCATGTCCTTTACAGCAGCATGGATGCAGCTGGAAGCCATTATCCTAAGTGAATTAATGCAGACACGGAAAACCAAATACCGCATGTTCTCACTTATAAGTGGGAGCTAATCATTGGTTGCACACAGACATAAAGATGGGAAAAATACACACTGGGGACTTCAAAAGGGAGGAAGGAGGAGGGGAAGCAAGGGTTGAAAAACTACCTGTCAAGTACTGTGTTCACTATTTGGGTGATGGGTTCAGTTGAAGCCTAAACTTCAGCATCACACAGTATATCCCTGTAACAAACCTGCATGTGTACCCCCGATCTACATTTTAAAAAACTAATATAATTTTATCTCTGGGTATTGGTATTATGGGTAATTTTAGTTATAGAGGTCAAAAGTTTAGGCTTTGGAATTAAAAGGACCTGGGTTCCAATCCCAGCTCTGCTCCTTTGGCTATGTTCTTTATGTTGGCTGCTTAAGCTCTCAGGGTCTTAATTCCCATTGGTAAAATGGCAATGACCAATCCCTTGGGGGGTGGGGGTTGAGAGAGAGAGAGAATATTAAATAACAATGTAGGCCAGGCACTGTGGCTCACGCCTGTAATCCCAGCACTTTGGGAGGCCAAGGTGGGTGGATCACCTGAAGTTAGGAGTTCGAGACCAGCCTGACCAACATGGAGAAACTCCATCTCTACTAAAAAATACAAAATTAGCCGGGTGTGGTGGTGCATGCCTGTAATCCCAGCTACTGGGAGGCTGAGGCAGGAGAATCACTTGAACCCCAGAGGCGGAGGTTGCAGTGAGCCGAGATCGTGCCATTGCACTCCAGCCTGGGCAACAAGAGTAAAACTCCATCTCAAAAAATAAATAAAATAAAATAAAAAATAACATAATGTATATGACAGTACCTTTCCTGGTAAGCATCTAATAAATAGAAATCATTATTCTTATAATTTATTATAATTTTTCTAAATTGAATGCTTTACAATAATAATACATTATTTTATTTTCAGAAAGGTAAAGCCATTTCTATTTTGGAAAAAAAGAACAGAAAAATACTCCCAGGAAAGAGCTCAGAATGCTTAGGAATTAATCTATTATTTGTCAACCTCAAGAAAACACCCAGTAATACTGGGGTATTAGCTCCCAAAAATAATGATATAGAAGGTAAATGTTCTAGATAAGCAATACTAGTGCTCTGTAAGCACTTGGTATACAACTGATTAAAGACTCATACTTCCTAAGCACAGAGACACATAAGGAGAGTCTCTAATGCTAGCAACTACCAGAAGATTATTACTCACTGCCACATTGGTTAAGCTTCTCAGGTCTACGGATCCTTTCCCTGAATTAGCCATCTCAACAGTACTTTGTGTCCCAAGAAGGACTTTGCTGGCACTGAAAGCTGCACCTCCCGCTGGAAGTAGATGTGGTTTTCCCCTGCTTGATGTGTCTGTCTCCACATGGATATGCTTCTGTATTCTTTGCTGTATTTTACATCAGCCACTTGTCTGTTATGACCACCAAAACACTGAATATGGAATATTTATATTTATAGAAAGAAAGAATTTTTTCAAAATCACTTATTTGTTACAGATTTTACATCCTGAAGTCCAAACTCTAGACCTACGGAGCTGCGATATATCAGATGCTGCTCTTCTGCACTTGTCTAACTGTAGAAAACTGAAGAAATTAAATTTAAATTCTTCAAAAGGGAACCGAGTTTCTGTAACTTCAGAAGGTATATTTATTAACACTGTGTAGATTACTATTCACTATCTGGTAAAACTGTGGAGTAAGGGAGAAAATACGTCAAAAGAGAGTATGAAGAAGTCAAATAAATACAAATTATGTTTATTAGTAAAAACACTCAGACTAAGAAAATAATCCAAGTTAGAATTCTTGCTTATAAAGCAGTGCTCAAAGTTAAGAAAGACAGTGGGTAAGTCACTACCTCGTATTTTAAACATATTTAAAATAAACATGGGCCAGGCTAGGTGGCTTATGCCAGTAATCCCAGCACTTTTTTAGCTGGGAGGCCAGCAGACTGCTTGAGCCGAGGAGTCTGATACCAGCCTGGCCAGCATGGTGAACTGTCACCCACCCCCACCTCGTCTCTACAAAAAATACAAAAGTTAGCCAGGCATGGTGGTGCACCCTGTAGTCCCAGCTACTTAGGAGGCTAAGGCAGGAGAATCCCTTGAGCCTGGGAGGTAGAGGTTGCAATGAGCTGAGATTGCATCACTACTCCAGCCTGGGTGACACGGAAACTCTGTCTCAAAGAAAGAAAAAATAGGCTGGGCATGTTGGCTCCCGCCTGTAATCCCAGCAATTTGGGAGGCTTAGGTGGGCGGATCATGAGGTCAGGAGGTCAAGACCATTCTGGCTAACACAGTGAAACCCCATCTCTACTAAAAAATACAAAAAATTAGCCAGGCATAGTGACATGTGCCTGTAGTCCCAGCTACTTGGTAGGCTGAGGCAGGAGAATTGCTTGAACCTGGAAGGTAGAGGTTGCAGTGAGCCAAGATTGTGCCACTGCACTCCAGCCTGGGCAACAGAGCAAGACTCCATCTCAAAAAAAATAAAATTAAAATTAAAACTAAAAAAAAAAAATGGATACATATGTCTGTATTTTAAATATTTTGCCTGGTATAGTGGAACAAGAAATGACCAGTTCATATTTTGTTAAGGCTTTTTTGATGCCATATTACATAAGAATTAATCATCAGAGTAAAGTTACCAGGTATTCTCCTATCAGTTTGTGTAATGCATAGTTTTTAATAGCTAGACAAACTGCATTGTTCAGTGTCACTATTACATGAATTAGTGAATCTTTACCTTTTTCCCCCCATAGATCTCTTTTTTTCAATATTTGGTTTGCATTAATATTTATTTATATTTATTTATTTAAGACCGTGTCTTGCTCTGTCACCCAAGCTGGAATGCAGTGGCACAATCTTGGCTCACTGTAGCCTCAACCTACCAGGTTCAAGCGATCCTCCCACCTCAGCCTCCCAAGTAGCTGGGACCGCAGGTGTGCACCACTAACCCCTGCTAATTTTTTATTTTTAGTAGAGTCAAGGTCTCACTATGTTGCCCAGGCTTTTCTTTTTTTTTTTTTTCAATATAAGAAAGAGGGACTTTTTTGGCCTACTTAGGTTTCTGGAAAATTCTGTGGGTAGTTGAGTATATTTTGCAGTCATCTTGGTTAGCAAGTTAGGATATTCATAATATTGCAAAGAAGCATAAGTTTTAAAATGTTTACATAAAAACTCACTAAAAAGAACTTCTTCAATAAAACCACATTTCTCTACACTCACACCACACTTCTGACAGCAAATGTGTTGGGTTTTTTCACACCAAAAAATTCTGTAACTCTCTGGACACCATCTGGGTGCCCTACAATTTAATTCAATTCTGACACTATCTACCTGGAGTTAGCATCAGATCCCACAAGTTAAGGGCTCAGTCACACAAGACTATCCCCACTTCAGATACCAATTGCAAGACCAGGCCTCTGGTACACATGACTGACCAACTATAAATGGAGGGTTTCCATGACCTCCTTCTCCATTCGATAATTTGTCAGAATGGCTCACAAAACTCAGGGAATCACTTTTGTTACATTTACCAGTTTATTCTAAAAGATTATAAAGGACACTGATGAACAGCAAGATGAAGAATACATAGGGTGAGGTCTGGAAGCGCAGGAGCCTCTGTCCCCGTGGACTTGGGATACATTGCTCTCCCAGCACGTGGATGCATTCACCAACACGAAAGCTCATCAAGTCTCCTTGTTCAAGAGGTTTTTTGTTTGTTTTTTCTTCTTCCTTTTTTTTCCTTTTCTTTTCTTTTTCTTTTTCTTTTTATTTTTTTGAGACAGAGTCTCACTCTGTCGCCCAGGCTTGAGTGTAGTGGTGCCATCTCAGCTCACTGCATCCTCCACCTCTGGGTTCAAGAGATTCTCCTGCCTCAGCCTCTGGAGTAGCTGGGATTACAGGCGTGTAACACCACGCCTAGCTAATTTTTGTATTTTTAGTAGAGACGAGGTTTCACCATGTTGGCCAGCCTGCTCTCAAACTCCTGAGCTCAAGTAATCTGCCCACCTCGGCCTCCCAAAGTGCTGGGATTACAGGCATGAGCCACTGCCCCTGGCCAAGAATTTTTCTTTTTCTTTTTTTTTTTTTTTGAGAGGGAGTCTTGCTCTGTCGCCCAGGCTGGAGTGCAGTGGTGCAATCTCGGCTCACTGCAACCTCCACCTCCTGGGTTCAAGCGATTCTCCTGTCTCAGCCTCCTGAGTAGCTGGGATTACAGGCGTGTACCACCATGCCCAGCTAATTTTTGTATTTTTAGTAGGGACAGGGTTTCACCATGTTGATCAGGCTGGTCTTGAACTCCTGACATTGTGATCTGCCTGCCTCGACCTCCCAAAGTGCTGGGATTACAGGCATGAACCACCATGCCCATCCCAAGAGTTTTTATAGAGCTTAATCCCCATCCCCTATTCCCTGCTGTCCCTGACCTCACCTCGCCAAAGGTCTGTGGACTGAACTGAATGTTCTAACCTTCTCATCACTTGATTTTTCTGGAGATAGGCCCCAACCTTAGGCTAAGGGTCCTGTGCTGTCACCTCATTAGCCTAAACTCAGGTGTGATCAAAAGGTACACCTTATTATGACTAACAAAAGGTACTCCTATTACTCAGGAAATTCCAAAGATTTTTGGAGCTCTATGTCAGGGACAGAGAACAAAGGTCAAATATAGTTCTTATTGTATCACAACTTCCATGCTGGACACTGGTAAATAAAATAACTGGTCTTAAGAAAAAAAAAAAAAGTTCTTTCTTAAGATATGGAAAACAGTAGGAATGACCTACCCATGATTTTACCATCTTCCCTTCTGTGTGTTTTGCCCACAAAGGTATCCCTTTTTTTTTTTTTTGAGATGGAGTCTCGCTCTGTCGCCCAGGCTGGAGTGCAGTGGCCCGATCTCGGGTCAACTGCCTCCCGGGTTCACGCCATTCTCCTGCCTCAGCCTCCCGAGTAGCTGGGATTACAGGCATCCACCCACCACCTTATCCGGCTAATTTTTTTTGTATTTTTAGTAGAGACGGGGTTTCACCATGTTAGCCAGATGGTCGCGATCTCCTGACCTTGTGATCCACCCGCCTCAGCCTCCCAAAGTGCTGGGATTACAGGCTTGAGCCACCATGCTCGGCCCCATAAAGGTATCTTTTAACAGTGCTACCATGTTTGTTTATGACCAAAGGGCCCAGAATCCCCAAAGTACTCTTCTATTTATCTGCACCCATCTCCAGTGTACAGTTTTATCAGCTTAACTGGATTTAAAGACTTCTCTTTTTTGACCCTCAGAAAAATGTAAGATTGGTCCAGGCTAACAGAAGGAGCATGGTGGTAGAAAATAAATTCACTTTTGGCCAGGCACGGTGGCTCAAGCCTGTAATCCCAGCACTTTGGGAGGCTGAGGCGGGCGGATCACGAGGTCAGGAGATCGAGACCATCCTGGCTAACACGGTGAAACCCCGTCTCTACTAAAAAAATAGAAAAAACTAGCCGGGCGAGGTGGCGGGCGCCTGTAGTCCCAGCTACTCGGGAGGCTGAGGCAGGAGAATGGCCTAAACCCTGGAGGCGGAGTTTGCAGTGAGCTGAGATCCGGCCACTGCGCTCCAGCCTGGGTGACAGAGCCAGACTCCTTCTCAAAAAAAAAAAAAAAAAAAAAAAGAAAATACATTCACTTTTGAGAACAGAGTCAAAGTGGAGCGAGAGCGAATACATAGGCATAGCTATAAATGTCTAACTGTAAGCATGAAGACCATGACTGAAACCATTTGTGCAGATTAACTTTTGGTTTCCCTCCAAAGTCCACAAGAAAATTAACTTGATTACTTGAAAATTTTTGTTCTAACCAAAAGGAGAATCACCTACTATTTAACTATCTAATTGGGTTCTGAATGACTTTTGGCTATTTCCTAAAAGCAATTTAACCTGTCGACAATAAAGCCTTGCCATTAATTGCTGATACTACAGACTGTGTAGAAAATTCCTGAAACATTCCAAGAGAGTTCTGAATAATGACAGCATCACTGGAAAATCAGTATATCCTCACAGGTGGACTACTTTGAAAAGGGCTAACATTGAATTGGTGATTGCTAAAATGAAAATCAGTCACACTTCTCATGTCTGCATATACATACATATAGCTCATTGATACATAATTATATTTTCCCCCAGGAATAAAAGCTGTGGCTTCATCTTGTTCATACCTACATGAAGCTTCTTTGAAAAGATGCTGCAATCTCACTGATGAAGGAGTCGTTGCTCTTGCACTCAATTGCCAGCTGCTAAAGATCATCGATTTAGGTGGCTGCTTAAGTATTACTGATGTGTCCTTACATGCATTAGGAAAAAACTGCCCATTTTTGCAGTGTGTTGACTTTTCAGCTACTCAGGTAAATATAGGCTTCAAACATATAGACTATGTGTTTACCAAATGTATTTTCATGACTAATGAGAACATATAACAATTTAGTTCATTTTGTTTTTGTTGAAACTATTGACCACTTCATGCTTTTAGTGGTTAAGTAATTGCAATATATTTTGGCATATTCCTCTCAATTAAGTAACAAGGGTGGAAGTTATATATGGCTAAAACACATGTTTGATGAATGGGAGGCAATAAGACTATATCTAAATAATGAATACATTTTAGAAAATTCTACTTCCATTGTCTGGATTCATGGACTGTGTTTCTTTTTCCCTTTGCTTAGGTATCTGACAGTGGTGTGATTGCACTTGTTAGTGGACCTTGTGCCAAGAAATTAGAGGTAATTTTAAAATAATTATAAAGATGGTGGTGATTAAATGTTTATATTCTCAGAAATTATTTTTAAAACCTAGCAGAGAACCAATGCTTTATCAATTAAGTATTTTAGGGACTTTGTTGGTGGGGGTTGTATCTCTTTATTGCCAGAGTAAATAAAAACTGTTAAGTTAGGAAATAAAATAAAGGTGCTTTAAAATAAAAACTCATTTTACTTCCAATAAAAGGCTTTATTTCCCAGAAGTTTTAGCTGCTAACAGATTTAAGAATCATCTTCTTATGGATGAAGATTATGAATGTTTATCAGTGTAAAGTGATATTATTTATAATAGGATTTCAGGTCTTAATGATATTTCTACCAGGAGTACTAATTATCTTGACATCCTGTCATCCTATTTTTCTTGATAGCCACATTGTACGATCATTTTAAAAAAAAATCTTTTTTTTTTTTTTGAGACAGAGTCTCGCACTGTTGCCCAGGCTGGAGTGTAGTGGCACGGTCTCGGCTCACTGCAACTTCTACCTCCCAAGTTCAAGCAGTTCTTGTGCCTCAGCCCCTCAAGCAGCTGGGATTATAGACGTGTACCACCAACTAATTTTTGTATTTTTAGTAGAGATGGGGTTTTACCATGTTGGCCAGGCTGGTCTCAAACTCCAGACCTCAGGTGATCAGACCACCTTGGCCACCCAAAGTGCTGGGATTACAGGAGTGAGCCACCGCACCCGGCCTAAAAAAGTTCTTAAATTTGTGTTCATCCTTTGAATTGAATCATTAATACACTTGTAACCTATTTCTAAATATATTAAGAAGCCTTTTATTCCAGGATTTTGGTTTTCGCCTTCCCCAGTTGACAAGTGGTACAGTATAACTGTGCTGTTTAACAGTAAGCTACATCAAATTCTTTTTGGAAGTAAGCAGCTATAAATGAATTATAAAAATATTAGTAAAAATAACTATTTTAATAGGGTACAGTGGTGCATGCGTGTAGTCCCTGCTACTGAGGGAGGCTGAGGCAGGAGGATCTCTTGAACCCAAGAGTTGGAGTCCAGCCTGGCAACATAGTGAGACCTTATATCTTAAATAATTGAAATACTTTTTTCATTTTAATATTTATTTTATTTATTTGTTTATTTATTTATTTATTTATGTTGAGATGGAGTCTTGCTCTGTCGCCCAGGCTGGAGTGCAGTGGTGTGATCTCAGCTCACTGCAATCTCTATGTCCCAAGTTCAAGTGATTCTCCAGCTTCTGTCTCCTAAGTAGCTGGGACTACAGGCATGTGCTAACCACATCCAGCTAATTTTTATATTTTTTAATTAGAGACAGGGTTTTGCCATGTTAACCAGGCTGGTCTCAGACTTCTGACCTCAAGTAATACACCCCGCCTCGGCCTCCCAAAGTGCTAGGATTATAGGTGTGAGCCACCATGCCCGACCATAAATACATTTTTTTAAAAAGCCAACTATTGTAATGGAATGACAATGCCATGTTTTTGCCAAAATATTTATCCTTGAGTTATTGCCCAAAGAGATTCTTTTTTGTGATCTTACATATCTGGGTATGACAGCATATATATTTTTTAAATATTTTATTAAGAACCATGTTAGGCTGGGCATGGTGACTTATGCCTGTAATCCCAGCACTTTGGGAGGCCGAGACAGGTGGATCACCTGAAGTCAGGAGTTCAAGACCAGCCTGGCCAACATGGAAAAACCTCATCTCTACTAAAAATACAAAAATTAGCTGGGCATGGTGGCAGGTACCTATAATCCCAGCTACTTGGGAGGCTGAGGCAGGAGAATCGCTTGAACCTGGGAGGTGGGAGGTTTCAGTCAGCCGAGATTGCACCATTGCACTCCAGCCTGGGCAACAGGAGTGAAACTCCATCTTGAAAAGAAAAAAAAAAAGAAAGAAAGAAATTACCATATTATTATTATACCAAGTTTTGAATTCCAAGTTGCATCCTAAATGCAGGAGCAGTAATTTTTGGTATTTTAAGTGCAAACATTTGTCGAGCACTTACTGTTATGCCAGGCTGTATACTAACTGCATTATATTCACTAGGTTATGTAATGCTTACAGCATTATCCTGTAATTACTATAATTTTAAATAAAGTTCTCAGTTAACTTGGTTTATCACCTTCAAATAAAACCACCAAGAAATTAGTTGTTATGCATGATAGTAAACATACTGACAAACTTACCTCAGCATTATAAAATTAAGAGCCCCAACCTAAGCAGAATGAGAACAAAATGCAATAACCAGTAAGTGTTGGTGACTGTAGTGCCATATCATTACATTTTTTATTTTTTCAGTTTTCCAAAGATTATTCCAAAGTGCCAAAACATTTTAATGGAAATTTATTAGAAATTTATTAGAATTTAATGCCCTCCTTAAACAAAGTAGAGTGAATATACTTTTAAAAAAATTGTTTTGTTTTGTTTTGTTGCGACAGGGTCTTGTTATGTTGCCCATGCTGGTCTCAAACTCCTGGCCTCAGTGATCCCCCTGTCTTGACCTCCTAAAGTGCTGGATCACTACAGGTGTGAGCCACATGCTTGGCCTGAGTGAATATACTTTAACCTTTGGTTTATAGCATCCTCTGACTCAAACTGAAGGACAAACTTAAATTTTGTTTTTTGAGACAGGGTCTTGTTCTGTCATCCAGGGTGGAGTACACAGGCCCGATCATGGCTTATGGCAGCCTTGACTGCCCTGACTCAAGCAGTCCTCCCACCTCAGCTTCCTGAATAGCTGGAGCTACATGTGTGTGCCACCACTCCTGGCTACTTTTTTATTTTTTGTAGAGCCGGGTCTTGCCATGTTGCCCAGGATGATCTCAAACTCCTGGACTCAAGCAGTTCTCCTGCCTTGGCTTCCCAAAGTGCTGGAATTACAGGTATAAGCCACCATGTCTGGCCTAAATTTTTTTTTTTTTTTTTTTTTTGAGACAGAGTTTCGCTTTTGTGGCCCAGGCTGGAGTGCAATGGTGTAATCTCAGCTCACTGCAACCTCCGCCTCCCAGGTTCAAGCAATTCTCCTGCCTCAGCCTCCCAAGTAGCTAGGATTACAGGCAGCTGCCACCACATCCAGCTAATTTTTGTATTTTTAGTAGAGCCAGGGTTTCACCATGTTGGCCAAACACTTGATTTCAGGTGATCCACCCTCCTTGGCCTTCCAAAGTACTGGCATTACAGATGTGAGCCACTGCACCCAGCCCTAACTTTTTTTTTTTCAACTGACTACTCTCATAGGTAATGCAGAGGCCTACCTGTCATCACATTTTAATCTGTTGCTTTTAATTTGTTCTATTCTGGGAAATTAAATTATTAATGTTGCTAAATTATTTATAATTTGGAAATCAATTTGATTAAAGGTCTAAGGACCTTTCCTAAAGATTGACAAGAAGGCAAATGCGGTAGCTCACTTCTGTAATTTCAGCACTTTGGGAGGCCAAGGCAAGTGGATCCCTTGAGTCCAGGAGTTCATGAACACCCTGGGCAACATAGTGAAACCTTGTCCCTATGAAAAATACAGGTTGGGCATGGTGGCTCACGCCTGTATTCCCAGCACTTTGGGAGGCCAAGGCGGGTGGATCAACTGAGGTTGGGAGTTTGAGACCAGCCTGACCAACATGGAGAAACCCTGTCTCTACTAAAAATACAAAATTAGCCAGGTGTGGTAGTGCAGGCCTGTAATCCCAACTACTCGAGAGGCTGAGGCAGGAGAATCGCTTGAACCCAGGAGGCAGAGGTTGTGGTGAGCTGAGATCACACCATTGCACTTCAGCCTGGGCAACAAGAGCAAAACTCCATCTAAAAAAAAAAAAAGAGAGGGGCAGAGCAAGATGGCCAAATAGGAACAGCTCCAGTCTCCAACTCCCAGCGCGAGTGACACAGAAGACCAGTGATTTCTGCATTTTCAACTGAGGTACTGGGGTCATCTCACTGGGGAGTGCCGGACAATTGGTGCTGGTCAGCTGCTGCAGCCCGACCAGTGAGAGCTGAAGCAGGGCGAGGCATTGCCTCACCTGGGAAGCGCAAGGGGGAAGGGAATCCCTTTTCCTAGCCAGGGGAACTGAGACACACAACACCTGGAAAATCGGGTAATTCCCACCCCAATACTGCGCTTTAAGCAAACGGGCACACCAGGAGATTATACCCACACCTGGCCGGGAGGGTCCCACAGCCACGGAGCCTCCCTCATTGCTAGCACAGCAGTCTGCGATCTAACCGAAACGGCAGCAGCGAGGCTGGGGGAGGGGTGCCCGCCATTGCTGAGGCTTAAGTAGGTAAACAAAGCCGCTGGGAAGCTCGAACTGGGTGGAGCTCACAGCAGCTCAAGGAAACCTGCCTGTCTCTGTAGACTTCACCTCTGGGGACAGGGCACAGCTAAACAACAAAAGGGGAAGCAGCAGAGGCCTGTGCAGACGCAAACGACTCTGTCTGACAGCTTTGAAGAGAGCAGTGGATCTCCCAACATGGAGGTTGAGATCTGAGAACAGACAGACTGCCTGCTCAAGTGGGTCCCTGACCCCTGAGTAGCCTAACTGCGAGACATCCCCCACTAGGGGCAGTCTGACACCCCACACCTCACAGGGTGGAGTACACCCCTGAGAGGAAGCTTCCAAAGTAAGAATCAGACAGGTACACCAACCTCTGCTGCTGATACCCAGGCAGGCAGGGTCTGGAGTGGACCTCAAGCAATCTCCAACAGACCTACAGCTGCGGGTCCTGACTATTAGAAGGAAAACTATCAAACAGGAAGAACACCTATACCAAAACCCCATCAGTACGTCACCATCATCAAAGACCAGAGGCAGATAAAACCACGAAGATGGGGAAGAAGCAGGGCAGAAAAGCTGGAAATTCAAGAAATAAGAGCGCATCTCCCCATGCAAAGGAGCGCAGCTCATCGCCAGCAACGGATCAAAGCTGGTCAGAGAATGACTTTGACGAAATGAGAGAAGAAGGCTTCAGTCCATCAAACTTCTCAGAGCTAAAGGAGGAATTACGTACCCAGCGCAAAGAAACTAAAAATCTTGAAAAAAGAGTGGAAGAATTGATAGCTAGAATAATTAATGCAGAGAAGGTGATAAATGAAATGACAGAGATGAAAACCATGACACGAGAAATACGTGGCAAATCCACAAGCTTCAGTAACTGACTCCATCAACTGGAAGAAAGAGTATCAGCGATTGAGGATCAAATGAATGAAATGAAGCGAGAAGAGAAAACAAAAGAAAAAAGAAGAAAAAGAAATGAACAAAGCCTGCAAGAAGTATGGGATTATGTAAAAAGACCAAATCTACGTCTGATTGGGGTGCCTGAAAGTGAGGGGGAAAATGGAACCAAGTTGGAAAACACTCTTCAGGATATCATCCAGGAGAACTTCCCCAACCTAGTAGGGCAGGCCAACATTCAAATTCAGGAAATACAGAGAACGCCACAAAGATACTCCTCGAGAAGAGCAACTCCAAGACACATAATTGCCAGATTCACCAAAGTTGAAATGAAGGAAAAAATCTTAAGGGCAGCCAGAGAGAAAGGTCGGGTTACCCACAAAGGGAAGCCCATCAGACTAACAGCAGACCTCTCAGCAGAAACTCTCCAAGCCAGAAGAGAGTGGGGGCCAATATTCAACGTTCTTAAAGAAAAGAATTTTCAACCCAGAATTTCATATCCAGCCAAACTAAGTTTCATAAGTGAAGGAGAAATAAAATCCTTTACAGATAAGCAAATGCTTAGAGATTTTGTCACCACCAGGCCTGCCTTACAAGAGACCCTGAAGGAAGCACTAAAGATGGAAAGGAACAACCGGTACCAGCCATTGCAAAAACATGCCAAAATGTAAAGACCATCGAGGCTAGGAAGAAACTGCATCAACTAACAAGCAAAATAACCAGTTAATATCATAATGGCAGGATCAAGTTCACACATAACAATATTAACGTTAAATGTTAATGGACTAAATGCTCCAATTAAAAGACACAGACTGGCAAACTGGATAAAGAGTCAAGACCCATCAGTCTGCTGTATTCAGGAGACCCATCTCACATGCAGAGACATACATAGGCTCAAAATAAAGGGATGGAGGAAGATCTACCAAGCAAATGGAGAACACAAAAAAGCAGAGGTTGCAATCCTAGTCTCTGATAAAATAGACTTTAAACCATCAAAGATCAAAAGAGACAAAGAAGGCCATTACATAATGGTAAAGGGATCAATTCAACAGGAAGAGCTAACTATCCTAAATATATATGCACCCAATACAGGAGCACCCAAATTCATAAAGGAAGTCCTTAGAGACTTACAAAGAGACTTAGACTCCCATACAATAATAATGGGAGACTTCAACACTCCACTGTCAACATTAGACAGATCAACGAGACAGAAAGTTAACAAGGATATCCAGGAATTGAACTCATCCCTGCACCAAGCGGACCTAATAGACATCTATAGAACTCTCTACCCCAAATCAAGAGAATATACATTCTTCTCAGCACCACATCACACTTATTCCAAAATTGACCACATAAATGGAAGTAAAGCACTCCTCAGCAAATGTAAAAGAACAGAAATTATAACAAACTGTCTCTCAGACCACAGTGCAATCAAACTAGAACTCAGGACTAAGAAACTCAATCAAAACTGCTCAACTACATGGAAACTGAACAACCTGCTCCTGAATGACTACTGGGTACATAATGAAATGAAGGCAGAAATAAAGATGTTCTTTGAAACCAATGAGAACAAAGATACAACATACCAGAATCTCTGGGACACATTTAAAGCAGTGTGTAGAGGGAAATCTATAGCACTAAATGCCCACAAGAGAAAGCTGGAAAGATCTAAAATTGACACTCTAACATCACAATTAAAAGAACTGGAGAAGCAAGAGCAAACACATTCAAAAGCTAGCACAAGGCAAGAAATAATTAAGATCAGAGCAGAACTGAAGGAGATAGAGACACAAAAAGCCCTCCAAAAAATCAATGAATCCAGGAGTTGGTTTTTTGAAAAAATCAACAAAATTGACAGACCACTAGCAAGACTAATAAAGAAGAAAAGAGAGAAGAATCAAATAGACGCAATAAAAAATGATAAAGGGGATATCACCACGGACCCCACAGAAATACAAACTACCATCAGAGAATACTATAAACACCTCTACGCAAATCAACTAGAAAATCTAGAAGAAATGGATAATTTCCTGAACACTTACACTCTTCCAAGACTAAACCAGGAAGAAGTTGAATCCCTGAATAGACCAATAGCAGGCTCTGAAATTGAGGCAATTATTAATAGCCTACCAACCAAAAAAAGTCCAGGACCAGATGGATTCACAGCTGAATTCTACCAGAGGTACAAGGAGGAGCTGGTACCATTCCTTCTGAAACTATTCCAATCAATTGAAAAAGAGGGAATCCTCCCTAACTCATTTTATGAGGCCAACATCATCCTGATACCAAAGCCTGGCAGAGACACAACAAAAAAAGAAAATTTTAGACCAATATCCCTGATGAACATCGATGCAAAAATCCTCAATAAAATACTGGCAAACCGGATTCAGCAGCACATCAAAAAGCTTATCCACCATGATCAAGTGGGCTTCATCCCTGGGATGCAAGGCTGGTTCAACATTTGCAAATCAAAAAATGTAATCCAGCATATAAACAGAACCAAAGACAAGAACCACATGATTATCTCAATAGATGCAGAAAAGGCTTTTGACAAAATTCAACAGCCCTTCATGCTAAAAACGCTCAATAAATTTGGTATTGATGGAACGTACCTCAAAATAATAAGAGCTATTTATGACAAACCCACAGCCAATATCATACTGAATGGGCAAAAACTGGAAAAATTCCCTTTGAAAACTGGCACAAGACAGGGATGCCCTCTCTCACCACTCCTATTCAACATAGTGTTGGAAGTTATGGCTAGGGCAATCAGACAAGAGAAAGAAATAAAGGGTATCCAGTTAGGAAAAGAAGAAGTCAAATTGTCCCTGTTTGCAGATGACATGATTGTATATTTAGAAAACCCCATAGTCTCAGCCCAAAATCTCCTTAAGCTGATAAGCAACTTCAGCAAAGTCTCAGGATACAAAATTAATGTGCAAAAATCACAAGCATTCTTATACACCAGTAACAGACAAACAGAGAGCCAAATCATGAATGAACTTCCATTCACAATTGCTTCAAAGAGAATAAAATACCTAGGAATCCAACTTACAGGGGATGTAAAGGACCTCTTCAAGGAGAACTTCAAACCACTGCTCAGTGAAACAAAAGAGGACACTAACAAATGCAAGAACATACCATGCTCATGGATAGGAAGAATCAATATCGTGAAAATGGCCATACTGCCCAAGGTTATTTATAGATTCAATGCCATCCCCATCAAGCTACCAATGAGTTTCTTCACAGAATTGGAAAAAAACGGCTTTAAAGTTCATATGGAACCAAAAAAGAGCCCGCATTGCCAAGACAATCCTAAGTCATAAGAACCAAGCTGGAGGCATCACGCTACCTGACTTCAAACTATACTACAAGGCTACAGTAACCAAAACAGCATGGTACTGGTACCAAAACAGAGATATAGACCAATGGAACAGAACAGAGTCCTCAGAAATAATACCACACATCTACAGCCATCTGATCTTTGACAAACCTGACAAAAACAAGAAATGGGGAAAGGATTCCCTATTTAATAAATGGTGCTGGGAAAATTGGCTAGCCATAAGTAGAAAGCTGAAACTGGATCCTTTCCTTACTCTTTATACGAAAACTAATTCAAGATGGATTAGAGACTTAAATATTAGACCTAATACCATAAAAACCCTAGAAGAAAACCTAGGTAGTACCATTCAGGACATAGGCATGGGCAAGGACTTCATGTCTAAAACACCAAAAGCAATGGCAGCAAAAGCCAAAATTGACAAATGGGATCTAATTCAACTAAAGAGCTTCTGCACAGCAAAAGAAACTACCATCAGAGTGAACAGGCAACCTACAGAATGGGAGAAGAAAATTTTTGCAAGCTACAGATCCAGAATCTACAAAGAACTCATAAACAAATTTACAAGAAAAAAACAAACAACCCCATCAAAAAGTGGGCAAAGGATATGAACAGACATTTCTCAAAAGAAGACATTCATACAGCCAACAGACACATGAAAAAATGCTCATCATCACTGGCCATCAGAGAGATGCAAATCAAAACCACAATGAGATACCATCTCACACCAGTTAGAATGGCAATCATTAAAAAGTCAGGAAAACAGGTGCTGGAGAGGATGTGGAGAAATAGGAACACTTTTACACTGTTGGTGGGATTGTAAACTAGTTCAACCATTATGGAAAACAGTATGGCGATTCCTCAAGGATCTAGAACTAGATGTACCATATGACCCAGCCATCCCCCTACTGGGTATATACCCAAAGGATTATAAATCATGCTGCTATAAAGACACATGCACACGCATGTTTATTGCAGCACTATTCACAATAGCAAAGACTTGGAATCAACCCAAATGTCCATCTGTGACAGACTGGATTAAGAAAATGTGGCACATATACACCATGGAATATTATGCAGCCATAAAAAAGGATGAGTTTGCGTCCTTTGTAGGGACATGAATGCAGCTGGAAACCATCATTCTTAGCAAACTATCACAAGAACAGAAAACCAAACACCACATGTTCTCACTCATAGGTGGGAACTGAACAATGACATCACTTGGACTTGGGGAGTCCAAGGGGAACATCACACATCAGGGCCTATCATGGGAGGGGGGAGGGGGGAGGGGGGAGGGATTGCATTGGGAGTTATACCTGATATAAATGACGAATAGATGGGTGCTGACGAGTTGATGGGTGCAGCACACCAACATGGCACAAGTATACATATGTAACAAACCTGCACGTTATGCACATGTACCCTAGAACTTAAAGTATAATTAAAGAAAAGAAAATACAAAAATTGGCCAGACATGGTGGCTCACGCCTGTAATCCCAGCCCTTTGGGAGGCCGAGGCAGGTGAATCACGTAAGGTCAGGAGTTCGGAGACGTGCCTGACCAACATGGAGAAACCCCGTCTCTACTGAAAATACAAAATTAGCTGGGTGTGGTGGTGCATGCTACTCAGAAGGCTAAGGCTTGAACCTGGGAGGTGGAGGTTGCAGTGAGCTGAGATCATGCCATTGTACTCAGCCTGGGCAACAAAAGCGAAACTCCATCTAAAAAAAAAAAAAAAAATTAGCCAGAGGGTAGTGGTGCATGCCCGTACTCCCAGCCACTCGGGAGGCTGGGGTGGGGAGATCAATTGAACTTGGGAGGTTGAGGCTACAGTGAACCGTTGTTTGTAGCACTGCACTCCAGCTTGGGGAACAGAGTGAGACGTTGTCTCAAAAAAAATTAAAAAATTATAATATTAAAGAAAAAAAAGATCGACAAGCTCAGTACAAACTTACGTTACAACATTTAGCAAATATCATGATCGTTTCTGAAATCTCTGTTGATCATTGTGTTCCTTATTTTGTTTATTTTATCCTCAGCTTTTAATACAATTCCAGATACGTGGTAGTACCTCAATAAATGTTATCACATTTTTGGCCTTATATTACAGTCATTTCATAAGTTTTTCTATAAAAATCCTTATAATTAAAATTTAATTTGCAGTATAAAATTTCATTTATTAATAAATATTTATTAAGCATTTACTGTTCTAGATCCTGGCCTATCAGGAGAACAGACTGTCCATATAATGTAACATACTTTACTTGTTTTTATTGTTGGTAATTCAGATTGTTCTGGTTTTTAACCTATTATAATAATTATATATTGGGACAATCACTTTTCCTTCCATTGCTATAATGAACTCCCCCAAAATGGAACAAATGGATTAATAGTATGAATACTTTTTTTAACAGTCCTAAATTGTTTTCCATAAAAGTTATGCTATGAGTATGCAATTTCAGTAAGACCCTAATCTGCCAGAATTATTTTTCTTTTTTTTAATGCCTTCATTTAATTGTGTTGTTGTTGTTGTTGTTGTTTTTGAGACAGAGTTACACTTTGTCACTCAGGCTGGTATGCAGTGATCTCGACTCACTGCAACATCCACCTCCCAGGTTCAAGCGAGTCTTCTGCCTCAGCTTCCCAAGTAACTGGGACTACAGGTGCAGACCACCAACACCAGCTAATTTTTGTATTTTTAGTAGAGATGGGGTTTCACTGTGTTGGCCACGCTGGTCTTGAACTCCTGACCTCAGGTGATCTGCCCACCTTGGCCTTCCAAACTGCTGGATTTGTTCTTTTTCTAAAATAATGTTACAGCTGGGTGCAGTAGCTCACGCCTGTAATCACAACACTTGAGAGGTGAGGCGGGGTGGATCACTTGAGGTCAGAATTTAGGCCAGCCTGACCAACATGGTGAAATCTTGTCTCTACTAAAAATACAAAAATTAGCCAGGCGTGGTCGCACACACTGTAATCGCAGCTACTCGGGAGGCTGAGGCAGAAGAATCACTTTAACCCTGGAAGTGGAGGTTGCAATGAGCCGAGACTGCTCCATTGCACTCCAGTGTGGGCAATAAGAATGATTACTCTGTCTCAAAAAAAAAAATAAGTAAAATAAAATAAAATAATGTTACATCTAAAGCCATGCTCAATATTCTCCCTTTCTGCCTTCAGAGGTAACCACTATCCTAAATAGGATTATGTATCTCTCCTTGCATGTTTGGATACCTTTTCTTTTTTTCCTTCCTATGGACTCTGCTCAGACAGGAATGGATACTTTTTCTATTATGTATAAATCCATAAATACGATATAGCCTTGTTTTATATGTTTTCAAATTTTACATAATAGCTTCATAATATATGTCCCTTTACAATTTGTGTTATTCAAAATTATGTTTTCTGAAATTTTTCAGGTGTAACTTGAGGTATAATTTACATACAAGAAAATTCATTCATTTTATGTGCATAGTTGGATAAATTTTGGTAGTTGTTATACAGCCATATAACCACCACCACAATTGATAATATAGAACATTTTCATCACCCTAAAAAGTTGTCTGTTTTCTCTGTGGTTTTATTTTGTTTTTTTGTCTCTAGTCCTTTGTAATTGATCATCTTCTGTGACCCTCTCTTAGGCAGCCACTGATTTACTTTGTCATTGTTTTGACTTTTCTATAATGTATATAAATTCAACTTTATATAAATATAATTTTTATGTAAATGGAATTCTGCAGAATATGATATAGTATTTTGGTTTTTATTTATTTTACTTCCTTCACTTAGCATAGTGTTTGTGAGATTGATCCGTGTTGTTGCATATGTTTAATATTTCATTTCTTTTTTTTTTTTTTTTTTTTCCGAGATGGAGTCTCGCTCTGTTGCCCAGGCTTGGAGTGCAGTGGCACGATCTCTGCTCACTGCAACCTCCATCTCCCAGGTTCAAATGATTTCTCCTGCCTCAGCCTCCCGAGTAGCTGGGAATACAGGCACGTGCCACCACACCCAGCTATTTTTTTTTGTATTTTTAGTAGAAGACGGGGGGGTTTCACCATGTAAGCCAGGATGGTCTCGATCTCCTTGACCTCGTGATCCACCCACCTCGGCCTCCCAAAGTGCTAGGAGTACAGGGGTGAGCCACCGCACTCAGCCCCTTCTTATTGCTGAGTAGTATTCCATAGTATGGATATGCCATAATTTATTTATAATTTTTACCATGTGATGCAAAGATAAATAGCTGGAATTTAATTAAACTTAAAAGAGCTTTTGCATAGCAAAAGGAACAGTCAGCAGAGTAAACAGATAACCCACAGAGTGGGAGAAAAATCTTCACAATCTATACATCTGACAAAGGACTAATATCCAGAATCTAGAACAAACTCAAATTAGCAAGAAAAAGCAAACAGTCCCATCAAACAGTGGCGCTAAGAACATGAATAGCCAATTCTCAAAAGAAGATATACAGGGCCGGGCGCGGTGGCTCAAGCCTGTAATCCCAGCACTTTGGGAGGCTGAGACGGCGGATCACGAGGTCAGGAGATCGAGACCATCCTGGCGAACACGGTGAAACCCCGTCTCTACTAAAAAAAAAAAAAATACAAAGAACTAGCCGGGCAAGGTGGCGGGCGCCTGTAGTCCCAGCTACTCGGGAGGCTGAGGCAGGAGAATGGCGTGAACCCGGGAGGCGGAGCTTGCAGTGAGCTGAGATCCGGCCACTGCACTCCAGCCTGGGCCACAGAGCAAGACTCCGTCTCAAAAAAAAAAAAAAAAAAAAAAAGAAGATATACAAATGGCCAACAAACATAAAAAATGCTCCACATCACTCATGATTGGGGAAATACAAATCAAACCCACAGTGCAATCCCACCTCACTCCTGCAAGAATGGCCATCATCAAAAAAATCCAAAACTAATAGATGTTGGTGTGCATGCAGTGAACAGGGAGCACTTCTACACTGCTGGTGGGAATGTAAACTAGCACAACCACTATCGAAAACAGTGTGGAGATTCCTTAAACAACTAAAAGTAGAAGTACCATTTGACCCAGCAATCCCACTACTGAGTGTCTACCCAGAGAAACAGAAGTCATTATACGAAAAAGATACTTGCACACACATATTTATAGCAGCATAATTTGCAATTGCAAAAATGTGCGACCAACCCAAATGCCCATCAATCAACGAGTGGATACAGAAACTGTGGTAAATGTATGCAATGGAATACTACTCAGCCATAAAAACGAATGAATAAATGGCATTCACAGCAACCTGGATGGGATTGGAGACTATTCTTCTAAGTGAATTAACTCAGGAATGGAAAACCAAACATCATATGTTCTCACTCATAAGTAGGAGACAAACTGTGATGATGCAAAGGCATAAGAAGGACACAATGGACTTTGGGGACTCAGGGTGAAGGGTGGGAAGGAGGTGAGGGGTAAAAGACTAAAAATCGGGTTCTGTGTATACTGCTTGGTTGATGAGTGCACCAAAATCTCACAAATGACCACTAAAGAACTTATGTAACCAAATACCACCTGTTCCCCAAAAACCTACGGAAATTTTTAAAAAATTAAAAAATAATTTTATCATTTGATGGACATTTGGGTTGTTGCCAATTTTGGACTGTTAGGAATACTGCTACAGACATTTGCATGCAAACTTCTGTGAAGACATATGTTTTCATTTTTCTTGGGTAAATGCCTATGAGTGAAATTGCTGGGTCATATAGCAAATACATGTTTTTTTAAATACAGTATCTTTATAAGATACTACCATACTGTTTGCCAGAGGGTCTGAACTAACATGTTTGAGATTTATGTCTATTAATACAAGTAGATATTTTTCATTTTAGCTGTTTTCCCTTATTCTATTTATAAAGCATTGATTTTCCTGTTCTCCACTTTTTTTACCATTACAAGTAATACTACAAAAGGCGTATTTATAAATTGTTTCCTTGTGCACATGTAGAAGAGATTCTCTGTAATATATATCAACAATTGGAATTGCTGGGTTCTGGGGCATACTCATCTTCAGCTTTAATAGATATTACACATTACTTTATAAAATGTTTGGGGCTGGGCGCGGTGGCTGAAGCCTGTAATCCCAGCACTTTGGGAGGCCGAGACGGGCGGATCACGAGGTCAGGAGATCGAGATCCTGGCTAACATGGTGAAACCCTGTCTCTACTAAAAAATACAAAAACTAGGTGGGCAAGGTGGCGGGCGTCTGTGGTCCCAGCTACTTGGGAGGCTGAGGCAGGAGAATGGCGTAAACCCAGGAGGCAGAGCTTGCAGTGAGCTGAGATCCGGCCACTGCACTCCAGCCTGGGCGACAGAGCAAGACTCCGTCTCAAAAAAATAAAATAAAATAAAATGGTTGGGCATTTAACTTTTTAAGCTGCTCTGTCCGAATTACTTCAGACTTACATTCGTCTTTTCTATACACTTTTTCTTGCAAGTAGATACCTGGTTCTTTTTGTATCAGAATGTTTCTCAGAATTGTTCATACTGTTATTATAGATCTTTGTCTTCATTTGACTTTATTTTCTTTCTTTTTGCATAGGAGATTCATATGGGACATTGTGTAAATCTGACTGATGGGGCTGTAGAAGCTATCCTTACTTACTGTCCTCAGATACGTATATTACTCTTCCATGGATGCCCCTTGATAACAGGTTAGTGCGTTAGATTGCTTGGGTTCAAATCCTGGCTTCATCTTTTACTAACTGTGTGACCTTGAGTACATTACTTAACCCATTTCATTATTCAGTTTCCTCATCTGTAAAACAGGCATAATGAGAGTACCTACCTCATAGGTACTATGTCATGATTATCTGACAATTCTTTTTTTTTATTATTTTTTATTTTTTGGGAGACGGAGTCTCGCTCTGTCACCCAAGCTGGAGTGCAGTGGCGCATTCTCAGCTCACTGCAACCTCCACCTCCTGGGTTCAAGCAATTCTCCTGCCTTAGCCTCCTAAGTAGCTGGGACTACAGGCACATGCCACCACGCCAGGCTAAGTTTTTTTGTGTTTTTAGCAGAGATGGGATTTCCCCATGTTGCCCACACTGGTCTCGAACTCCTGAGCTCAGGCAATCCACCTGCCTCGGCCTCCCAGAGTGCTAGGATTATAGACGTGAGCTGCTGTGCCCAGCCTCTGACAACTCTTTATATGATGGCCTTGCACATAGTAAGAGCTCAATAAATGTTAGTCATGATAATGATAAATGAAGGTGGTGGCCAGTGCTCAATAAATGTTAGCTATGAAGAGGATTATGATGGCAGCAGTGGTTGTGTTCATGATATTGAACATGATGCTTTATGTAAACAATAAGAAAATTTCAAGTTTGTATTACATCTATCAAATACACTAAATGACTTGTTAACTATTATCAAACCGCAGATATCAGGATCAGAATAGCTGGGCGCGGTGGCTCATGCCTATAACCCCAGTACTTTGGGAGGCCAAGGCGGGTGGATCACCTGAGGCCGGGAGTTTGAGACCAGCCTGACTAACATGAAGATACCCCATCTCTACTAAAAATACAAAATTAGCCAGGCCTAGTGGTATGCACCTGTAATCCCAGCTACTCAGGAGATTGAAGCAGGAGAATCGCTTGAACTTGGGAGGTGGAGGTTGCAGTGAGCTGAGATCGCACCACTGCACTCCAGCCTGGGCAACAAGAGCGAAACTCCATCTCAACAACAAACAAACAACAAACAAAAAGGTCAGAATAATTTGGACTCTTAGACTCTTCACTGGAGGAGAACAAAATAGCAATAGCCTATTTTGCCTGTATAAGAGCCATGGTATATATCCTCCTACCCTAGAAACCGTGGCACCCTTTCATATTACCCCTATAATAGGTCCCACACTGTAATATATACTGGATCTAACTTGTAAATCAGTAGGTATGCCCAGTTCTTCCAGCCTATTTCTCTTATTACAGTGTAAACAATTATTCTTTTTTTTTTTTTTTTTTGAGACAGTCTTGCTCTGTCGCCCAGGCTGGAGTGCAGTGGTGCAGTCTTGGCTCACTGCAACCTCTGCCTTCCAGGTTCAAGTGATTCTCCTGCCACAGCCTCCCAAGTAGCTAGGACTACAGGCGCACGTCACCACATCCAAGTGATTTTTATATTTTTAGTAGAGATGGGGTTTCACCATATTGGCCAGGCCAGGCTCCTGACCTCATGATCCACCCGCTTCAGCCTCCCAAAGTGCTGGGATCACAGGCGTGAGCCACCATGCCCAGCCAGTCTAAACAATTGTTCTGTAGGTTAAGTTATTATCCTGGAAGTTCCTTTGACAACTTCTCTTTTATTTTTAGGAAGTCCCTTTGACAACTTCTTAACTTTTTTTTTAGGTTTCCAGCCTTGGTTAAGGCTGTAACCATAGATTGTATCTGGGTATCAGTAACATCTGTAGTGAAAATTAGATCTTACTTTATGCAAAGACATTTCTTAAGAAACTGGAGCCAGCAAGGACACTGGTGGCTGGGTGCGGTGGCTTATAACTGTAATCCCAGCACTGTGGGAGGCTAAGGTGGGTAGATCACTTGAGCCTGGGACGTCGAGGCTGCAGTGAGCCATGATCACCCCACTGCACTCCAGTCTGGGTAACAGAGTGAGACCCTGTGTCAAAAAAAGAAAGAAAGAAAAAAGAAAACAGGAAACTGTTAACTGGGGTTAGCTCCATGGAAAGTTGTAAAGGAACAAGAGTAGGAAAAAAATGTCATTGTATACCCTTTTATATCTTTTGAATTTTATATCATGTGGATTATTTTTAAGCTATTAAAAATTAATTGGTTGGGCATGGTGGCTGTTACCACACAGATGATCCCTGACTTAAAATGATCAATTTACAGTTTTTTGACTTTACAGTGGTGCAAAAGCCATATGCATTCAGTAGAAGCCATACTTCAAGAACCTAGGCAACCATTTTTTTCACTTTCAGCATAATATTCAATAGATTACATGAGATAGTCAACACTTTATTAAAAAATAGGCTTTGTGTCAGATAATTGTGCCCACCTGTAGGCTAATTTAAGTGTTCTGAGCATGTAGGCTAGGCTAAGCTATATTGTTCAGTAAGTTAGGTATATTGAACGCATTTTCGACTTTGTGTATTTTCGACTTATAATGAGTTTATCAGGGTATAACCCCATCATAAATTGAGAAGCATCTGTAGAGAGAAGCAACAAATACTAATTTTCTTTTTTCTTTTTTTGAGGCAGAATCTCACTCTGTCACCCAGGCTGGAGTGCAGTGGCACGATCTTGGCTCACTGCAACCTCCACCTCCTGGATTCAAGTGCTTCTCCTGCCTCAGCCTCCCAAGTAGCTGGGATTACAGGCTTGCACCACCCTCCCAGCTAATTTTTGTATTTTTAATAGAGACAGGGTTTCACCATGTTGGCCAGGCTGGTCTTGAACTCCTGACCTCAGGTGATCCACCTGCCTCAGTCTCCCAAAGTGCTGGGATTACAGGCGTGAATCACCATCCCCAGCCTAAATACCAGTTTTCAAGTCTGGAAAATATACTGCAGTGGTTAATCAGATTTTCAAACCAAGGAGTCTTTTGAGATAAATTATGTCATTATAGAGATCACTAGTAACCAAAGATATGTTAACAGATGATGGATTTAAGATAAATGCCTAGTTGGTTTGATTCCAGACACCAGGAAAGCTTAATTACACTAAATGATTAATGAGTGCAATGAGCTTAATCACACTAAATGATTGCAATGAGCTGAGATCGAGTCATTGCACTCCAGCTTGGGCAACAAGAGTGAAACTCCATTTCCAAAAACAAAAACAAAAAACAAATGTGGTTGAGCATCCTTTTTTTTCTTTCTTTCTTTTTTTTTTTTTTTTGAGACTGAGTCTCGCTCTCCCGCCCAGGCTGGAGTACAGTGGTGCAATTTCGACTCACTGCAACCTCTGCCTCCCAGGTTCAAGTGATTCTTCTGCCTCAGCCCCCTAAGGCAATCCCAAGTAGCTGGGATTACAGATGCCCACCATCATGCCCGGCTAATTTTTGTATTTTTAGTAGAAATCATGTTTCACCATGTTGGCCAGGCTGTTCTCCAACTCCTGACTTCAGGTGATCCGCCCACCTTGGCCTCCCAAAGTGCTGGGATTACAAGCGTGAGTCACCGTGCCCAGCTGGTTGAGCGTGCTATAGTGGAAATAATTTGAAGTCATGGTATTAACTAAATTTTCATTAAAGAGCAGGGGAAGAATGATCCTTCAATGGACAGCTTTGGAGGGACCAAGGGAGACAAAAGTAGAGTTGCTGTTAATGTTGTACCTGAAGAGCAATCCTTGTTCAACATACAAATTAAAATACCATTATAAGCCAGGCACAGTGGCTCACCCCTGTAATCCTAACGCTTTGGGAGGCTAAGGTGGGTGGATCACTTGAGGTCAGGAGTTCAAGACCAGCCTGGCCAAAATGGTGAAACCCTGTGTCTACTAAAAATACAAAAATTAGCTGGGTGTGATGCTGGGTGCATGTAATCCCAGCTACTTGGGAGGCTGAGGCAGGAGAATTGCTTGAACCTGGAAGGCAGAGGTTGCAGTAAGCCAAGATCGTCTTACTGCATTCCAGCCTGGCAACAGAGTGGGACTCCATCTCAAAAATATATAGAGAGAGAGAAAACAAAATTTATAAAAATCTAAAAGATACATGATATAAATGTAACTCACTAAAGAAGCATCTTAGATTTTGTATTCCCCGTATATTTCAGAGCAATTCTATTGGTTTTACCTTCATATTTTTATGTTGGTGATGAGAAAACACTTTACCATTTGTAGGTTTCAGTAATTGAAATAATACTTTCTGGTAGTATTTTTCAAATATACCCCAGGACCCATTTACGTTCTTAAAAATTATTGAGGATCCCAGGCAGGGTGCAGTGGCTCACGCCTGTAATCCCAGCACTTTGGGAGGCCGAGGTGGGCGGATCATGAGGTCAGGAGATCGAGACCATCCTGGCTAACCGGTGAAACCCTGTCTCTACTAAAAATACAAAAAAAATTAGCCGGGCATGGTAGCGGGCATCTGTAGTCCCAGCCACTTGGGAGGCTGAGGCAGGAGAATGGCGTGAACTTGGGAGCCGGAGCTTGCAGTGAGCTGAGATCGCGCCACTGCACTCCAGCCTGGGCGACAGAGGGAGACTCCGTTTCAAAAAAAAAAAAAATCATTGAGGATCCCAAAGAGTTTTTGTTTATGTATATTTGTTAAATTAAAATTTGTGTTAAAACAGATAAAGTTTTAATAGACATTCATTTTTTTAAAATCATAAATCTGTTACCTAGAAAACAGATATATTTTCATTCAGATCATCACTTTTCAGATCATTGTGGATACTCTTCTTTGATACCCCAAAACTCAGCAAGTGGTAATTTCTTATGGGTTGTTGCAATGTGGAAGTTGAAAACATATCAATGAACTTTTCATACATTTGTGTTATGATCCACTAATCTGTTTTGAATTTTAAGTTGATCTTTACCAATGCATGATTTTGTAACATCATGCACTGGCAGTCTGGAAAATATTGTTCTCCGAGTTATACAGATCTTTTAAATATTGGCACATTTTATTATCCAAAACAAAAATCAATTGTTAATATCATGACTGATGTCATTAGAAAGGTCCTGGATAGCTTTCAAGATCACAGTGGCAGCTATGAGGCTTCCAAAATTCACTTGAAAGCCAAAGCTTTATCACTGACAACCATTTCTGTCATTTGTTTTCTTTGAAATGACAGCCTTGGCCGGGCACGGTGGCTCACGCCTGTAATCCCAGCACTTTGGGAGGCCGAGGCGGGCAGATCATGAGGTCAGGAGATCAAGACCATCCTGGCTAACAGAGTGAAACCCCATCTCTACTAAAAATACAAAAAGTTAGCCAGGTGTGGTGGTGGGCACCTGTAGTCCCAACTACTCAAGAAGCTGAGGCAGGAGAATGGCGTGAACCCAGGAGGCAGAGCTAGGAGTGAGCCGAGATCGAGCCACTGCACTCCAGCCTGGGCAACAGAGCGAGACTCCATCTCAAAAAAAAAAAAAAAAAAAAGAAATGACAGCCTCATTTCTTCTATTTTCATGAAATAGTCTGTCAAGTACTCAAATAAGAATAACCTTACACTGTAGTCACTGTATTAGTCCATTTTCTCCCTGCTGATACAGACATACCCAAGACTGGGTAACTTATAAAGAAAAAGAGGTTGAATGGTCTCACAGTTCCATGTGGCTGGGGAAGCCTCACAATCATGGCTGAAGGCGAAAGGCACATCTTACATGGCAGCAGGCAAGAGAGAATGAGAGCCAAGAGAAAGGGGTTTCCCCTTTTAAAACCGTCAGATCTCATGAGACTTACTTATTATCACAAGAACAGCACAGGAAAGACTTGCCCCCATGATTCAATTACCTCCCACTGGGTCCCTCTCATGACACATGAGAATTGTGGGAGCTACAATTCAAGATGAGATTTGGGTGGTGACACAGCAAACCGTATCAGTCATTCTTTTAAAAAGTAAAAATGGTGTTCCACGAAAAAAGTAACTAGTTCAGTTCACAACCCTGAAAGGGCCTCAGACTATAGAATATGCAGACTATACTTTGGGAACCACTGCTTTATGGTAAAGAAAAATTATCAGTCACCTTCAGCATTTGCAACAAACATAGCATATCATTTTCTGGCCAGGTACGGTAGCTCATGCCTGTAGTCCCGCACTTTGGGAGGCCAAGGCAGTCAGATCACTTGAGATTAGGAATTTGAGACCAGCCTGGCCAATATGGTGAAACCCTGTCTCTACTAAAAATACAGAAATTAGCTGGGCATGGTGGCGCATGCCTGTAATCCCAGCTACTCTGGTGGCTAAGGCAGGAGGATCACTTGAGCCTGGGAGGCAGAGGTTGCAGTTAGCCAAGATGGTGCCACTGCACTCCAGCCTGAGTGACAGGGTGAGACTTTGTCTCAAAAAAAAAAAAAAAATAGCATACCCCTTTCAAATCACTTCTTATATTTTTGTGTGGTTGCCAGAAGTAGTAGAAGTAGACATTGAAATGGCAGGAGTTCAAAATATTTGGAATAGAATAAAAATATTTTTGACCTGGAAGATCACAGTTGGCAAATGCTGGACTAGGTGATACTGTTACATAAATGATCTAAAAATGACCTTTGGGGCCCCATGTTGTGTACTTCTTCACAGCAACCAGAACTGTTAGCTCAAAAGCCCATCAGCACCAAATCAAATTTTTACACATCCAATTGTTTATAGCCTACATAACCAAATTATTAGCCATCTAGAGTCCACCTGCTTTAGATACCCTGCAAACTGCACTCAACATCTACGATCCATAGATAAAAACCCCAGGCCATAAAAGACCCCAACCCACTGCTGCCCTTTGGAGCTCTCTAACCTAGAGACCTCCCAGTCTTGCTGCTAAACAACATCATGACACATACACCCTCTCTAGTCCTCCAGTAATGCTCTTACTCTGCTCCTTCTGGGTAGTGGCCACCCTATACTGTTGTTGCCTTTGGAAGCTCTCATGCTGTGAGGAACTTCCTGGCATACAAACCTGTCAAAGCGCTGTCCAAAAAGAGCTTGTTGTGTCCCACTGCCACCTTGTGGTCACATCTTTTTCTTTGTTCTGCCCTGAAATCCTTCAGATTCACTACAGTTACATGGTATGCCATAACATAAAACAAAAAGTGTTTATATGTCCAAAAAGTTTGTGAAGTGCAGCATGCCACTATTATGAGTGTTAATTTGTCAAAGACTCTGAGAAGTACTATACCTAAGAAACTGTTTAACTTTATGTGTCCAAGCATTTCCAAATTTCTAGCACAGAACACTTTTTTGATTAACCTAGCCAACCTATTGTTATTTTTCTGATCCCTGATTTCACAGAATAGGAAAGTGAGATATTGAAATGTTATTTGTGGCAGGGTGCGGTGGCTCATGCCTGTAATCCCAGCACTTGGGAGGCCAAGGTGGGTGGATCGCTTGAATGCAGGAGTTTGACACCAGCCTGGGCCACATAGCCAAACCCTGCTTCTATAAAAATTTTTATTTAATTAGCTGGGCATGGTGGTGCACGCCTATAGTCCCAGCTACTCGGGAGGCTGAGGTGGGAGGATCACTTGAGGCCCCAGGAGTTTGAAACCAGCCTGCACAACATTAACTGAGACTCGCTGTCTAATAAAATAATAATAGTGCTAAGACTAGAACCAAAATCTTAAGATATAGTAAAACAAGCACTGATCCCATCCCCACCATCTCTCCAGAACATCGAATAAATCACTTAACTCTTATGGATCTCGACTTTACCTTGTGCATAATAGCCAATTATCATAACATTGAGAGATCTAATATTAGTAATAATGCAAGAGCCCGGTGTGTGGTGGCTCACGCCTATAATCCTAGAACTTTGCGAGGCCGAGGCAGGTGGATCACTTGAGGTCAGGACTATGATACCAGCCTAACCAACATGGTGAAACCCTATGTCTACTAAAAATACAAAAATTAGCCAGGCGTGATGGTGTATGCCTGTAATTCCAGCTACTCGGGTGGGTGAGGCAGGAGAATTGCTTGAATTCGGGAAGCAGAGGTTTGCAGTGAGCCAAGATCATGCCACTGTACTGCAGCCTGAGCAACAAAAGCAAAACTCCGTCTCAAATAAAATAAAATAAAATAAAAATAATAATGCAAGACTTCATACAATGTATTCAACCTTGAGTCATCACATCAAAAAAAAAATAAAATTTTTAAATAGTTCATATAAAATGGCTTTTATTAATAAACTTTCTTTAAAGAGAAAAAAGTTGAAGAAATTTTAACTACCCAGATATTTCTAGTCTTCCCACTTAACCATCAGTACCCCTAAATCTTCTATGATATATTTTGCTAACATCATTGAATGGAAGTAAAGTGGGCTAACATGTTCACCTTATATTTGATTTTTAATTTCTTCTTTTTCCAAGGAATATAAATGCTGGTTGTGTTTGTGGGGGTTTTTTGTTTGATACATGGAAGCCCTTTCTTCTTTCATGGCACCTTATATAACATGATTCCTCTTATATATTCATATGATTGCTCCCATATGAGTATTTAAGACAATAAAATTTATATTCTATAGAAAGTATTTACTATACTTGCATATGCATGTGCAATTATCTTGTTATCCTCAAAGCAACGTGACTCCCAAATTAGCACTGCTCACTGTAATTTCCCATCAGATCTCCTGAATTAACCTATTTTCTCAACTATGTCTCTAAGTATTTATAAAATTTCTTAACCTTGGTCAGACTAAAACATAACTTCACATTATGAATTAGGACTTGAAACTGTTATAAGTACTCTGAGTCGGCTTCTGCTGAAGAGATAAAAACTAAGCTGCTATTAGAAATATGAAAATTATAGTTTTGGCTGGGTGTAGTGGCTCATGCCTGTAATCCTAGCACTGTGGGGGGTGGGGAGCGAGGCAGGTGGATCACCTGAGTTCGGGAATTTGAGACCAGCCTGGCCAACATGGTGAAACCCCACCTCTACTAAAAATACAGAAATTAGCCAGGCGTGGTGACAGGCGTCTCTAATCCCAGCTACTCGGGAGGCTGAGACAGAAGAATCACTTGAACCCAGGAGGTGGAGGTTGCAGTGAGCCAAGATCATGCCACTACACTCCAGCCTGGGCAACAAAGAGCAAAACTCCATCTCAAAAAAAAAAAAAAAAGAAAAATATAGTTTTATAGTTGTTATAACAGCATGAAAATAATTTTTAAACTTACTAAATGTTTTTTTTTTTTTTTTTTTGGAGTGCAGTGGCGCAATCTTGGCTCACTGCAACCTCCGTCTCCCGGGTTCAAGCGATTCTCCTGTCTGTCTCTCGAGTTGGGATCACAAGCGGGTGCCACCATGCCTGGCCAATTTTTTGTATTTTTGGTAGAGATAGGCTTTCATCATTTTGGCCAGCCTAGTCTTGAACTCCTGACCTCAGGTGATCTGCCCACCTCGGCCTCCCAAAGTACTGAAATTACAGGTGTGAGCCACCGCACCCGTCCTAAAACTTACCAAAGCATTTTAATTCCATTAGGTCTTCAATGATTATCAGTAAGTTCAACTTACATACCTTTGCTAATCTCCTGCAACAGACATGCATTGCCTTTTCTCATAATTATCTAAGCATATTTCACAGTATTCAAAGACATGGAGGATTTTAGAAGAGCAATAAAGGAGTTAGAGAGTCCTTATGTTTTACCCTGAGAGGCAGGAGAATCCAACAGGAAATCTGCCGCTTTCAATTTAGTTGACTTGAATTTTAATCTTAGGATTTGTTTCAACCTGATTTAAAGGAAAGTTCTTTTTTTTGAGACTGAGTCACTCTGTCACCCAGGCTGGAGTGCAGTGGCACCATCTCAGATTACTACAACCTCAGCCCCGCCGAATAGCTGGGATTAAAGGTGTGCACCACCACGCTGGCTAATTTTTTTTTGTATTTTTTTAGTAGAGATAGGGTTTCACCATGTTGGCCAGGCTGGTCTTGAACTCCTGACCTCAGGTTATCCACCTGCCTCAGCCTCCCAAAGTGCTGGGATTACAGGTGTGAGCCACCGCACCCAGCCAGCAATTTTTTACGTAGATTCTGGATAATATAGATGTCAAGATTAGCCACAACACTATTCACAATAGCAAAGACTTGGAATCAACCCAAATGTCCATCTGTGACAGACTGGATTAAGAAAATGTGGCACATGTACACCATGGAATACTATGCAGCCATAAAAAAGGATGAGTTTCCATCCTTTGTAGGGACATGGATGCAGCTGGAAACCATTCTAGCAAACTGTCACAAGAACTGAAAACCAAACACCGCATGTTCTCACTCATAGGTGGGAACTGAACAATGAGATCACTTGGACTCGGGAAGGGGAACATCACACACTGGGGCCTGTCATGGGGAGGGGGGAGGGGGGAGGGATTGCATTGGGAGTTTACATGATATAAATAATGAATTGATGGGTGCTGACGAGTTGATGGGTGCAGCACACCAACATGGCACAAGTATACATATGTAACAAACCTGCACGTTATGCACATGTACCCTAGAACTTAAAGTAATAAAAAAAAAAAAAAAAAAGATTAGCCACAAGAGCCAAAACAGTATTTAAAATTCTTATTTATTTATTTATTTATAAATAGAGACAGCGTTTCACCATGTTGGTCAGACTGGTCTCGAATTCTTGGGCTCAAGCGATCCACCCACCTTGGCCTCCCAAAGTGCTGGGATTACAGGCGTGAGCTGCCATGCCAGCCAAAACAGTATTTTAAGACCCAAGTGGCTTGCGTCAGGGTTTCCTTTAATTAAAG